>NC_045729.1:17541326-17842264 GCF_009834535.1 Camelus ferus | reverse complement strand
AGAACTCTGTGTTCATTTTGGGGTCAGAAGGAAAACACGGAACTGAGGGCAAGGGACAAGGGTTCTTTTTCCAGCTGCCAGCACCGAGGCCATAGCCTTGGACAAGTCACATGGTCCCCGTGTCTCTCAGCCTTAGTTTCCCAACGGTCACAGGGATGATGGTACCCACCTCGCCTCACAGACTGTGAGAGGCTCAAATGAGAGAGGGTGCTGGAAGTGCTTCCGAAGTCGGAAGGGACGTGTGATGCTGGAAGACAAGGTGGATATTTCTCTGTTTTAGAGTAGAATTGGAAACCCCAGCCTCCAAGTCCTGCATCATTTAAAGAATCATTGTCGAATGAAGGTAATTGGGATTTTGTCTTGTGACCCGAGGAGTAAACCACGGCCCCATGGGGGAGGGGGAGGGCCTGAACACACTCAGGAAATGTATGACCCCACGGAAAACGCCCACAAACCCTCAAGGGCCCATCCGCGAAAGCACTGCCTGGGAGCCCCCCAGTGGGACCGCTGGGCCAGCCCTCCAAGCTGGCCTCATCTACCTGTTTAGTTTTTTTCTGTTTGTTCCTTAAAAAAATCACCAAGACTCAGATAACTCAGCCTTTTATCTTTTTGCTTCAATCAACTGGAGTCTGATACACATTTTTTCCCAGAAACTCTTTTGTAGCTTTTTAAAAAATTGGAGTGTAGTGGATTTACAATGTTGTGTTAGTTTCTGGTGTACAGGGCAGTGATTCATTTATAAATATCTACGTGTTCCTTTCCATGCTCATCTTCACTAGGCCACTACAAGGCGCTGACTATAGGGCCCTGGGCTGGACAGCAGGTCCTTGCTGTTTATCTACTTTATGTACAGTAGTGTTTACAAATCCCAAACTTCTTATTTATCCCTCCCCTTCCCCTCTAGTAACCGCTTGTTTTCTGTCTGTGAGTCTGTCTCTGTTTTGTAAATATGTTCATTTAAAAAATTAAATAAATAAAAAATAAAAAAGGACACAAATGAACTTATTTACAAAACTGACGCACATTTCACCTAAAGAGTCCAGATAGCGACCAACAGCAAACAAATTCCAGGGGTGATTGCTCTTTGCTTCTCTCTCCTCCCTCACACCAGCTTCCCAATAAAACGCAACCCATAAAATCGCTCATCTGCACCAGCTTTTCCATTAATAATCAGTGATATTATTATCCTGCCTCCCCGAGGGGCTCCCCATCCCTCAGGGGCACTCTGGCCGGGAGTCTGGCAGCAGGCACTGCAGTCTGGGAAATTCTCACTCGGCTCTTATTTCTGAGCTCTTGGAAGCAGCGTGCTCAGATGGCTGACGGCATCAGAATGGGAAATACCTGCCCCGGATGGGGCCAGCCAGACCATCTCGGCTGGTTTGATTGTTGCCACCTCCAGGAATCAGGTGCCTGGAAAAAACCATGCTGACAGGATCAGACTGAGGAAGCTGTGATGCCATCTGGGGTCAGGAAGGGACGTTTGTCCAAGTGCCAAGTGGGGGCTGAGGCAGCCTGGCACTGGGCTGGCATGGAGGCTGGGATAACCCAGGAGGTGCTGGGGGGGGCCACGCCCAGAATGTCATCAGGGAGAAGTGGGCACTCTGCTGAAGACAAGGAAGATACTGAGGCTTGACTCTTCTGCACTGGACATTTTAGAAGATGCTTTATTTTGGAAATGTTCAAGCACACACCAAAGTAGAGAATGCCAGTACCATGAATTCCCGTGTACCCCTCCCTCAGCTTTAACAGTCACCAATTCAAGCCAATTCTTGTTTATTCACATGTCTATTCTCTTGCCCCGACCCCCAGCTTCCCTGGGTTTTACTGACGTGAATCCTAGATGTCATGTCACTGCATCTATAATTACTTCAGTATGTTTCTCAATTAAAAGAGAACTACTTAAAAACATAATTATATTATAATTATTATACTTAAAAATTCACAGTCCTCTACTATACCAATGACTACCCAGTATTCAAATTCCCCCAATTTTTCCCTAATAGCCCTGAATGTTTTGATCAATCTGAGATAGAGACAAAGAAAATGATTTTCAAAAGAGGGAATAAGAGAAAGAAGAGAAAAATAGGGAAAGAAAGAGGGGGGAAAAGAGTCAACGCACACTCACTGCACCTCCGTGGCACACCAGGCTGTGTGTTGGGCTCTGGGGCACTGTAACCTCGTTTGAGGAGATGAGGAAATCAGAGGGCAGAGAGGTTAAGCCACCGGCCCAAAGCCAGTCCACTGGTAAGCCCTGAAGACGTGATTCCAACACAGACTGGCTCTGAAGCCTGCCTCTTTCTTCTATACTGAATTGCACCTTAAATAACTAGATTATCCACTAGGAAATCTTGGAAAGAAGGAAAATAAAGTCGGTAGAGGGGAGTCAAGTTCTCCTGTCACCACAAGTCTTAAAGGGTCTTTGCTTCGGAGGCAGACGTTTTTGGATTTGGACCCCGACTTTGCAGTTGAGTGCTGAGAAGTTAATTTCCCGAATCTTGCTTTCTTCATCAGGAGAATGAGACGGGGCAGGGGTTAAAAGGCTCCCTTCAAACACTTAGTTGTTGGTGTTACTGTCATTACATCTGAGGAGTGGGTACGGGGCAGAGGAGGCCAGGTGTGGTTCACATCTACCCCCTTCTCCAGCAGACCGCTGTACTCTAGGCTCTGATCAGGACGAAGGCTTAGGATCAAAGAGGGCAGTTCTGGTTCTGAGGAAGGCAGTGACAGGGGTCAGTGCCGGAGGCAGAGGTGGGGAGATGGAGAGGAAGAGGGGACCACGGCAGCATCCGTCCCTTCCTAAACACAGCAGCAAAGGTGGAAAATGAAGATGAACGTGTTATGGGAGTGGGAGAGTGGGGAAGCCAATGTGAGTGGAACGGTTGGTGGGGCTGAGCAGAGATGTGGGGAATAAGGTTGGATGGACGGATGGAGACTCCAAAAAGGAGAGAAAACCAAGAGATATTCTTCTTTAAGACAAAGACCCACCTAGAGCGTATCCAGGAGCATTATTCTGACTGCAGTATGCCGGGCAGGTTGGGCAAGAGAGGCCTGGGAGGCAGCGACACTTAGCAGAGGTGAGCACCGCAAGGAAGGCCTCAAGGTCTTGGAGCAAATGCAGACGTTAAGGGTTCCTGCAAAGTCTCTCAAGCCCCAAGATTTTTGAAGACTATTTATAACACTGAAAAATTCTAACATGCTGGTAGTAAAGTCTACTGGTCTCCAGAGAAAAGATATGTTCCAGGTGTCCAGAAACCCTTTAACCAGCCACGGCCCTTTTGCAGAGAGAACCCACTGATCACGGCCAAAACCCTTCCCGCCCTCTGCTGCAGACCAAGCTGTGATGGATGAAGAGGATACGGCCAAAAGGACATGCCAACAAAAATGTGCAGAAGAGACACTATGTTATCCTCATAAAGTAAACTCGGAGGCCCGCGGAGCTCAGAGACTCTCGGGTTGCAGGCTGACTTTGGCTACTTGTTCAAGTGGACTCTTATTTAAAGGCTCTGTAGGATGCCATTTGGTGCGGCGGCCTGAGTGACAGTGACGTTTGAGCTGAGGACAGTGTCGGGGGTTCCTCCGTTACCCAAAGCTATTAAAAACAATCTCATGGCCTCTGAGGAAGATTTCCTTTTGACTCAAATTGAGGCTCAGCCATTGATTTCCAAAGACTTAGATAGCTAGATGTGTTGGGCTGGAACGGATCTCCGAGGGCACCTTGCCCGTTCCCGTTCTTTCCGGGGGAGAACGCCGGCTTTATGAGAGATAAAGAGGGAATCACAGAATCACGGAAAACCTTAAATACCGTCTGTGAGGGCGCGTCCGCCAAATGTTTGTATTTCCTGGCTTCACGGTGCTCGCTTCCAGGAACGTCTTCCATCTACCTTGCCTGCATCCCATTGTTGTAATTTAAGTCAATGCCTTAGATTTGCAATAAGCACTTTACAAACATTTAGTCAGGGCACCAGGAGAGAACTGTGGTGTGACACGGCCTGTTTGCTGGGACCTGGTGATTCACTCGCAGCACTAAATGACGGCTTAAGGCCATGGCAGCTTTGGTTCTGGTCTGCAGTCCCTGTCAGACCTTAAAGTAGGAGGTGAATACATGTCTACTTTCCTTTCTCCCTTCCTTCCTTCCTTCATTTCTTCTTTCCTCTCTCCTCTTCCACTGACACCCATTAACCACATGGATATTACAAAGCCACATTCAAAACGTCTTCCCTCCTCCGTTGAGAGATGTACTCTCCACTGATTCTTCTATCCATAGATACCTTCTCTATAGAATTGACTTCCAGGAGCAATAACCTTTCTGAAGGGACATGCAAGAAGTTATTTATTCCGTTTTGTAGGCAGTAGTGCGAAAAGGGTGATTAATTCCAATTCCGATGGCATGTTAGGTTATTTGAACCAATGCTTCCATTGAATACAATTAAAAATTTGGCTACAATATTAAATAAAAGTGTTCTTGTGGGCTAAGGTTGCTGACAAGGCAATAATTAACACCAGGGAAGAAACTGAAGGAAAAGTGAGGAACAGAGGGATTAACAGAGCTCCCAAAGTTTCTTTGAGAGTGTTCTTGATCCCAGCAAATCTGGGCTTCAGTTTCGGCAGACATGAAGGGTGAAGGGGAAGGAAGTCAGGAACCTAGTCCCAGTTCAGGTGTGAAACACAGTAGGAAAGCTTCCCTCTGTGAAGCTAGGACCTAGAGGGGTACAGCGGCAGCACAAGAGGAAGAGAAGGAAGCCTGGCCACAGGTCCAAGCCCCGGCGGAGGCTTCACAGATGCTGAAGGGGAAGAGGACCAAAGGGATTGTAGGTATGAGATCCCTTGTATTAAAATACAATGAGTTCTCCCACCCCACATGCATTAGGGTGGCTACTATAAAAGCAAAACAAACTGCAACCAAAACAGAAGAAAGCACTGGTGAGAACGTGGAGAGATTAAAACCCTCGTGCATTGTCTGTGGGAATGTAATATGATGCAGTCACGATGGCAAATAGTAGGTGTTGTATTAAAAAATCGAAAATAGAATTACCTTAGGATCCAGTAATTCCACTTCTGGGTATATCCCCCCAAAGAATGGAAAGCAGGATGTCGAAGAGATATTTGAATGCCTATGTTCATAGCAGCATTATTTACAATAACCAAAAAGTGAAAGCAATCCAAGGGTTCATCACAGATGAATAGATTAACAAAATGTGGTTTACGCCTAATGGAATTTTATGCAGCCTTTAAAAGGAAGGAGATGCTGGCACCTGCTGCACCATGGATGAACCCGGAGGACATGATGCTAAGTGAAGTAAGCCAGACACCAAAAGGCAAATAGTGTATGACTCCACTCGTATGAAGTGCCAAGAGGAGTCAGGTTCATAGAGACAGAAGTAAAGTGGCCGCCAGGGGCTGGGTAGAGGGAACAGTGAGGGGTTACTGGTTAATGGGGTCAAAGCTTCAGCTCTGTGATGGAAGAGTTCTGGAGACAGATGCTGGTAATGGTTGTACACCAACGTGAGTGTGCTCAATGCCACTGAGCCGCACACTTAAAAACAATTAAATGGTAAATTTTGTTATCTGTATTTCATCAGAAATTTAAAAATTTAAAGTTTGGATGATAGCCAGGGCTGGAGTGTATTTGGAACACCACCCTTAGACTCCACTCGTGGGAGTGTAAATTGATGCAGTAACTTTGGGGAAATAATTTGGCGTCATCTTGTTAAACCCAAGAGCTGATGCCCCATCTCCCTCCCTAGCTAGACCTTAAAGGTCCTCGCGTAGAGTGCACACTAGGGCTTCCAGCGCTGTTTATAAGGGCACCACAAACAGAAGGGAAATAACCTACCTGTGCGTAAACGGTGGAATGGCTGCATTCATCGTTATATATTCATGAAATGAAATACTGCACAGCAGTGAAACATGATTGAATTCCAGGAACATAATGTCGACTAAAAAAAGTCAGTGACAAAACAACACATATTCTCTAAGGAGATCCTATTATGCAAAGTCAAAAGCCCATATAATTATATAATACGCTGTGCAAGAATAGAAAACGAACGCAGTAAAGCTATGCTGAAAAGCAAGGGACTGAAACAGAAAACTCAAAGTTGGGAAGAGCATTTACCTCTGGGCAGGCGATAGGGGGCAGGGGGCAGGGGGCAGTGGGCAGGCGGCAGTGGGTAGGGGCAGGAGGCCGAGAATAAGGTGAGACAGAGGCCCTGGGGGTTTCAAAGGAAGTGTTACATTTTATTCATTAAATGTAACGGTGGATACAGTGATTGTTTACTAAATGTATTTACACCTTACCTTTGATAAATATTAATTAGTCTCTTTTCAGTATTTAATAAAGACAGGTTTTTCAACACCAGCCCACATTAGGAGGGCATCAACTCCAGCCCGAGTGGATGTCTGCATCACCCACCTCTATGCGCATGTACGTGCAAACACAGAGACACAGTCTTCCCTTCTCAAAGAGGACTTACAGATCCCTCCCAAAGGATCTATTTAAGAGGGAACTTGAAAGTACAAAGAGGAGCAGGTGAGGATCCTGTGGTGAAGTGTCCTGAGAAGGTGTGGGGACAGGGGACCCAAAGCCCAGGGAAGGGACGGCTCAGGTGTGGCTGGATGCACCTGCTTGCTGGGTGTCGGTAGAGCATGGGGGTTTCCCCATGTTCTTCTCTGTGAAGTGAAAGGCGAAGGTGTCCTCGGAGAGTGAAGGGTAGGACAGGAGGTCATGTCAGGAACGATTAAAAATGTGGAAGCAAGAAAAGGGTCATTGGGGAAGAGCATGGGAGGCAGAGCCTGGAAAGGATAGAGGGCTTTGTACAACGGAGCGTTCTCAGGCCCCCACCCCTGCCAGCTTTGCTGAGATGTAATTGACATATAACACTGTGTACGTTTAAGATGTACAACATAATTTGGTATATGTATGTATTGAGAAATAATGACCACAGTAAGGTTAGCTACCACACCCATCACCTCACAGTTCCTGGCCTGGTGAGAACTTTAGGGGTTTGTTCTCTTAGCAACTTCAAGTATGCAATACAGTATTGTTAACGAGAGTCACCGTGCTGTACAGTACATCCCCGGAACTTACTCATCTTACAACTGGAAGTGTGTGCCCTCCACCAACATCTCCCTGTTTGACCCTTGCCCCCCTGCCCCCCACCTCCTGGTAATCATTTCTCTACTCTCTGTCTCTGTTCCTATGAGTTTTTATTTTTCAGATTCCACGTATAAGTAAGGTCATATGGTTAGTTAGTCTTTGCCTGACTTATTTCACTTAACATAATGCTCTCAAGGTTTATCTATGCTGTTGCAAATGGCAGGATTTTTTTTAATGGCTGAATAATATTCTATTATATATACGTATAATTTCATATTTTCTTTATCCATTCATCCACTGATGGACACTTAGATTGCCTCTATGTCTTGGCTATTGTGAATAATGTTGCAATAAACATGGGAGTACATATATCTCTTCAAGACAGTGATTTCATTTTCTTTGGATATATACCCAGAAGTGGGGTTGCTGGATCATGGTGGTTCTATTCTTAATTTTTTTGAGGAACCTCCATACTGTTTCCCATAGTGGCTGCACCAATTTACATTCTCACCAGTGTGGGGTGATATTGTGATTCTGATTTGCATTCCCCTGATGATTAGTGATGTTGAGCACCTTTTCGTGAAAATGTTGACCATTTGTAAGTCTTCTTTGCAAAAATGTCTCTTCAGGTCCTTTGCCCAATTTTAAATTGGATTATTTATCTACTTTTTGCTGGTGAATTGTATGAGTTCCTTGTATATATTTTTTGTTTGTTTCTGTTTTTGATTGAAGTATAGTTTGTTTACAATGTTGTTATATGTTTTAAATATTAACCCCTTATTAGATATATGATTTGCAAATGTTTTCTCCCATTCTATAGGTTGCCTTTTAATTTTCTCGATTGTTTCTTTCACTGTGCAGAAGCTTTTTGGTTTGATGTAGTTCCATGTGTTTTTGTGGGGTTTTTTTTTTTTTTTTTTTTTGCTTTTGTTTCTTGTGCTTTTGGTGCCACGTCCAAAATAAATCATCGCTAAGACTGATGTCAAGGAGATTTTCCCTATGTTTTCTCCTAGGAGTTTTATGGTTACGTTTACACCTTCAGTGCATTCCACTTGAATTTTTGTAAGCGGTGTGTAAGATAGTACTCCAGCTTCACTCCTCTGCATGTGGTGACCCGGTTTTCCCAGCGCCATTTATTACAGAGACTATCTTTTCCCCACCGAGCGCTCTCGGCTCCCTCGTCAAATACTAGTTGACTGTATGTGTGCGGGTTTATTTCCGGGCTCTTCATTCTGTTGCGTTGGTCTCTGTCTGTTTCTGTGCCGGTGCAAATCCTCTTTGGGTGACTATAGCTTTGCAATATAGTTTGAAATCACAAAGTGCGAAGCCTCCACTTTGTGCTTCTTTCTCCAGGTTGCTTTGGCTATTTTGGCTCTTTTATGGCTCCATACAAATTTTAGGATTTTTTTCCTCTTTCTGTAAAACAACGCCACTGGAACTTGATAGGGTTTGCCATGAATCTGTACATGGCTTTGGGCAGGGCTGAACAATTTAGGAATATAAATTATTCCAATCTAGGAAGACACTACGTCTTTCCACTTATTTCTGTCTTCTTCGGTTTCTTTCATCAACATCTTGGAGTTTTCAGTGTTCAGATCTCTCACCGCTTTGGCTAAATGTCTTCCTCAGTATTTTATTGTTTCTGACGGCATCGTGCAAGGGGTGATTGTCTTTATTCTCTTTTAGGTAGTTTGCTGTTAGTGTATTGAAATGCAGCTGATTTTTCTATGTTGATTTTGTATCCTGCAACTGTACTGGATTTATTCATTAGTTCTCACAGGGTTGCTTTTTTTTTTTTTTTTTTTTTGGTAAAATCTTTAGGGCTTCTATATATAAGATCATGTCACCTGCAGAGACCATTTCACTTCTTCCTTTCTGATTTGGACCCCTTTTATTTCTTTTTCTTGCCTAATTGCTCTGGCTAGGACTTCCAGGATTATGTTGAGTGGGAGTGGTGAGAGTGGATGCAGGTGGTCAGTCTTAACTTTCTGCTAGTCCCTGGTCTCTGAGACATTTCTGACATCTGAGATCTGAAAGCGCCATGGGTCAAAGTCCACAGCGAGGGCTGGAGACTGACCTCTAAGGATGCTGTCATTGGCCAGAGGGAGAGTGTTGGCGAGGGTATCTTTGAGAACTGGGTCAATCAAATGGGTCATTGCTCTGAGTTGAATGAGTAGCTGAATGCTGCTCTAAGGGTCAGGCAGGATGGAGGCTTAACAGCTCAGAAAGAACAAACACATATGACTCAATTAGTTAATTACTGAAATAGAGTTACATAATCTATCACACTGCCAGAAGATTTCTTCCTTAGAACAATAGATAAGGCTGCTCCCAACAGTGCTGAGAAGATGCTAAGATTTTGGAGAAATGCAGAATCACGTGAACATCACAGCGTGTTCAGTTCTTTGCAAAATTATTGAGTCCAATACATAAGGTTCTTTGCAGTGGCTTTGAAAATGAGATTCAATTGTCCAAGCAAAAGTATTTAATTCTGTTATGCTGCAGTCTATAAAATATTTACACTGCTATCCTACATACACACAGCGCTGACATCCAGCTGCATCTCTCTCTGATGCACTTTAAATAAGAGATTTGGACTGCTGACAATGCCATCCACGCCAATTGTTAGAGGAAAGAATCACAGAATCATTGCAGCTTACAAAGCCCCCAGGACATCAAACAGTCAGTCCTTTTATCTTCTGGAATGAGAGAATCCAAACTGGCCTGAAGAAAGAGGCGTGTCTCCTAGACCTGAAAAATCCCGGAAGAGGGGAATGACCAATCTTTCTTAATTTTCACATGCTTCCCTCAAAAATCAGAAAGTTCCAAATAACCCATTCTCCTCCTACTGTAATTAGTGTTCTTCTCAGAATGTGGTATTTAAAGAGAAAATTCCCAAAGGCCGTGACAACGGACGCTGCGCTGCCGATGTCCGAAAGTGAGGTAGCAGCAAGTTTGGGCAGCCCGACGTGCGGGGAGGCCAGCGGGCTGGGAGGCGGTGCTCAGCGTCTGCCGCCTTGCCCCACCGCGGCCCGCGTGCCCACTCGGACACGGAGGAGTCAAGACCCTATCAGTTCTTCCTGTTCGGTGCCTTCAGCACATTAGGGTAATAAATGCTTGCTCCCTGGACTTGAGGATTAAAAACTTCAGCATAAGGAAGAGCTTTGAAAAGTATAGAGTATGGTCCAAAAATGAAGATCTAAAACAATTCATTACCATGCGTTGGATGATAACTACCGTGATGAACCCACCTTCCTTCACTACGTCACTGAAAATTGGCCACAAATTGGCTCTCACGTTTCCTTCTGAGATAGATGCACCCCAATGTTCATAGCACTATTTACAATAGTCCAGACATGGAAGTAACCTAAATGTCCATCGACAAATGAGTGGATAAAGAAAAAGTGGTGTGTAGACACACACACATACACACACGATGGAATTCGACTCAGCCATAAAAAAAACGAAATAATGCCATTTGCAACAACATGGATGGCCCTAGAGATGATCATACTAAGTGAAGTAAACCAGAAAGAGAAAGAAAAATATCAAAAAATATCACTTACATATGCAATGTAAAAAAATGATACAAAAGAATTTATTTACAAAACAGAGAATCACAAACGTGGAAAACAAACTATGGTTACCAAAAAGGAAAGGGGGGAGGGATAAATTAGGAGTTGTGGATTAACAGACATACATTATTGTATATAAAATTGATAAACAACAAGGATCTACTGTATAGCACAGGGAACTATATTCAGTTTCTTGTAGTAATATGTAACGGGAAAGAATCAGAAAAAAATATATATGTATGTCTATGTGCAACTGAATCACTTTGCTGTACATCTGAAACTAACATTGTAAATCAACTACACTTCAATAAAAAACAAAATTTAAAAAAATGCAACCCCAAAGTGTAAAATAAATTGTGAAGGAAAATGAAGGCAGGACACACATGCACGTGCGCATACACATACACATACACACACACACACACACACACACACAGGCTCTAAGTTTGCCTGAAGACAGTGAGGTAAATGGAGCAGACTTATGAATTACAGTAACTGTGAGATGAAAACAGTCCATGTTTAAGAGACGCAGAGCTTGCTCTGACCCTGAGATCACGGCACCTCCTAGGGACCCTCATAAAAGACACTGTGTCCGTTGGTGGATGGTGTCCTTCACAACTGTTTTTTTTTTAATTGAAGTACAGTCGTTACAATGTGTCAGTTTCTGGTGTCCAGCACAATGTCCTTGTCAGGCATATACATACATATATTTGTTCCCATATTTTTTCATGAAAGGTTATTACAGGATATTGAATAGAGTTCCCTGTGCTCTACAGAAGACTTTTTTTTTAAAATCTATTTTTATATATAGGGGTTAACATTTGCAAATCTCAGACTCCCAAATTCATCCCTTCCCACCTTTCCCCCGGTAACCATAGGATTGTTTACTCCCTTCACAAAGTTTATTTCTTATTTTTTTTTATTTTTAAACATTTTTTACTGAGTTACAGTCGTTTTACAATGTTGTGTTCACAAAGTTTTGATACCAGTGATTGCAAGCCAACAGCATGAAAGCAATTTTATAAGGAGCCCAAACCAGGCTGCCCCGGTACGCGAGCTCCCCGAGGGGCTGGGCTGCCCTGAGGCTGAAGTCCTGAGGCGGCGTTGCTGGTTAGAACTTTCTGTGATGGTAGAAATGCTCTCTCTCTCCGCCATCCGATGTGGTCACCACCAGTCACACCTGGCTGTTAGCACTTAATATGCGGCCAGTGGACTGAGGGAGCTGAAGTTTACCTCTCATCCTAACTCACTGAAGAGTAAACCGTGACACGCGGCTAGTGGCTATCGTGTCGGACAGCACAGCTCCAGAAAAATATCTGTATTGCATGTCTTTCCAACAGTCTTTCACTAATACTATTTCTTATGATGAGACGTGGTACGTTACAAGGTTAAGGGAGTATTGAGAGCAGGGGAGCTGACCTCAGAAAGTGTTTCTGGGTGGGCTGCAAAATGGAGAAAATCCGGCAGCAGAGGCCTCAAAGCTCTACGCCGCTGGGCAGAGGTGCTCTTAATATAGAATGTTTTGAGATGTAAACACTCCCAGTGCATGTATTTTTGGTTGGAAATTATAACCTGTGTTCTGCTCTAATCTATTTGTACCTTGTAGACAGACACATCCTTTTGACAGCTTTTTATTTTTTTTTAAGCCAACACTGCCAATCCCTTTTTTATTCAACTTCTGAGCTACTGCAACTCTTTGGAGAAAAATCACGCATTTCTTCAAATTCCTGGTTTCTGACCTCACCTGGGCCTTGCCGCTTCCTTGTGGTCCTTCTTTAACGGCCCTTTCCATCCTTCATTCTCCCCATTCTTATCTCTGGTGGAGAGGGGGCCTTTCCCAAAATAACACACCGAGAGGTGGTCAGCGTGAGCCAGAGGCGGCGGCTTTCCTCTGGGTCACTGCTGCGCTGCTGGAATAGGCATAAGCGAGGGTCTCTCCAGTGTTCTCTAGAGGAAAGGCAGCGTGGAGCTGGGACCCGGGAAGGAGGGCAGAGGAGCAGACCAAGAAGAAAAGGGATGACCAGGGGAGGAAGGACTTCTGAGTTTCCGTCTGAGGCGGCATCTGCCTGGACTGGAAGGTGATTTAATGGGTAGCAGATAAGAAATATGTCACCCCAGTCATTGGATTCTGATTGTCTTTACAACTGACTGTGAGCAAGACTGAGTCTCTATGGTAATAGACGACATACTTTCTAGATGTGGGACAAAACAGCCAAGTTCCATATGTTTTCCCAATCCACTGTCTCGTCTGGTCTTCCTTGGGTCTGTCTTTGACCTTTCATAGTCTCCTCTCCTGTGCCCATCAGTGGGTGACATCTGGTACTTCACTGAGAAAGTAAAGACCTAGTTTAGGTCTTTAGTGGAATCTCCCTCGGTTTCCTGAAATCATTTTCCCAGCGTATCTCCACTCGTCCTCTCCTCTTTCCATCCTACCATAGTGAAGAAAAGGTCCTTTATTCTTCTTTAAGACAGGTTATTCTAGCTGTACTCTGCTACCCTCTAGTCATGATTCCTAGGGGTCTAGCTCCATGAATTGTCCCATTTCTGTATCTTCAACCTTGTTCTTCCTTATATATTTTCTATTTATCATCTTGAGCATTGCAGCATATTCAAATCTCTCCAACATTAAAAAAAAAAGTACCTCTGACCTCACTAGCCCCTTTAACTTCAACCTCAATCTCCCTCCTGCTCTCCAGTTCCAAGATCCTTCAGAGATGCCTGCTTGCCCCCCTTTGCTTGTTCACTCCATGTACCCCTGACCGCCTCTTCCCTGAACGTGCTGTTCTCAAGAGGACCGACGACTGCTGGTCTCTACACCTCACCTTCCTGCTTATCTCAACCAACCGTCCTGAAGCGCATTTTTCTCGGTGCCTTCCTCTCCAAGATGCCCAAGCCCCAAACCTGGGAACCATTCTTAACTCTGTCACCTCCTTTCTGGACATTTGTGATTGCCTCCCTAGCATGCAGTCCTCTCTTATTCTTTTTATCAATACTCTGAAATTTCTCACCATATCATCTGGGTGAGACAGACCGCACCCCACCTCCAGGGAGGGGCTCTGATTTTGTTAATCCAGTCAGCACATCTCATCTTCCTGACTGCAGTGATTGGCTCAAAGATGGGTAATTAACACAAGTCAGGCCAACTTAGGGTCACTAAGACTCAATTCCAAAACTCTCATTTAAGCCACCAGGGAATTAGACCATATTTCCTACCAAACATGAGGTACAGAGCATCTGGAGTTTCTGACAGCCATCTTGGGAACCCCCCAAAGGGGCCTGCTTTATAACAGAGTTAGCATCGAGGAACAGAAACAGAGAAGGAAAAAATAGGTCCTGGTCATAAACCTTGAATGCTGGATAAAACCTTTCCTGAAGCTCCATTTATATCCTCAAAATGCTCAGTTTTCTTAGCCAGCAAATTCCACCCCACTTTATGCCCTTTTGTTTGTTTGTTTAAGCCATTTGGGGTCAAATTTCTACTTCAATAATCAGAAAGAGTTCTAACTGACACAAGCCACTACATCTAAATCATTTCTCGAAATATTATCCAGGAAATTTTGCAAGTCCATTTAAAATCCTTAATGAGAAATACTTTAATGTGATTTAACGAGCGAGCTCAACTCAAACGAACTTAACAGCGAGAAAATGCATTGAATTTCATAACAGGAATTTCCACGGTAGGCGGAAGCATCCTGGCTGTTTGATTCAGCAGGTCACTGATGTCACCAGGATCCAGGCTCTCTTCCCCTTTAGGCTGTGACATCTTCGGCGTTGGCTTAAGGATTCAGGCTGGTAACAGCATGGATACAGCGATGACTCATCAGACAGGACATCTAGAAGAGGAAGAGAAAAATCTCTACGGCTCTTTCTTACCACCGAGGAAGCGTTTCCCTGAAGCCCTCCGGAAGTCCTCCCCTCTCATCTCCTGGGTTAGGGTTGGGCCACAGGCTGGTTCCTGATGAGATACCATGGAGCAGTGGGCTTCCTTCTCTCAGCCCCACTGAGGGTCCTCTTAAGAGGACAAACAAGAGGGTTAGAAGCTCAGGAGGAAACCAGCGGGGCCCACTGCAGTGACCAGCAGTGGGGTCTGCTTACTGGGTATCACAGTGCCTCATGGTCTGGCTCGTGATGACTTCTCTGGCTTTATTTTATTGTCACTCACCTCCTTATACTCAATCCTCCAGGTCTACTGACCTCAGCTTTGTTTTCCTGAGCCTACTATCAACCCCCTTGCACACCTAGAGCCTTGCAGTGCCGCACGCTGCTGACTTTGCTCTGGAAGGCACTCCGAGGTCCACACCCTCTGCTCACCCTTTAGGACCTCATGTAACTGACTACCTTGTTGTTCCTCCTGGGAGTTCTTCCCTGTCTCCCAAGGTTGGGTTAGGGGCCTCTCCTTTATACCTAATGTACCTCTGCCTGTCCCATTAAATCATTTTCACATTGTATTGTAATTACCTGTTCACATCCTTGTTTCCACAGCTAGAACAAGACCTCACTGAGGGCCAGGATTCTGCCTTGGTCTCTGATGTGTTATTACATAATGACCGATGCAGTCCATGACAGGGACTCAGTCACTATTTTTTTTCATGAATTCCTAAATGTTGTAGTTCTCTTCCCCAAGTTGTGAACCTGCCCAGATAGTCTTAGTGAGATAGGAAATTTCTTTGCCCCTTCATTCCTCCTTTCAAGGACAGCTCAGAGCAGTTTAAGAAAACTTCACACGTTAAGTACTTAAAAAATACCAACATTTCTAAACCCCTTCTGTCGGCTCAATGTGCATCAATATTATTTATTTGAGAAAAAGGGACTTTTAAAAGAAATTCAATCTTGGTGTAATTTACACACAATAAAACGCAGCCATTCTAAGTGTACAGTTCCATGAGTTTTGACAATACATGGTGTAGCCACCGCCAGAATCAAGATATATCCCATTTCCATCACCTAGACCTTCCCTCATGCTCTTCTGTGGTCAGTCTCTCTTCTCTGGTGCTAGGAAACCACTGATCCATGTTTGCTCGTGCTAGAATTTCATATAAATAGAATCACAAAGAATGTGGCTTTTTTATTTTTGGTGAAGCGCCCATTCAAATCTTTTGCCCGTTTTATATTCTGTTGTCTGTATTACTAGTAAGCAGTAAGTGCTACCGGTAAGTCTGAATGAGTCCTCTGCCAGATGCGCTGCGAGCATTTTCCCCCCAGTCTTCAGTTCTTAGCCTCAGCCTCACCGGCCTCCAGCCTGTGTCTCTTCAGCTCAGTGATTTCCAGGCTCAGCTTGGGTTCCCGCTCCCTGCAAAGCTTCCGGAAAGGACCTGCCAGCAAAAGCCAGCCCATCCTAAGAGCTCACCTCACTGGTCCCCCTTTTATGAGAGATCTCAGTTCTGCCCTGCCTCTTGCCCAGGGCTGCCTCATGTAGCTTATCCAGCCCTCTAGCTGTTCATGGTGGGAGAAGAGCCCGGCACGAGTTACTCTGCTGTGGCTGAGTCCTGAAGTTGGCCGTAAGGGTTTGATGGCAGGCATTGCATTTGTTCATTTCTCTGATTCTTGGTGATTCTGCTTTGTCCTTGGTGAATGTTTCTTAAACATCTGTCTAATGCAATGGTTCCTGACCTTCGGGATCCCTTTTCTTGAAGCTGGCATTTCACTGATGTTAACTCTATGCCAGGCACTGATCAGTTCTCAACTTGTCTGTTACCCTCACAGCAGCCTGTGGTATAGATATTACATTTTACAAACAAGGAGATGCAGATGTGAAATGATGAAGTGACTTGTCCAAAACCAGAGTGATTGAATTAGAACTCATCTGTGATTTAAAAAATCTAGACTTTTAACTGTTCCAGTGTAAGCTCTCGTTAAGATTTTGGGAAAAAAAAAAAAAAACAAAACACTTATAGACCAGGTGCTCAGAAACAAGATTATTAACATGTCCTAAAAATGCATAAACAATTTCAGAGGTTCACGGACCCCTGGGGCCCGTCTACGGTTAAGCCGGATCACAAACCCCGACAAGAGGACCCTTGGCTGTTGTAGCCATCGGTACCACTCACCGTCACCCCAGCCCTTGGTGAACTTCTGCAGTTTCCTCCCTGCCTCCCTGTGGCTCTACATTACCTTTCACAATGACACCTCACACCTGCTGAGACCACCTGCTTGTGACCCTGCCCTCGGCAGGATCTGAGGAGAGTCCCACCTGGGTATGTTCTCACCTGGTAAGACCAGCTCTTCTCTTGCCACATCTTGCCTTCCCACTACAGAACACTTAATAAACCAAGGCTCAGGAAGCTGTATTTAGAACTAGTTTCACATTTGCACATAAATAATCATCAGAACTAATTCTATCATGACTCACTTCCAAGTTTATCTTAAACTATCAGAGTCCGATCGCTTGAAATGCACGGCCCCTCACCCAGAGTGAGTCCGTGGTTTTGCCAGGGCGACCCGGCTACAGGCCCTAACCATCTCACCCTCCTATTCTGGGTGGTTATTTCACATTGTTTCCTCCTACCTCCAAGACCTCCTTCCTGTGCTCACTTCCAGCAGATAAGTTTGCTTGCCTTTTTACTGAGAAAATTGCTTCTGATTGCCTAAGTGAATATCCACCAACTCCCACAGCCGCATCTACTAATCACTTGTGTCTGACCTCTGCTCTCTCTCCCATTTCGATGGACTCACCGTCCTTTTCCAAGGTCAGCCTCTTCGCCTGGATATTAGAGCCCCTTCTCCCTGTGCCTTCCCAAGAACATTCCTCTGATGTTTCTCTTTCTACTGCATCAACACTTTTTCCCTTTCGACTGAATCATTTCCATTAGCACACAAACATATTGCAATAGCTTTCATTTTAAAAAAAAGTCTTGTCACTCTTCAACCTTCCTCCAGCTACTATTCCATTTACCCCCATTTGTCTCCCAAACCTCAAGAGTTAGTTTTTGCCTACTGTCATCATCTTCTTTCTCAATCTCTTTTCAACGCAGATTTTCTAAACCCAGTAGTTAATTCTAATTTCCTCAATTTACTCATTCTATTAGTAGTGTTCAACAAAATTAATCTCTCCTTCTCAAAACACTGTATCCGTTTGCTGTACCCGACCGTCTCCTGGTTTGCCTACCTCTCCAGTCACTCTTTCTTGGTCTCCCTTGCTGGCACTTCCTTCTTTTATTGCCCTCTAAGAATTAGGGTATCCTCAAACTCACGGTCTGAACATTGCCTCTTCTCTTTCTGCCTTCACGTCCAAGTGCTCTAATCCAGGACTCTGGCTTAAACTACCACCTACCCCAGTGGTTCCCCCAATGGGGGTGATTTGGGATATTTGGCAATGTCGGGAGATATTTTTGGCTGTTATAACTGGGAGCAGGTGCTCCTGGCAGCTCGCAGGAGGTAGAAGCCAGGGATGCTGCTGGGCACCCAAAGATGCACCCAATAACAAACAAAAATGCCCTCTGCTACCAAGAAGCATTCAGAGCGAGTGCTGAGGACGAGAAACCCTGATCTACCTAGACCTCTTCTCTGAACTCTAGGCTTACTCGTATGCCCAACTTCCTACTCAGCATCTTCACTGTGTGTTTAACAGAGCGCTCCAACTTAACATGTCTCAAACTGAAGTTTGGACTCCCTCCACCTCAGCTTAGCTTCTCTGGGAAACAGACCTGAGACAGGACTTATGCTTTAATGGAAGGCATGATTCCCAGGGCAGTGAGAGTAAGGGAAACGGGAGGAGAGGGTGCAAATACAAGGTGGCGAGTTTCCCAGCTGGCCACTAGTTCTTGAGCCACAAAGAGATGCAGCCCTGTCACTGAATCATGTGGTTGCCTGTCCTTGAAAACAGTAAAGGGAGAAGGAATTGACCTCCAGGTTCCATCCTATGCCATATCTCCTACAGGGCAACTCCCACTGAGTCAATGCCTCCATGTGGCTGTGTTGGTCACCTGGACCCTTTTGCCATCTTGAGGAATCCAGGTTCCATCACTGCAGTGTGGTCAACCTCAGGGGGCAGAACTCTGCTCTCCACACAGAGCTGGCTGTTCCGGCAGCAGCTGAAGCAGGGCAAATGGCCACAGGGCAGGAAGAATGGCGAGGCAGAGCGATTCTGAGGAAAGGTCACCATGGCCCAATGCAGCGATAACGAGGACACACAAAGTCACAGACTTTGTGTGGCTCTTGTTCTGGTGGGGCGGCAGCTCTCCAATCCACTCCTCTCTGAAATGACATCACCATCCACCTACTCACTAAGGCTACAAACCTAGGAGACATTCTTGACATGTTTCTTTCCCTTCCATCCCGCATCCAGCCATCTCCGTTTTCAAAATGTTACCCTATCACCATCTTCTTTGCTTAAGCCATCTTTGCTTATGCTATTTAATAATTTACCTCGCGCTTTGTTTCGAGTAGCCAGAATAACCTTTAAAAATGGCAAATCATACTATGTTACTGCCTGGATCCATGGCTTCCAGTATCTTCCCACTGCCCTCAGAATAAAACAAAATATTCTTCCAGTGGCTTAAGAGACCCTGCAGGTGATCTGGTCCCTGCTTACTCTTCTGGCCTTCTTTCTCCAGCACTCTTCCTTGGCCACTTCTTTCCAGCCTTCTTTTGTTTTCCAAATATGCTGAGCTCGTCCTTGCCCTGGAACTTCTGCATTTGCTTCCCATCTGTCCTTCTGATCCCCCAGTTCCTTGATCTCTCTCTTCTTGAATTTCTTTGTTCAGATGTTACCTCTGCAGAGAGGTCCTTTCTATCCGTGTAAACCTGTATTTGTCACTGTCTGCCTCTTAAAAAAAATTTTTTTTAACCTAACGTTATGATGTATGGTTTATTTGTTGATTATCTGTCTCTCCCACAAGAATGTAAGCTCCGGGAGGTCTGGGACTTCATGTCTGAGTTATGGCTGTGTCTCCAGTGCTAGAACTTGTCTGACACACAGCTGGAGCTGAGAAAATATTTGTTGTATAAATAAATACCTTCAGACCCTCACCAACGGCGGACTTGCCGCAAGGATGATGAGTTCCTAGATCAACAATGTCCTTCCAGTTCCTCGCAGCTCCAGTCCTGCTATTAAGATATCTGCCGGAGATGTTGAAAACCCCAATCTTATTATGTCCCCTAATAAAACTCTGAATTTACGAACCTGGGATCCCATCCAGTCTGTAAATCTCTTCAAGTAAGGCAACATCCAGATGCTGAATCAGGACAAGTGCATCCACATGAGACTGGGGAGATGATGGTCTTGGAAATGTGTAAAAGAAGGAAGGGGGCTACAGGCAGAGGGAGGCCCAGGAGCCAGGCAGGAGGCCCAGGATGGATAGAACCTGGTCAAAAATGTTCATGGGGTCTAGTAGTAGGGTGATCTCCCATCAGGCTGTGACAGTGCCAGCAGCCATTGCAGCAGAAGCAGCGACAAAAACAAGGGACTTCGTATTTCAGCTCAGAGCCTCCCGTTTTCTTTTCTTTCTTTTTTCTTTTTTAAATATAGCAATAGGGTGGAGAGGTAAAGCACCACGGGGCTACTGGGACGCAGGAATATGCGTGTGGAAGGCGAGGAAAGGGCAGCGTTTACTACGGGAAGGAGGAGTTTAAGAGAACTCATTGTTCGTAAAAGAAAAGCTGGGATGTGGCTCTGCAGGAGCGGAGGGAACAAATATTTATTTTTTTCTGAGAGGAATGCTGGAGTCTATCTGGAGGAGGGACTTAACTAGTCCCTTCCCCGGGCCTGCTGCACCGCCTGGGCAACCCCGAGAGGCCCCCGCTCTCCACTAGCCACAATAGAGCGGGGAGGATGCAATCTTTGGCTTTGATTAAAGAGGTGGGTGGCGTAGGCGGGAGGCACCGCGGTCGCTGCGGCGCGAAGGGGTGGTCCCAGTGCAGCCGGGAAGCCAATCGGCGGCGACTCCGGGATCTGGCAGCCTCCTTGGAGACTCGGCAGCAGTTGAAGCACCAGAGCTGCTGGCTGCCTTCTCTGGCGCTGCCGGCGCCAAGGCGCAGCGCCTCTGGGGGCGCAGCGGGAGCCGCACTCTGAGCGCACCGCGCACGCCCCCGGCCCTTGACGCCCAGCGCCTCCGTGCGGACCCTTTCCCCGAGAAGTTGCAATTCCTTGCAAGTCGCCCTGTGAAGGCACTAGGCCGGGAAGAGAGGCTTCGGGAGGAGGGACGTGGGTGGGAGGTGGGCAGGAGACTTGCTTCTCAGATTCGCCCCAATTAGCACCAAGTTGGCAGACAAGCCCACAAACCCACGGAACCTTTGGTTTCCCACAAGTCACATTCTCAGTATTTCAAAATAATCTGAGGGCAAGAAAGCTTCAACTCCCATCGTAGGTCAAAAAGGGACACACTCAGCACCACCGCCTTGCAGTAGATGACAGAGAACAAACCCGGGCGATGCTCAGCTGCAGAGCCCAACCCCGAGTCTGCATCGCCCCGGGGCCGGCGGGGAGAAGCCGGGCCGGCCCTGCAGAGAGCCCCCTGCGGGAGGGGCCGGCCAGCGCGCCGAGAAGCGGGTTGCTGTGGGACTGCACAAACGCAAGCCCGTCCGAGGAGTTGTGCCAGCAACATCACCGCCTGCATTGCGTCGGACCTGACCATTTCCAATGCGAAATTCCCGGGGAAGGTCGTGGCCGGGGGCCGGGCGTGTGCGGGGCTGTGGACCGTAAGGGAAGTAGAACTGGGGGGTCAGCTTTTCTGGCAGAAGGAAACCTGTGCCGGCAAGGGTGGGAACTGAATGACAGCCCCCCTCTGCCAAGCCACCCCCTCCTGTTTTCCATCTACCTCCTCGCTCCCGCCCTCCCCCGCCCTCCCCATCCCACGCCTGGGTGGGCCAATCGCTGCTCCGCATTCCGGGCGCTCTCTCAGGTTTCTGCTGATCTTGCAGCGCCCAGAAATGGACCGAGCGGACCCGCGCCGCACGCACCCTGCCCCACTCGGAGCTCCCATCGGCTCCCGGCGTGCGGCGTAGCCTCGGCGAGGTCCGCGCCGGGGTGCGGGAAGCGGAGGCGACCCGCGAGCCATGTAGATCCAGGCTCTTGCTCTCTCGCCTCCTTCGGGATCGAATCAAGGGCTCCCACGGTGTTGGGAGGGGGCGAGAGCGCTGCTTACCGTCATTTGCTTCAGAGCTCGGGAGAGGGTGGCATTTTGCCTCTCCACCCCGCAGCCTCCGGAACTCCCCGCACCCGAGAGAGGACTGCGTCTCCAGGTTGCTGGCCACGGGTGAGAATGGGGGTGGGCAACGGACATTTCGGCCGTAGCTGCCCAGTAAAGCGACCGACCGACTGAAGGGGCACAGGACGAGGGGCGAGGGCCGCACGTTTGCCCCGGCGCCCCTCGGATGCTGCGGCGGCCGCGGCTCCCGCCGGGCTACGGCAAAGGCGACCTGCCGCATTCCCAGTCGGGCTCTCCGCCGACTCAGCACCGCCCCTGCGCCAAGCCGGCCGGCCAGGTAGGGTGCTCCCCAGTTCGGGGCTGCAGAAGCGGGGCTTGGGGCGGCGGGTGGGGGAAGCCAGGGGTGCGGGGATGCTGCCTGGACCTGGAGCTCCCCCAGCGTCTCTCGGCGCTTTTCCGATCTCTAGTTTAACGAAGTTGTAAACAGATCGGCTGTTGGGCAATGGGGAAAGTGGGATGGACGAGCCCCAAACTCGGATTTCGGGTGTCTGCGTGTGTCTGTCTGCGTGTATGTGATAACCCTAGCCAAAGTCCCGTGCTTCCTAAAAAAGCTAGAGGTCTGTGCTCTTCCGTGTCTGTGGGTCCGTCCCATGTGAACGCCTCTGATCTACCCCCGTATCACTTTCTATTTCTCTGCAGCGTCCATCGATTGCCCCGGTGGGAGCTTAGAAGGCGGCAGGCGAAGAGGGCTAGGAGGGGGGAGAACCAAGGAGAAGCAGAGGGGGTGGCAGGCGAGGGGATCTGCTGAGCTGGCTCTACAACGGGTCCTAGGAGGGCTCGCGGAGGGGAGGGGAGGCCAGGGTGACCCCGGAGCGATGGCCGGGTCCGCTAGAACAGCGCTGAGTTAAGGCCACCTCGGAGCAGGAAGAAACATCAACCCTCCCCCACACCCCCGACCCGGCGAAAAGCTGCACCCGGGGCTGCAGGCGAGGGGGATTCCAAACTGAGGAACAGGCGGGGCGGAAGGGGCAGTACTGAGGAGCCAAGTGGTGGATCTCTCCACCTGCCGGCTTGAAAGCCCCGCCCCCTGGGAGCGGGGTGACGCGCGGGTCCCCCCCACCCCGCCTCCCTCGCTCCTCCCCAACCCGGGTCCGCCCCCGGTCTCCCGCCGCCGCCCCCCGCTTCCATCATGACGGTGATGCCGGGAGACAACGTGGACGAGGCTTCGGCCGCCCCGGGCCACCCCCAGGACGGCAGCTACCCGCGGCCGGCCGAGCACGACGACCACGAGTGCTGCGAACGCGTGGTCATCAACATCTCGGGGCTGCGCTTCGAGACGCAGCTCAAGACGCTGGCGCAGTTCCCCAACACCCTGCTGGGCAACCCTAAGAAACGCATGCGCTACTTCGACCCGCTGAGGAACGAGTACTTCTTCGACCGCAACCGGCCCAGCTTCGACGCCATCCTCTACTACTACCAGTCGGGGGGCCGGCTGCGGAGGCCGGTCAACGTGCCGCTGGACATGTTCTCCGAGGAGATCAAGTTTTACGAGCTCGGCGAGGAGGCCATGGACAAGTTCCGGGAGGACGAGGGCTTCATCAAGGAAGAGGAGCGCCCCCTGCCCGAGAAGGAATACCAGCGCCAGGTGTGGCTGCTCTTCGAGTACCCGGAGAGCTCGGGGCCGGCTCGGGTCATCGCCATCGTC
This sequence comes from Camelus ferus, assembly GCF_009834535.1. NCBI lineage: Eukaryota > Metazoa > Chordata > Mammalia > Artiodactyla > Camelidae > Camelus > Camelus ferus. The sequence goes on along the minus strand of NC_045729.1, from coordinate 17,818,807 downwards.
TCCGTCATGGTCATCCTCATCTCCATCGTCATCTTTTGCCTGGAGACGCTGCCCGAGCTGAAGGATGACAAGGACTTCATGGGCACCGTCCACCGCATCGACAACACCACGCTTGTCTACAGTGCCAACATCTTCACAGACCCCTTCTTCATCGTGGAGACCCTCTGCATCATCTGGTTCTCCTTCGAGCTGCTGGTGCGCTTCTTCGCCTGCCCCAGCAAGACAGACTTCTTTAAGAACATCATGAACTTCATCGACATCGTGGCCATCATCCCCTACTTCATCACCCTGGGCACTGAGATAGCCCAGCAGGAGGGGAACCAGAAGGGCGAGCAGGCCACCTCGCTGGCCATCCTCAGGGTTATCCGGCTGGTAAGGGTTTTTAGAATCTTCAAACTCTCCCGCCACTCAAAGGGCCTCCAGATCCTGGGTCAGACCCTCAAAGCTAGCATGAGGGAGCTAGGGCTGCTTATCTTTTTCCTCTTCATCGGGGTCATACTGTTCTCCAGTGCAGTTTACTTTGCCGAGGCGGAAGAAGCTGAGTCGCACTTTTCCAGTATCCCCGACGCTTTCTGGTGGGCGGTGGTGTCCATGACCACCGTGGGATACGGTGACATGTACCCTGTGACAATTGGAGGCAAGATCGTGGGCTCCTTGTGTGCCATCGCTGGTGTGCTGACAATTGCCCTGCCCGTACCTGTCATTGTGTCCAATTTCAACTATTTCTACCACCGGGAGACGGAGGGGGAGGAGCAAGCCTCAGCTGCTCCACGTCAGTGCGCCTAATTTAGCCTCTGACAGTGACCTCAGTCGGCGCAGCTCCTCCACTATCAGCAAGTCTGAGTACATGGAGATTGAAGAGGACATGAACAATAGCATAGCCCATTTTAGACAGGCCAGCATCCGAACTGGCAACTGCACCCTAGCTAACCAAAACTGCGTTAACAAGAGCAAGCTACTGACTGATGTTTAAAACAGCCAAGCCAACACACTAAAAAGCCCCCCCACTTAGCAGCTTGAAAGACTTAAGACACCAAACAGAACCAAACCCCGAGTGACCCAGGTCACTCTTTGTAGATACTTCACTAAGTAGTCTTTGAATGCTCTATTTAACTGTCAATGCGTTGTGGCATTGCTGTTTGGGGGTGGCGAGCTTTCAGGAGCCATGAAAAAAAGAAACTATTTTCATTTGATTAAAAAAAAAAGGGAAAAGAAAGTGTATTTTCTAAAACTGGTTTAAAATAACTCAGTCCATGAACTAGTCTAGGTAAAATAAGATTCATATGCTTCCCCATTTTTAATCCCTGTTGGCTTTTTCAATTTTTTTTTTCCTTTTAACTAAGAATCAGATGATCACTTAGGAATACAATTAAAATTTGCATGGGACTCCAAGATGAAATCTTTGCAGACTGCACAGCACACTGAAGGCCGTGCATCAGGGGTGTTCTGTGTAGCATGATATATGCCCACTGAAACAGGCAGCGGACAGATGTTTTTATTCTGATCAACAGAACTGCGTATTCCAAGGTGAAAAAAAAAATTACTCGAGACTGGTTCACAAAGCACCTTATAAATCTGATACTGGTCCTGGTCTGTAGAGATTTTCCCTCTGCCCCATTCCCTTCTGATTCAAACTCTTCTCCAAGAAAAAAGATAACTGAATGAAAGTCACTGGTTCATCTGCAGTGCTGCTAAGATTCTCGACTGCAGAAGCACCCAGTGGGTCTTTTCTCCCCAGTCCTGCACCCTGACCCCTGGCCTCAGAGCTGGATGCAAAACCTTAGCCTCCTTATTGCAAGAGAGCACAGGTGGAACCAAGTGTGCGCATGTTTGAATCTGACCATATTTATTTTGTAATCGCATGCCAAGAACGTGAACTCAGACAATAGGGGATAAGCTTACTTTGGAATTGACTCTTCTAAAAATAGATCCTTCTTCATTTGCATTCACCAAAAGTGCACTCCTTCATTTATTAACTACTTTATTAGTAAATAAAGTACTGTATTTAAGTCCATATGTTAGTCCGATGGGAACAGTAACTTTTTGGAGCTCAAAGCATGTTCTCTTATCCAGCATTATGGCCTCTTTGATTAAGATGTACCTTGAATTAATTAGTGCATGATTAATTTAATTAAAACATTAAAAATTAATAAAAATTACAAGTTTGCGGGACAAAGGGCCCAAAAGAAATAATGGGGGGTGGGGGTGGGGGGCACTCAGTCAATTTTCCTGCCTTTGCTCAGGGAAGTGTCAGGTGTCTGTGCAGATGTAGGCAGAGAGGGGACCAATACGCCCATCCCTTAAAGGGAAGCTCTGTGGAAGACTAAGATATATAGCAACACGTAAGAACTAAGCATTCTTTTCTAGCTGAAGATAAACACAAGCAAAACAAACAAACAAACAAACAAACAAAGGTGCATACTGCATGTGATCTGGTGCATTCTTAAGATGTAAATGAAAGTGTTTATCCATCGTATGCATCCAAAGCAGAGCTGATTTCTTTTTGCAGTCCTGATCTGAAGTCCTAAGACTTCACCTCCCTTGCCCCCACCTTGAGGCTCCCTGAAGAAACTCAACCAATTGATTTAATAGTTGCTTTAGTGCCTTTATCCTGTACCCACAGCGAACTGCAGAAAGTGCCTCCATTAACCAAGCTGAGAAGTTATGTAACAAAAGGGAGGAAGGGTTGGGGCACAGATCTTTGGCTTTTCCTTTTTCCACCCTCGCTGTCTCCCTGCACGCCATGGGGACCCCGCACCGTCCGGCACCCGGGACGGGAGACATCCGAGAGGGGCCTGCCTCTCTCATCCACTGGACTCAGTCCCTTCGGCAGCGTGACTGACGTGGGATGGACACTGGGGCCTGAGACCCATCTTCGAATTGGATGAGAACTGTGAACTGGTTTTCCCTTCTTCTCCACCAGAAGCCAATATAAACTCTTGGGGAGTTTGTTTCCTCTTGAGGGTTGCTCTGGACAAGCCAGGTTTCCTCGGGGCCAGCCTGGCGGTCCCTGCACATCTCTGCGCTCCTCCTCTGTCTGCCACAGCACTTTGGCCACCCTCTGCCACCCGATCTTTGCAGGCATCATTGTGGATGTGAGAATGCTCCATTCAGAGCAACCTTCCCTAGACCTTGTCTCCTGGCCCCTCCTTCGAGTATTTCCTACGATGCTCCTGGGATGGTCCACCTGGTAGCCACTTCGCAGGTTGAACATCTAACTTCTGTCGCCCCTGGCACCCAGGCCAGAGAACGGTGGGGACCCTGTGCCTAGCTGAGAGAAAGCCACATCACACCGGCCTCTGGAGGCCAGCAGCCGTCCACCTCCAGGGAGGCACTCACAGCCTTTTGAAGGACCCAAAGTGGGGATCCTCATTCTGCATTTAGCACGCGGCTGCCTGCTGCCCAGCGCCTTTCATCCCTGCCCTGCTGCTTCTGGAAATCTTCCCCGTGACTTCCCTCCCTCCCCAATCCTACCTTAGAACTAGCAGTGAGGCAATAAAGCACCAAGCTGGAGTCACACCCAGGCTGACTGACTCAGTGGAAAGAAAGAACTTGAACGTGTTCTTTTCCTGTGCGGCTTCTCTGAATCTGGAAGAAGGACAGGACACATGCCGTGGAAGATGGGGCGAAGGACAGCACAGCATCTGACCTCCCTGCAGTGTTTCCTTCTGGTTTCGACCTCGACTCATCCTGGCTGTTTCTGTCCCACCTGCTTATAAAACGGGGAAAAAGTGTCAACCTCCCCCACAGCTCCAGAGAGTATCTTGATCTTTTATTTAGACTTTGAGGTCGAGGACACACAGAACTTGAAAGGCTGCACTCTGTCAACAGCAATAATCCGCTCAGTACTGTGGGATGGTGGGTCAGAGGATGAGAACAGGGCCCCAGGACTGAGAAGACTGGCTTGGGCCCCCGGGGCCCGCTCTCGCAGCGCCTCGCTGCCCCGGGCGGGCCCTTCCGCATGTGTCACCGGCAGGAGTGCTGCATGCTGCCGGCCTGCCGCCTGGGTCGGGGAGGAGCTGTTGTTACGAGTCTGGGTGGTTTGGGGAAAATGAATGCTGCTTATCCATCTGTAGCTCTTTGAAACCAAGTGAGGAAGACTGGAGCACAGGGACGGTCTGTGTAGCACAGGCACGCGCCGGCTGGCAGAGCTCTCACCCCTTTGCACAGGAATGTGCTGAAATGGTTTTGTAGACCTGAAGGTGCGCTTAACAAAACTGCCTACTATGGAGTGGCTCTCCTTGGATTTCCTTCCTTATGTTTATGTGATCAGGCTTTGTACCTTTTCGTCCCCTTCCTAGGTCTTGAGCGTTCACGGCTCATGTCTTGAACACTGGTTTTCTCCAGCAGGGGAAGACTTCTGACGCGCCGAGAGCCATAGCCCTGCCCTTCCGGTGTACTGAGGCCCTAGTTCAATAGGGCGGCAGCGGAGGGGCTGGGTCACACCAGGGCTGCTAGCCTTCCCAGAATCTCGGAAGTGGTTAACTCACCTCGAGGGATCTGAATCAGAGAGACCAAAGACATTAATTTCCTCTGTCCTCAGATTCAAAGAAGACAGATTGTAGCCAGGAGAGGATTTTGTGTTGGCGTTGCCTCCTCCCCATCTGCGCGCAGCCCTCCCTCCCCGCCCCCTTGAGAGCTGAGTTCTGATGATCAGTGAAAATGGTTCATTGTGTCAGTGAGTTGGCCCAGCAAGATCCAGCACACCAAGAGCAGACCCTTCTCCTGGAGTGTGGCCGAGGGACAGTCACATTTCCAAAGTGAGACTGTCCGGTCAGCTTAGATTTCACTGTGGAGTCTTGACTCACTTGAGAATAAATAAAAATGGTAAAGTGAGGAATAGATGTCTTTAAGTAAGAAAGAGTTTGGTTTAGTCCACCGAGGGCCTTCTTCGTGTTGTGTGTGGTTACAGATTTTTCAAATGAGTGAACATCTGACAACCCAGTAGAAATCGTTTCCCAATCCTCCCATTTACTAGGAGACCTCAAAACACATGCGTTTCAAACATTGAATTCCTTGTTCCATAGATGGGACTGAACCGAAGGAGAGGGCAAGTGCCCCCTTTCTCCCAGGAATGGCTCTCTCCTGGAGAGGTGAGAGTCAGTGCATGGGAACCATCCGCAGCATGAAATTGTTAGCATATAAACTGCTAAACAGCCATTTTATCTTCCCGCTTTTTTGAGAAAGGATGGAATCTTTCAATGTTTATGTTTGTTTTAAGAAGACCAACAAACACACCTTTTTAAACCAGACACAACCCAAGTTAATCGCCATCTCAGGAGGTGGCCTCTCGTCCACCGTGCGATGCATTCGCGCTCGCATTTATCCCGTGGGATTTCAGGGTAAACTCGAACATGTCCAGCATGACTCAGGTAGACCTTAGAAGAACGTGCACTACTTATTTTTGTAAAGACTCGAAGAGGAGCCGAGTTGTTAACCAAAACCGGTCCGTTGCCTTGGGTCACTGTGCAAACTCATTCAGGGTATAGATGTAAGGCTCGGAAATCTTGGGAACAAACGCCAATCTCTTTGCTCAGGCAAAATGACCATGGGCTTTCTTGAGAAGCCCAGGTGCATGTACGGGGTGAAGCTCTGCTGTCCTCAGGACCATTAGCTTTCAGGACATTAGCCCGAGTTGCAGTGACTTTCATTTAGGGGCTAATGAGGGGTTTACTTTTTATGACACGAGACTTCGAAGAGGAGAGAAAAGTTTTGTACCACAACCAGGGAGGAAGAAGAAATGGTGTAAGGAAATAAAGCAAAATGAAACACAAAGCCCTCGTGAAATATCCCAGGTCCGAGTTCCCTCCTTTCCAAAAGCTCCAGACACACCTTTCTTCTCTTCCGTGCGCTGTTCACTCAGCGGCTGTAAGTAGGAAGGACGGGCTTTATGTGACATACCTCTGCTATTAAAGAGCACGTTTCACCACGGTTAAAGATACCAACTGAGTAGTCTTCAAGTGCACCATCAGGACAACAAACCATTTAAGCTGAAACAGCGCTATTTCATGTGTTGAGTTGGCCAGTTGCTTACGCCTTGAGTTAAGGACGTGTCCCATTGGCACCTGCTGTGCATTCTCCCTGCCCTAACTGTTGACTAGGTCGGGTAGAGGACGTTGAATGTTACGAATCGAGAGCCTGATTGAAGTGCATAGTTTCCATCTATGCAATTTTACTTGCTTCTGTCACTTTATGATCTGTTCATATTCGGCATCAATTAAAGATAATTTTTAAGGATCTTATCAAGGAACATCTTGACTGGTTATTTGTCTCTTGTTTAAAACAGTGTTTCAGAAACCCTTTCTGGGGGTGGGGTGTCTCTTTAAATAACATGGTGAATCCAAGATATAATTGAAGCAACCTCACTTTCTTTGAAACTCATGGACTCTTTCTTCAGTGCAACACCGCGGTTGAATTTTAACAATACCTTTGCAGTTTGGTCTCAGGTAGGCTCCCAAGTAGAGGGGGTCGGAATTTGACCAGTGGGGATCAAACTTGGAAAAGGGGAAAAGAAATGAGGCCCAAGGGAGTAAAGCAATTGATTATATTTGCTTAAATTGTTTTTGATTTGAAACTGTATTCTTCGTTTGCCGACCAAGCTTTACAGGAAGGATAGTGGTGTGTGTGTGTGTGTGTGTGTGTAATAGCGCCGTGGTCTGGCATCCAGTAGCTTGACAGTTACTCTGTGGTGTTAGAAGTGATTTTGTTATGTCAGAGCGCAGTGATCCCAAACTGTGCTTCACAGACGCTTTCCCCGCATAGTTCTATGTGTGGTTAATATTTCTTTCTTCCTATTTATTTTAAAAATGATGCATTGATACACTTTTTTTCATTCTTCCTGAGATTTAGAGATTCTCTCTCCTTCCTTGTGACTATCACGTTTTACACAAGCTCTTTGACGCTAAAGAAAACAAGGTTCCATGCTCGGTGGCAGGTGTCTGTCCCATGCCAAACGCTTTGGGGGGGCTGGTACGCCGTCCTGGAATTGGATTGCACTGTGAGAGGTTCAAATGGTAAGAGTCGGAGACAAATCTTGCTTTTGCTGTGGAAGTTCCCACTGAAAGCAGATGATGCTGCCCACCATTTTTCTGTTGTGGCTGGAAAACAGGCAAGGCTGAGCTCTGGCCGAGAAGGGTCCGAAAGAGCTAGAACCACATCAGTGCGGTGGGCCCACGAGCCAGGGCACTCACAGCCCCGAGGGTGCTTCTCAGAGCTCTTCTTGGAGCAGAGGCAGGCAGAGCCAGGTAGCGGCAGGGGCAGGGCGACCCCGGAGTGTATTGTTGACAGAGCTTCAGAATGAAGCCAGGCTGGTTTTAAGGGGGGCCAGGCAGAGGAGTCAAGAACAGAGGTCTGACGTAACGCGACGCGAGCTCCTCTGCCTCTGGGTCGGGAAGCTGGCTGAAGCTTCCTGCCATCAGTCTAGACTTGCGGAGCCCACCAGGCCTGAGGGTGGGGGGAAGGCGAGCCCTGAGGCTGGGCAGAGTGTGCCCCATGGCAAAGTCCTGTGTGGGTAAGACAGCGTGGTCATGCCTCAGGACTGGAAAGCAGCCCTTTGAACCAGCTTAAAACCAGATAATCAAAAAATTCTACTAAATTAATTGAATCCAATATACCTTAGATTAAAAATTTTTTTTAATTAATTTTTTTGGGAGGGAGATAATTGATTTATTTACTTTTATTTATTTTTAGTGGAGGTACCGGGGATTGGACCCAGGACCTCGTGCATGCTAAGCATGCGCTCTGCCACTGAGCTATGCTCTCCCCACTACCACTGATTTTTAAGATGCACCCTTGTTTGACACATTTGTAAGAAAGAGAGAACTTTGACAATTATGACTGGCCTTTACATTGATTCATCCTGGTTTTAGAGATGTAAGAACGTAAACAGAACAAAACAAAAGGAATCAACATCAAATCACTATGTTGCACACTTGAAACTAATTTAATACTGTAAGTCAACTCTACTTCCATAAATTTTTTTAAAAAAGGAAAGAATCTTCAAATTGATGAACTACAGGGGTTCTAATGCGTGTTCCCCTTTGTTTCCTGGTGTGACAATAAGTCTGAATTCTAAACCCATTACGGAGGGCAGTTTCTTGAACCCTGGCTAGAACCTTTAGGTCTTCTTTGAATTACCTTCTTATGCGACAGTGTTTTCGCTCAGCTCTGGCCTTGACTTAGGCTTTGGGCTGATACCTTTTGGAGCTCCCTGTCTTTATGTTGTTGGGCGTCCAGAGATCATTTACCTTAGAGGGCCTTAGATCGCGTTCTGTCTGAATGGTTATTAGCTGGGGGTGTGCTGGAAGGTGGAGCGTCATATGGCAAAGAAAGACTCGTGAGCTGTGCTGAGGGCTGTGGGCTCTTTGAGGCTTTAAGTTGCTCATATATAAAAAGGAAATGCAAATACCGCGTAGGGTTGTGTGGATTAAATGAGATAAGTTAGCACGGTCCGTAAATTCGAGCATGTTCCATGAATGTGAGATATTAAGAGAGATGTTACTATACGAATTATAATGGTGAGCGGAGGAGCAGGGGGAGGAGATGGACTTTACAGGAAGACTCCGGGGGATCAGAGGCTTGATTCAAAGATTAACTGTACGATGTGGAACTTGAAAGCTTGGGGCAGAGATGTTTCCGGGAGGAAACTTCAGTACATCCCGCGTATTTGCCAGGTAGGCAGTGGCCCCACAGAACGCGAAGCCACTGTTTCTAGTTTTGTTTTTCCCTTGCCCTGCTTTTAATACTGTTTTACCTCTTCAGACTCCAAATATCAAGGGTGAACTGTCGTGCAAAAAGCTGAGGAAAAAGAAGGTATCTTTAATAATTTTCATCTCTTCTCTTTGCCTCATTTCCCCCTTGTGCAAAATATTGTGTCATTTGAATTTTTTTTCTTGCCACCTGTGAATATTGAAAAATAAAGCAAGATGTTGTTTCCAAAATTTTCTCCTATGCTTGTCTGAGAGACATTATATAAATATAAAAACCTATTCTTAACTTCCCTTGCTAGAAATAAATCACCCTCACGAGCATGTGTGAGTCAATACAGCCTTTTTCTGGACTAGCACCTATGCTACAAAGATGCTCATGAAAATTTATAAGTTATAGTATCTCTCCAGGGGTCCAGCCCTTCTTTCATAAAACTGCATCAAGGAGCTGTGATTTCGATAGCAGCAAGACTGTCATCTGGTTTTCTTAAGGAATTTCATTGTAATTAAGTAAGGAGTTGAGTATCTGAGAATCTTTGGTTCAGGAAACATTTTCTAGACATGAAACTTCAAGTGTGAGATTGAGTTCTCTAATTGCTTATGTTTTTTTTTTTAAATAGATTTGACATGATCTGTTCACGTTTGCTCGTTTGCTGTAATAGCGTTTCAAGTGCTGAGCATTAAATGCATTTTAGGGACATTTCTAGAGAAACTAATTCTAGTTGAAATGTATTTTTTCAGAATTGAAATCAGAGGACAATGAATGACCAGGCGATTAAGCTTAAGCTTAAGCTTGGGATAATTTAAGTTTTGAGCACAGGGCCAAATCCAACTTTTATTAAAAATGCATATTCCTCAACTCTTGAGTTAAGGGTGTTTGGAAATCCAAGACACTTTATCTCTACAGTGATTTTCTTTTTCATTCAATACAATATAATTATTTCAGTATTTCAGAAAAGGAGTAATTTGGTTTTAAGTGAATTTCCAAGAGAATCTCTCTGGGACTGAGATTTCCCCCACGAAGTGTTTCCTCTTCATTAACAGCCAAAACAGAAGTTTCGGAGAATGGTTGTATGTAAGTCAGTCCTACAAGAAGGGACGCCCAGCTCAGTTTTTGAAAAATCACAGGAGATCAGCTTATTTTTATTTTATTTTATTTTATTTAAAAAAAAAATTTTTTTTTGAGATCAGCTTATTTTTAAGAGACATTTCCAGTTAAGGTGGAATGGTTTTCTTTTAAGTTTCTGGAGGATGAAGATCCCATTTGTTGGGATTTTTAAAACAATGCCTATCTCTAATGGATAAAGGGGAGTCCTCTTAATGCCATTTCATCGCAATGTAGATAATTCAGAAAACAGAATAATGTAACTTTATAACATACATGTTGATTAGTGTGTGGGAAGAAAAATGGTTGCCCACTGCAGGAATTTCCAAGCAGTGCCTCAAAGTGGTGTTTCAAGGCAGGGATGCCCACTGGATGGGTGAGAGGAGGTTGTTCAGCACGAGGAAGCCGAATACTTGACTTTAATTATAATTCTCCGGAGTCTGCAGGGAGAGTATGATGGGTAACATGAGAACTGTGGTGTTTCATCTGCCTGAAGGTGGGAAGTTTGGCATAGGATGGCCTTCCAGTCTGCAGCTTTAATGGATGACCAGGAAATGGGTCGACATTGAAGAGATTTAAGAGCTTGGCTCATCTGCTGTACAATAAGCCATGTCCTAGTCACTCATTAATTACCCTTGCTTATTATGGTGACTGAAATAATGGCTTATCAGTTAATGTGATGGACTATTATGCTGTTTAATACAAGCTATATAAATAGTCTTCTAGGTCATTTTAATGAGCTCAACGGTCAGCCAAGTTGTGGTGGAAATGGTGCCAGACTCTGCGCTAAATTATCCAGGAAGTTTGCTGGTGCTCAGTAAGGTAGACCCTTATTATCACAGTTTATTTAAACCGAGTCTTACAGAGAGAAGTGGGATTCATTAGATGATTCTAAGGTATGATCTTGGGAAGCCCCAGGACTCTAGAGTCCAAAACTTAAGAACACCATTTCCGTAGGTCCCAGACCTACATAGTGACCTAAAGGGAAAATTATTTAAGATGATTTTTATAAGGCAAATTCTTGTAATGTGAACGAAAGTAACCATGTTTCACTTAAATGCATTTCCTTTGTATCCGATGATTTTATTTTAGGTGCAAGCTCCGCCATTCACATACATTTTACAGTAACCCTGCGGGTGGAAATTCTGAACCGCTCAGCCTGTTACAGCAATTCCCAGCCTCTGACTGGGCTGACGTTGAACCTTGTTGTGTCGGATTCAGTTCCCCAATTTAGTTCACATAGTAGTTGAGATTCTTAAAAAACAAACAAACAAACAAAACTTGTTCTTGGTGCTGTTTCTTTGGGGGAAGAATCTTTTTTGTGGTTCCCTTTGACAGGGATTGTAATTTTAGTCAAAATAGTTCATTGATAATTGAGTTCCCTCCCTAGACCTGAAGCCTGGACACTTCCGGAAAACAGATTTTTTTGGTCTGTTCTGCTTGAGACTGGATTACCACATTTTCCGTATATACCTTTGTTTCCCTCAATGGTCAGATGTTGGCAGTTAATTTTACTGGAAAATTGTTGCTCATAGTCTTTGACTGTCTGGGGTTTGATGTGGTACAGCACCATCTTTTGGGTGGATGGCTGTAGACATTTGAGTATTTCTCGAGAGCCATAAAAGTCTTTTTACTGGCATTTCAGTGTATGTACCTTTCAAGATTCAAAGTGGGAAAGGGGACTGGACACTTAACTTGAAGATGGAGAACTAGGACTCTGTAAATATAAGTGCTTCTGGGAAGACCTACAGAATCAGGAATTATATGCCAGGTGTGTTTTATCCCTTGCTTATGCTACTGAAAGCCCACACATTATTTATTTGGGGGTCCTGATGTCTGTGTCACCAGGAAAATGCCTGCCAGCCCCAGCTCATGCTTATGCGTGTGCACACACCTGTACACACATGAACACACATGTACATGCATGTCTCCGCAGTCTGACCTCTACCCTTCTACCTGTCCGTGAACCCGCAGGTGTCACCTGGGCTACGGGACAGGTAGGTCTCAGCCCAGATAGGGTAACACTTTCAGTTGATTCTAAACATTTGTCACCACTCCTTTTAGTTAAAGAAAAAAAAATCATAAAAATAGCATGATAAAGTTTTCTATTTTGCAATTAAAGAACTACCATTTAAATGAAAGAAAAGAAAAGAAAACAAAAAACAGCAAAATCTGGGGGTCCCAGGACATTTTCCTCTGGGCTGTGGGTGCTCACCCCACGGACAGCGGTGAGGGAGGCTCTGGTTCTCTCCCGCCTGGCTCACGCTCCATCACCCCCAGGACAGCGCAGGTGCACCCAGAGTGGATAGTATGCCTGGTGGATCCCTGCCGGGGCCAGCGGTGTGGTCATCTCCAAACACTGTCCCTGGTCTCTTCTTACCTGGGCCATTTCCTGCTGTGCTGTCAAATTCAAAAAGTGTGTATTTTCTGTCGTATGATCCGCTGAGGAAGTGGCATTTCCCAGGGGAACACCAGGCCGGAAGCTCCAAGTTGTTGCCTTGGCTTTGCAGAGTCTGGGTTTGTGGGCCCCATGGCGTGTCTCTAAGGCTTCGTGAGCAGATGTATAAACACAGGTGAGAACCAGAGGACCTGTCTCAGGGATGCTGTTTTGGCTGACTCGAAAATGAAAATTTTGATGCCTCTTGAAGAAGGGTGTTTTACCGCCACAAAGGCTGGCAACACTCCTCAAATTTGAAAGATGGAGGATTGTTTTAAATGGATGACAACGTATGTGATTTAATAATGTACTAACGCCATCCAGTTTCAGTGTTTTTTCAGTTCAAGCCTCAGTGAGCTTGGACCCTCTAGCTTTATTTTAACTCTAAACAGAAATTGCACTTCTGTTTGTTTCATGTGCAAAACCCACATAATTGAATGGTGTCTTAGTTAAAGGGGAAGTGTAATGTGTCCTTTTCTATCTTTTACAAGGTGTAGGGAAATTTCACGCACATTGTTTTATTTGACCCTTGAGACAGCTTCTTGAGGTGGAGGCTAAGGTGGAGACATTTGTCTCCTGTTGCAGGTTGCATCCCCTGGGGAACAAGGCCTGAGGTGGAGAAGATCGGCAGGAAGATTGTCGGGGAGTGCTCCCGAGGGGAGAAGAGAAAGCAGGGGCGAGCAGGGGAGAAGTCGGGCTGCAACACAGTCACAAGAGAGGCTTGGCCATCCTTGCGGGAGCTCTGAGTCTGGGATGACCCTTCAGAGTCATCCTGCGGTGGGACCAGGTCTTTAGACGTTCTCATTGGTCCGTCTTTGGATGAGGCTGCCTTGGGAAGGAACGTGACCTTGGCTGAGGTGACGCTCTTCACCAGAGGCAGCTTCCGAGGAGGACTGATGATGAGAGCTCTCCTAGCAGCTGGGGAACTGAGTCCTCCAGGCAGGAAGGGGGCTTGGGTGATGCATCAGAGCACCCACCACCAGGGCTAGGGGTGAGGGAAGGCACTGGGAGGGAGGAAGAGGAACATGCAGAAGACCATCAGTTTCCAATAATCAAGAGTTGACTGCAGTTTGTAGATTGACTTGTTAAATGGACAGAGTGCTCGGAGGCCCCTGGAGATGCTCCTCTCTAATGCGTGCTAGAAGCATCTTCCTGACTGGCCAGAGCTCTCCTGTATGGATCGAGTTCAATTATTAATCAGGAGTGATGGGGGATGCTGGCTAACACTGCCTAATGGCACGGGCCGGGTGACTGTGCTCTCTGTAATGTGTGCTCAGAGCACAGGCTCGGATGGTATCGACGTGGCCAGCTCCTTGCTTCGCCTGGACACCTCTGTGGTGTAGTGCTTTGAGGTCCCAGTGAAATGCACCAAACCGCTTGTGTGACTTAATGCATCTGGATAACATTAGCACTTCCTCTTAATGTGCCACAGGGATGATAAAGATGTGCCTGGAAGGGAGCCGATGGGAAGGGGGCTTTTAAAAGGAGACTCTCAGACCCTGTGGCACTATCCCCCTGCCCCTAAGTGTTTTTGTGGCCGATTTAGAACGGCTCGGCATGGAGATCGTGCACCTGCATCCTCGTTAAGAGAGGCAGCTTTGCATTTGGACCAGAAATGACAGGATTATTTAGATTTTTCAGCAGAAAACAGATCTGGGTCGGGGGGATTCATTGTTTGGATAGCTTTGCACTTGGAGCTGAGAAAAAAATCCTCTAGGCTATGTGATTTATGGTAATCCTTCTGACTCTGGGTCTCGGACCTGCTCACAGGAAATCTGCATTTGCTAAAAGCTTGTTGCACCAGAAACAGACCTGGTCCAAAGTGGATTTGAAACTATAGGGAGAACAAGTTTGATTCTCTAAACTTCTGTCACCTTGTCATATTGAGTCACACTTGTGCTGGAAATCTAGATTTCATATTTTGCATCCCAAACTTAGTGTTTTAATATTTGAAGTTTAGAATAAAATGCCCTCTCCTTTGGGCTTAGGCAGTAGGTCACATAACCCTGTGGATCCCCGTAGTTTATAACCTACCCATTTAAGGAGTAAGGCTGGATTAGCCACATTCAAGGCGGGCCAGTTTCAGAGGTGCCGAAGACCTATGATAGTTAGACGTTGCCACCATCGTCGGGGCCATGCTGTTACCTGAAACCTGCAGGTCTCTGCACAAAAGTAGTGGGAAAATACAGAGGGTTGTTACCTCATACCTCCATGCTGCAAATAGTGTCTTTGTGTGTCTGTGTGTTCCTTTGCATTGCCTTTGCTTTTTAACTTACCTTTCATTCTTCTTTAATTAAAAATTTCTAGCCACCAGGGAAAAAAATAGCTAAATATGACCCTGTTTCAGATCAGACTCTTCTGGAAAAGTGGCCTATGGGGAAAAGCTGAGTTGGAACAGAAAAGTCCTTCTCTTTCTGGCACTAGAAGCATCATGACTGTCATCTGATCCTTCTAGAAAAATGAGCAAGTCTCCCCAAATGGAGCCCCTTCTCTCAAGGATAACAAAATCGGAAGGGCTGTAGACAACTGAGATCACTAACATCTCGGTGTCTTCTGGTGAAGGAAAGAGTTATTTCTTTGGTGTGTATGTACTGAGTAGGCATACGGCACTCCAGGGGTAGACTGAATTTTTGCAAATAAAAATATTTGCTCCGACTTAAGACTCTGCTCATCCAGAAAGATATTTGTGAGGGTGGGAGTCTAAGTTACCCGCCCTCCCGGTGAATTCCCACGCGACTAATGCCGTAGACACGGGAGGGGGCTTGAGAGGCACTGGCCGTGGCCATTTTCCTTCACGCAAAGCGTACAGAGCATGGTCAGGAGCAAACCTTGCCCCAGGCTTCAGCTGTGCCAAGCCCTGCTGATCTGAGCCGGCTGCCTTGAACAGGAGAGCTTCTAATTAGATAGAGTTTGTGTGCATCCACACTTAAGGATGGAACAATTGGGAGTCTATTACATACATGATTGCTTATATATTTTATTTGTCTCAGGACACACAAAAACGAGACTCTTGAACACAAAGTACCAAGTGAGAACGTTACAGAAGTTCTAGGTTTGCATTGGCTGGAATTCAGTTACATTTAGCTGGGATCTCAAGTGCAAATAGTATGAGACATGGAAATCCGTATCGACCAAGGCAGTTTCGTGAGCATATACTCCAGTCCAGAGCTGTAATAGCCAAAAAAAAAAAAAAAAGTCTAGACAACATCTGAGCTCTGGAATAGTTTTAGTTACTATGGAATGAAAGTTTCTTGGGTGCCAGTTACTCAAGAGAGAAGAGGAGGAAGTCCAGCCTCACCGTGGAGTTTTCTGTCGGGTCTTTGCAGCCACAAGAAAGTGGCAGCTCCGTGGGCTTCCTGGCTGCATCTTGGGCACTGTTTCCATGACGGTGTTCTTGTCACAGAAGTGGAATCAGAGAGGTGCTGGCTTGGAAGGAAAGAAGGGTCTTGTTTTGTTTGGGTTTGATCTTTTACTCAGAAGCTAAATCTGGGCTCAGAAACCATTTACTGTGTCGCTGTGTTAATGCAGCCGTCATTCCCATAGGTGGCCCTTTTTTTTTGTTGTTTTTTGGTGGAATGTTAAGACACAAGCCTTCGTTTCCATTGCAGCACAGAGATCTTTATATCCAGAGAAACCGAACTGGTTATTTGGACCTTGCCCGTAAGCTGCCTTGGCTACACGTCACGGCACCGCAGACCCAGAGCTGGCCTGAACCTTTCCGGTCATCTTCTTTCACCTTTTCCATGTTTGACTCACCTCCACAGCCTCCTTGCCAGGTCCCCATCCTTTCAGTGTTGTGGTCCTGAAAGAGCTTGGCAGTTACCAGTTTGCAAATCCAGCTCTTTACCGTTATCTCAGTGCATCATGAACTTGATTCTGCTGCAGAGGAGGGCAGAGCAGTGGGTGTCCCACTGTCCAGGGGCAGAGAGCTGGGTGGGAGAAGGGACAGAAGCCAGGAATCCTGATTCTCTGCCCAGGATGTGGTCACGCGGTCTCATACGGCTGTGAGGATCAGTGATCTGACGCGAACTTAGGAAGATGATGTAAATACCAGTGAATAGGTGGCATTCAGGTGCCCTTCCTAAGGCGTCCTGTCAGGACAGAGAGACTATACAGCATGATGTTAGGAACACTCAGTGAAGCTGAATCCAAAATGCATTCGTTTTTCCGAACAGAGCTGTTTATAATTTACACATATTCATTAAAAAGAAAAAGGTTTGTTGAGGTCTTCCTGGTACAAGATATACACGATTGTGTGTTTCAACCGGGCTGCATCTCATAATGTTAAATGTTTGAAATGATGTTTTGGCACATCCAGTGTTATCTGATCGGCCCAAGCACGCTGACGTGAAGGAAAGAAGCTAGGCTTCCTAGCTGGGAATTTTAGCAAACATACAAGAGTGGTCTGCTTTTTTAGATGCTTGATAACATTATTCTCTGCTTTGAAAATATGAATACTTCCCTAGTACATGAAACCCAAATTCCATAGCACAGTAACGGAGGACCTTAAAATCCAACCCAGCGAATCTCCCGTGCAAGGAATGCACCTCCTCTCGTCCCTTTGAAGTAGCGGGAACTCAGGGAAGTTTCATTCCTGATCTGCTTTGTGCATCGCGCAGTGGGACCTCACAGGACCGCTCGGCATTTCTAGAAAGTGTATTAAACGTGCCTTTATTTCGGAGTCATCACGCCTTTGCGCGACCGTCCAGTGCGTGACATTGCCCCACTCTCCCACGTTTATTTTTAATAGACAAGTATTCAAAGACCCAGCTCAGACATCTGCGACCGCTCTCCCCACCACGACACTATGAGAACTGTATTGGAACTAATTCTTATTTTCACGTGTCACTCCTATTACACCGAGCTCCTCAGGGAGCAGGATGCATGTTTGGTACTGAGTCAGAGCTCAGTCAATACTGAATGAATGAGGAAAGAGAGTATTTTGCTATGTTGGGTGCTGTCTCAGGACTCAGGAAAATTTTGCAAGCAGGTAGGATTCTTAAGTGCTTCAATATATTATTTATGAACAGCTTTCTTCAAGGAGCTCCGTGTTCCAAAGTCTTCAGCTCTGCTTCATCCTTCCAGATTTACCATTTGACTCTCTGAGAACAGGGTGACGAGTTCCCCATCTGCCATTCCTGTGGGCAGGAAACAGGCTTCTCTCCTCCGCACGGCCCGCAAGGTCTTCCTCATGAATTTTCCCCCTGGAGCCATGAAATTAGCCATTCCGCCAGGGCCTTGCAACCGCGCTCCTTTAAGCAGCCCTGGGAGAGCGAAGGAGACAGGAGTCCTTTCTGGAAAAGACAGTGAAACAAGCCCAGAAAAGGAAGAGGAACTTCTGAAAATGACACTAAATTAATGGCAGACCCAAGACTAGAAACCAGAAGGCCCAACAGGGGTGAAATATCCCCTCGCTCAGAAGTCAGACGGTGACTATTCACAGAGCGGGGCGCTGCCTCTCGTCTCCCTGCTCTCACGCCCAGGGGTGGCGCGGGCGCGGCCACTTCGCTCTGCTGAGCGTTCGCGGCTCATGAAAGCAGTTCAGCGCTTTTAATGCTTTCAGGACTAAGCCAGCCCGAGGCTCCCCGCCACCTCAAAAACTATGGAACCTTGGAGGTTTTTAAAAAAGCAATTTTTTTTCCTAAATCAGTGACTTCCGGTGAGAGCCCTGCTGAGGCTCAGGTGGTCTCTGTAGGGGGGGTCTTGTCACCCAGCGGGTCCCTGCTCTCCTCTCCTTTGCCGAGATTGCCTCCCCCAGCCCCATCGTGAGCTGCTGCTTTGTCCTCCGTGGTGTTGGCAGCACCTCCCAATTTAGCATCCTCCTGCTTCTGATGAACGTGCTCCGAGTGCTTTCTCCTCCGACCTCGTCATTAATAAAGACGCTCAGGGAAATCGGGCCCAGCACCCACCCACGGAACACGCCGCTAAACACCTCCCACCCCCTTGCAACAGAGCCATTTATCATTCCCCTTTGTTTACAATCCTCTCCACTGTTTCTCATCCATGTGGCAGCGTTCTTATCCCGGCCAACTCACCGTTCGTTCACCAGGGCGGCGGAGAGGCCTGCCCCGTTCAGCTGTATTATAAGCGGCAGGGCAGACGTTGTTGTTAAGTGAAAGATTTGATGAAGAAAGAATAAAACACTTGGGGTCTGTTTTTTTTTTTTTAGTGATTATTTCCAGGGAAGAAATAGACCATGGGCAGGGAGTTGACTTAGGAGCCAGATGCCAAGAAAGTGGCAAGTGTAGCCAGTTCATCTGCCAAGGAGATGCCAACAGCTTTTGTCAACCCAGAACATACGTCAAGACACTTACAGAAATACACACACTCACTCATTTCCTTGTGGCTTAAAAATAGGCGCACAGTCGCCCCTGACTCCCAAATGTTGGATCAAGAGCAAATTCTCTGGGTCCTTTCTGGGGACTGGACTTTGGTATTCAGACTCTGGGAATTAAAAAACGGGGAGGGACAAGTTGGGAGTTTGGGATGTGCCGATACACACTGCTATATATAAAACTAGGTCCTGCTGTGCAGCACAGGGAATGATAGTCAACACCTTATAATAGCCTATCATGAAAAAGAATATGAAAAGGAATACTATACGTATGAACTGCTATGCTATCCACCAGAAATTAATACAACACTGTAAGTCGACTGTACTTCAATTAAAAAAAACACAGGGTTCCCTGGAGCTCAGTGTGGTCTGACTGACAGTATGATGGGGTGAGCTCACCGGTGGCAGAGGAGACCAAGAGGAGCACGTAGCTCTGAGCGGAGGGTCTGGAGGGCTGCTGGGGGTGAAGGGTGGGGACTAACCTGAGCCATGAAGCATCCTTACTTTTGCAGGGGAGGGGGCTTAAACAACAGAAATGCATTCTGTCCCAGTTCTGGAGGCTGAAAGTCTGAAATCAAGATGTCGCCAAGCCTGCGCCCTCTCGGAAGGCGCGCGGAGAGGCCCCTTCCCGCCTCTTCCAGCGCCTGGTGGCTGCTGGCAGCCCGTGGGGCTCCTGGCCGGAGCAGCAGGACCCCAGTCTGTGCTTGTCTCATGTGGCGGTTCCCCTCTTCGTGTCTGTCAGTGTCTAAGTTTCCCCGATCTTGTAAAGATACCAGCCGTTGGATTAGCACCAACGACAAATCCAGGAAACGGCAGTGCGTTTTCTCAGTGCCGATGGCTCTTCCTCCTACCTGTGGTCACTGATCTAATTTTAGTGTGTCTGTCCACATTCTGCCTCTCATGAGTGACAGTTACCCAAACCGCACACCGAAGTCAGGCACTGATACACCGTAAGAGGTGGAGGGGCGTTTCCTTTGTCCTGCCTGTATCTTTTCTTTGTTCCCAGAAGTGGCAAAGCACCTATTTACCCCTTTCACGGTTCTTCACACTTAATAACAACCAGTTTATGTCTTTCTCCCTCATGACGTGTTAAGGTTCTTATGAGAAGGAGCCACATTGTGTGTCCCTGGGTGCCCCCCCCAAAACCGACAGCGTCCCCCACTCAGTGCCGGCTGCCTCGTGCTGCCCGCATGGATGGATGTGCCCCTGAACAGAGTTGGGTGTGCAGGACTGGATGTCTGAGTGTCCTTGCAATTGACAATGAAACTGAAAATCATTTTCCCTCTCGCTTTAAAAAAATTTTTTTTACTGAAATGTAGCTGATTTACCATGTTAGTTTCAGGTGCACAGCGAAGCGCTTCAGTCATACCTACACACACATACACAGTTTCTTTTCAGGTTCTTTTCCGTTGTAGGTTATTACAGGAAACTGAACACAGCTCCCTGCGCTCTGCGGTAGCTCTCTGTTGTTTATCTATTTTACACAGTCCTGGGTGTCAGTTAACCCCCCGCCCCTAATTTATCCCTCCTTGCCCTCTCCCCTTTGGTAGCCATAGTTTATTTTTCTATGTCCGCGAGTCTGTTTTTGGCTTGTAAGCAGAATTTGTATCATTTGTTCCAGAGCCCACATACAAGTGATGTCATGTGATATCTGTCTTGTCTGACTTACTTCACTCTCTTTTCTACTTTAAAATTACAGCAGGTAAATTCAGTCAAAAGTAACGTGGGTTTAAATAGTACCAGTCAGTTTCCCTTAAACGATAATGGAGCATTTTGTGCCCTCACTTTGCGCTGACTCTGTCTGCCTGACCTGTGCTCACGTCCCTTCCGTCAGCCCCCGCTCTGCGCCTCTGATGGGAGATGCCGGCGGGGTCTCTGCACCTAGAAGGGGGCTTTGGCACACTTTCCTCTGGGCTTCTTTGGTGCTTAAAGCACTCAGCTCACACTTGAAAGGGCATTTTAAATACTCAGACACCCTTTTTGTCTTTCTTCAAATCACTCTGGACTCTAATTTCCCCCTTTTCTCTCTGTGTCACTCTTCCATCTTAGCAAATGCACATCACTCGCATCCTCCAACAGCTGTTTAAATCCCATTTTGGTGTTTTAATTTTACTATATATGTTTTTTGGTGTTTTGGTGTTTTAAACTGAGGATGATGGTTGCCAGGGATGTAAATGTGAACATAATTCTATCCCTTCTTTTTTGCTTGGGAATGACAATATGGGGAGAAAGTAGAAAGTATGAAGTTTGTGGGGTGAGCAGGCTCAGTGGAACAAAGTCAGGTGGGACTCTGCACGTCTGAGCCACCAAGTGATGGTGCCATCCTGGACTGGTTACCCCCTCTCTCTGGGGCTCGGTTTCCCATTCATTCCCAAGCTGATCTGCAGGTGTCTTTCCAGCTCTGCGGATGCCGTGCAGGGGAAACAAAGCATGACTCTTCTTGTGAAGAGTCTTGGTGCAGGCGTAGGGTCTCAGAGCATAACTGGCTTTGTGTTACCAAGGGTGGATTCCTCTCTCTGTGATTACTCAGGCCTCCTGCCTCCCGTACCTCCCACGCTCCTTCACGGTAAGAGGAGGGGGGATGGAAGTGGGGAGGCTGAATCCAATACTACTTCTAGGCACTGCTTGTCACGTTTGGGGGGAGGAAGACTGAAACTGCTTTTTTTAAAATGAAACCTTTTCAATTCTTTGTGGACTTGACTTTAAGGTTTTCTGCGCCTTGTCCCGTTATTCTGAAGAAGAAACTGACAGCTTCTTTTAACAGTGATGCTATGGACATTTAGTGGTGCTTAACAGAATGAATTTTGGTGATACTTACAAAGACTTGGTGATGATGTATTAGTGAGCTGACTAAGCTGAACCTAGTCAGCTACATTTATTCATTTATTAATTATTCATCCTTGGACTTCTTCCAAAAATAATATGGTGGTGCCTACAATAAAAATTACATTTGCAATAGAACTGTAAAACCACAGGTAAAAGAGCCATGTAATGAAGGAAGGGGAGATACTTGTATAAGAAAGCTGGAGTTAAAGGTCTTTATTTCAGCTGAACACAAACATTAAAAAAAATTTTTTTTAATTGAAATACAGTCAGTTGCAATGTGTCAATCTCTGGTGTACAGCATAATGTCCCAGTCATACATATATATGCATATATTTGTTTTCATAGCTGAGCACAAACTTTACCTTTGAGGTTCCTGGCAGCCAAGGAAAGAAGGGAAATAGAACAAGTCATTTAGTGAAACAAGCTTACAACGCCTGGAGGAGATGCTATGCTGTGATCTCATCTTTTCTCTTACATTAGATTCTACACTCATACAACTATCATCAAATAAAGCTGAAGAAACGTGGATTTGTAATCATGAAGGCACTTCTATTGGAGTAAAATGAAGTAGGACATAGGTTCTTGCTTTCCTCTGGGGATGGTAATAGTTTAACCTGGATGCAGTGACAGAGCGTAAAGAGGAGGAGATGGAATTGTTACCATGTTCCTAATATTTCCTGTCTCAGAGATGAATGGTCTCCTGCAGGCTTTTGACAGGACCTGGATAGTTTATTATCTGAGTGCCAAACATATAAAAGATCCAGCTTTTTGTAGAAAAAGCAACCATAGGCATTAGCCATGGGACAGACTGTTGGCAAAGTCAGCATTCTGCTGTGCCATTAAGAAGTTTCCCTTACCCCATGGCAGATCCACTCTGTGGGGGAGGGAAGCACCTTGCTGACTCTTTCCAACAAGGATAGATTCTGACATTTAAAGTGAGGACAACTATACAGGTAGGTAACCCCCCATGAGGCATACGTAGCGTTCCCACTTGGGGATGAAACCTGGAGTAGAAAAGTTACTTCTTGAAGCCCACGCGGTTAACTATGATGCAGCATTCCCCAAACTCACTGAACCAAAAAACTCCATTTCACTTAGAGTGTAATGATAGAACTTCAGTAGGAGCTTATGAGATACAACGCATGTTCCAAACTGTGGTACCAGAGATGAATTAATCATTGTGAGAAATGATCAAATTGTATTCACATGTTTAATATACAATAAACATTGACTAATGCCGTAAAGATATGTTACAACAGTAAGATACGATGCATAACATAGACCGTCAGGCTTCAGAGGGCCCACGTGCTCTCCGATGCTGATTTGCAGTTGTTCCAAACCCCTTGGCTTCTCCACAGGGCTTTCAGTAGGTAAGGCATGAACACAAAGCACTAAGCCAAACTGGGACCACGGTATTGCTCATTTCCCAGGGTCCTGCCAGATTGGACCTCAGGGTATCATTTAGACGGGGGCCCAAAGGGGGATCTTCCCCTTTGCATCAGCGAACTGAGCCTGCCAGCCCCGGCCCAGGGAGAGAAGCCGTGAGCTGTCCCTTCACCTCCACGCACAGCCCACCCAGGGGCTTTCTGGAGCCCACAAATGCAGTCAATTGTTAAATTTTCAGGAATTTTGCAAGCCTGTTAAACATAACCATTATTTTAAAAAATTAAATTTTATAAACTTAAAATGAAGAAAATTATATTTAAAAGGGGGATATTCACAATTGATCACTTTTCAATTATTTAAGACATTTTATTATTGTCTATGCTCTTGAGATTATTTCTGTCGGTTATACCCACAGGATGGAAGAACTCCATCAGCAGTGACGTCAAGTCGGAGCTTGGCACTGGCCATGGGGGGAGTGTTGACGCCATGGAAACTGGCCAATGCCACAGACTCATTTCAATTTCATGAAGAGCCAGTGGTTAAACATGGGCCAGCGCTGCTGTGCCCGCCCCTCGCCAGGACACTCTTACTAGCTCGATTTTGTTAAGAGAAATTATGGATCACTGAGCTAAGGCACAGAGCTAGCTAGCCAGGCGGACAGCCTCTCTTTTCTGCTCAGGATTCTCTGCTCTGTTGTCTCTTTATATGATGAGAGTGACGTTTCTCCTCATGGGACACCCGTGTCATGCATAAAGAGGATATCAGGCAGTGGCAGACTATGGTGACTGGCTGATGGAGCCACCGAATAATTAATGAATTTATCCCCAAATGCTGAGGCTCTTCTGTGCCAGGCCTGCTCTCAGAGCTCCTCGCTTCTGAGGGGATTGTAGCCTGGGGGAAGCACAGAAAAGTCATGGGGGGGGGGTTCACTAGTACACGACGAGCACTGGGGTGGGGTAAATACAAGTCCTCTCAAGTATATAGTGGAGGGACCTCACTAAGACTCGAGATCCAGGAAGTCTTCCTGGAAGAAGTGACTTCTAAGCTGAGATCTGAGGGAGCAGCAAGCCTCAGCGAGACGGAGATCAAGGGAGGCCTCTGCCGGCAGAGGGAACAGCATGTGCGGAGGTCCAGTGGAGAGAGAGCACTGAGGAGCTCAGGCACCTCAGGAGGCTCCATGCGGATGGAGGGCAGAGACCAGCAGAGGGGGCAGGAGGCAGGCCCTGGCAGGGCTGAGCCTCAGACGTCGTGTTTGATCAATGGGGAAAGAATGTTTTAAACAGGACCACTGTAGAGCCAGCCTCATATTTTACAATTCATCTGACTCCTGTTTGATAACAGACTGGAGGGACCCAAGGCTACCCATGGAGAAACCATTTGGGGCTTTGGAACACAGACATCCAGGCAAGGTGGCCGTTTCTAAGATAAAAACTCAATTTCTTTGAGTGGATTTCTTCACTGGGGAGGCTGACAGTGACATGGTTGAGAGCAATGTCAGTGCAGTGGAATGGCTGGGAACCCTGACAGCAGTGGGCTGGAGGTTGACTAGGGGGTGAGGAAGCACAGACAGTGTTTGGAAGAGTCTTGGTGGGGAGGAGTGGGTAGAGGGAGGTCGTGTGGGGCTGGAGAGGGACGCGGACCTCCACCACCGCCCGGAAGTGACTTTGTTCTTTTACTTCTTGCTTATGATGTCCCTTGTGTCCTCAGTGTTCAGATGTCAGGCTAGACATGTATGTGGCCTGTGGCAGACGACCTCAGTGTCCCCCAAAGCCCCCTGACTCGGTTCTGGAATGTCCTGTCCTTCCTCTGGCCTCCTTTGACAAGATGCTCATTTCTCAGCTCTCAATTTTATTCCGTCCTTGGCTCTCTGAGGACTGGGTCCATGTCCTATTCATCGGTCTATCCCCAAGGGCACAGCAGACGTTGACTTTTTGTGGCATGACCGATTGATTAAATCACAATTAGATAGATGATGCCATTTAGACTTAGTGTTCCTGGAGAGCATTTTCAGATGAAGAGGGGTTTGCTTGCTCTGAGGAGTCTGATTTCAGAATGTGAGTACAGCTCTTCGGAGACGCATTTATGATTTCTTCTCACCCACTCGTTCCCTCTCCGTCCCGTCTCTCCACTCTTCCCACAGCTGGATGTTGAAGTGGGAAGGGCACCTATCCACCCCTTTTCTCAAGTCCCTGTTTCAAAATGAACTCATTTCTTGTCCTTCCTCCATTTCTGCTCTCCCTCCATTTCTGGAGTGCGGTTCACCCAGCTCCGTGGACCTCAGCACCCCACCTCCGTCTGCATCCTGGGCGGCAACCTCCGCCTGCGTTCTGAAAGCCCTCCGTCACCTGGACGATTCTTAGCTGGCCTTCAGGACTCTGCTCAAATGTCACTTCCTTAACGGGGGCTTTCTGACCTCAGCTGGCAGACTTCGTTGCTTCCCATCTTTCTGCAGAAGCCCTTTCTGCTTTGAGGGACTCATTTATCTGTTTACAAGCCTGTCTCTTCTTCTAAATCATGAGCTATCTTTTTAAAATTAATTTATTTTTATTTAAATTTTGCTGTGCAGGGAGGCGATTAGGTTTATCTATTTTATCTATTTTATTTTTTAATGGAGGGGCTGGGGGGCTTGAACCCGGGACCCCGTGTCTGCTAAGCATGCGCTCTACCACTGAGCTCTACCCTCCCCCTCGTTCCTTCCTCTTCGAATCAACTCGCCATAGTGCCCATCAGATAAAAGATGTTAAATAATAATCTATAGTAAAACGAATATGTGAATGAAAGCCCACTTGCTGGTGGGTCTCTGGAAAACGTCTCTGTATTTCGGGGAGACATTCTGCTCACGTTCCTCTCAACAGAAGCAGTTTGATCGCCTCCTCGGTTCCATTTAGCGATGCTCAGCTGGAAACCAACTGTCTCTTGCATATCCTGCGATATCCCTGGTCTGCCATCCAAGCTTGAATACCTCTCTGGGGGGCACACGTGAATGCTATTTCAACACGAAACTGCTTTTGTTACACTCCCCTACAATTAGACTCTCTATGAAATGGGGCTTGCTAAATTGCGAAGAGTTAGAGCATGTGTGGGGGCAGGAAAGAAGACTGATAGATTAGATTCAGCTCCAGCTTTCAATCACTCATGAGATCTGTTGCAGACGTGGCAGATGGTGGAATATTCTAAACAGGCTGGTGGGCAGGATCTACAGAATGCTCTGGAACCAAGGCAGACACAATCAAACGTGCAATGCCTTGGTCAGACGTGAGGAGACGTTCATTCGTTCCACTGAGAGTTATGGAGTCGGTGGCTGTTCTCAGTGCTGAAGGTCCTGCAGTGCATGGTTCAGGCCGGAAAGCCTCTGCTGTCCGGGTGCTTATATCCTAGGGAGATGGTGTGGACAGTTACCAGTGAATTACTAAAATATGTGGATAGCATGTAGAGAACGAAATAAGGCAGAGGAGGATGAAGACGTCAGGGGACTCTAACTTTAAATAGAGGAGCCAGGAAAAGCAACAGTGAGATGGTGACATTTAGATGAAGACCCAATCATGAGGCAGTGATCCACGTAGATATCTGGGGTTGAGCATTCCAGACGGAACAGCAAGTGCAAAGGGCCTGAGGCATATGAGTGTCTAGCTTGTTGAGAGAACAGCAAAGAGGCCAACCTCATAGGGGCAGGTCAGGGTACGTTGGATCTGGAGGTCATTATAAGGATGATGGCTTTTACTTTGAGTAAGACAGGAAACTATTGGAAGCTTGCAATCCAAGGAGTAACATCTGACTTTGTTTTACAAAGACAGAAGGGAGTGCCTCTATTTGGCAGCATTTTGAAATGAACTGGGCTTCCTAGGGGAAGGTGAGGGTGAGCAGGATGTCGGAGCTCAGGTTGTGTGTCAATTCGCCTTCCAGTCTACCTGGGCGCTGCCTTCTCCTTTTCACTCAGTCAGCACATCTTTACTAAGAATCTATTTAGGGCCAGTCACGGCACTGGGGACACGGTGACAACACGGTGGATGGAGTCTCACTTTTACAGAACTTGCAGGATGATGGGAAGACAGACGTGGGATACACTATGTGCAGTGACTTGGTGTGGGGGCTCAGAGGCATCCCCCTGGAGGAAGGGGTACCCAAGCTGAAAGCTGATGTCTGAGAAGAGGAAGAGGTAGGGGGTGGGGGAGCATTTCCCTCCACCCGTCAGCTGTCGCTCCCATGTCCCACCTCCCCAGCCGTAAGTAACCGCTAATCTACCGTCAGTCTCTACGGACCTGCCTGTTGTAGACACTGCATATAAATAGAAGCATTTCCCAAAGTGGCCGGGGCACGCACAGAGGTTTTGCACACTCGGGACCCAGGACGAGCCGGAGCGCGTAGGACGCACTGGGCCAGAGGCGCCTCCTTCCCGGTGCCCTCTTGAGACGGGCTGCAGAGCAGGCTGAGCAGCCTCGGCACCGCTCCCACCCATCGGGGCTGGCCTCTTTCGCCAAGGTGAGGGTGCGCTGAGATGCTGGGGAAGGTGGGAGCGAGGAGGGTGACGGGGAGAGCGCTGGAGCCCAGCGGCAGGGCACGTCGACAGTGCCCGAGGGCCGGCAGTCGGGCCCTGCTCTGTAAGGGGTCCCCTCACCTGGAAAGTGGGGCGTTCGACCAGAGTCTCTCAGTTCAAGCTCACTGCCTCTGAGTCGCCCCAAAAGGGCCCGTGCTGGGAAGCGGTCTGAAGCTCAAGAAGGCTTTCAGGCGGCGAGAGCGAGGGCGAAAGGGAAGGGCTTCCCTCCCCCGACTTCCTTCCTCCCTTCTTTCCTCCCTCTCTTCCTTTCATCCTTCCTTCCTCCCTTTCTTCCATCCTTCCTTCCTTCTTTTCTCCCTCCCTCCCTCCCTTCCCTCCTTCCTTCTTCCCTTTCTTCCATCCTTCCTTCCTTCCTCCCCTCCCTTCTTCCTTCCTCCGTTTTTTCCATCCTTCCTTCCTGGCCACGTGGAACACACCGTGACGGCGTGATGAGTCAGGAGCCAGCAGAGATGACTGAGGTCTCCCAGGTGTCTTGGAGAGTCCGGGGTCTGTGACATTCTCAGAGGAGGAGCATGTAGCTACCATCAGAGACGCTGATTGGGACCAGGGAGGTAGAGATGGTAATGCTGTTTGAAGAGCGAAAACCACAGAAAGCTCAATCCAATGTGACGTCCCTCTTCAACTCAGGAGAGCTGAAAATGGCATTTCGTTGACTGGACCCTTTTCAGGTTCTTAATCTTTTTTTAAGTCCACAGGAATTTTTAAGCAACACGTGGTCCTTACTCATTGGCATCTCCACTTCATGTTTGCAGAGTAAAAAGTCAGAGGGCATCTTGATTAAGGGGGGCATGGGGAGAGGATAAAATAGACTTGCTCCACATAGACAACCAGCCTGAGACAATCATCCTAACGGATTCGGGGCCACGGGCTTTGTTCCCGGCGGTGGCCGGAGCGCTGGGTCACCGCAGCACACCAGGCGTCGCCGACACATCACTGGTGGGGCTGCTTATTCTGAATTTCCTTTATTGTACATTATCCTCTCGCATTCATGGAATGAGTGTGGTGGGCAGAGGGCTGGGATGGAGGATGGCAGAAGGCAGACACGTGCACCTGTGAGTGGGGGGTTTTGCGAAGACTGAGGATGGTTGGACGTGGGGGGATGTCCTCTCCCCCATTTATCTCAGGTCAACTCAGCTAGTCCCTATCTGCACTCAGGACTGAAAACAGACTTGGGCAACCTTGGTCTTGAAACTGCGTGAAAAGATGTTCTGGGATTAAAGTATCAGATTTGGTTCTCGGTGGATGTAATGAACCATAGAACTCTCAGCTTTCCTCTGGGCTCTACCTACAGATGATTCGGTTGTTCTGAAAAGTCCTTTATAATGACCCACATGGCCAAACGGTGGCCAAACCCCCACCTTGTGCTGTGTAGAGGGGACTTCTACGAGATGTTCCTCTGTATCCCTGCCTATGAGAAGGCGAAACTCTCAGCCGGGCTGCTCTGCCCAGTGCCCGAGGGACTCTGGGGTCCGCACTGCAGTCTCTCCTCTCTGGGCAGTGGCTGCCGGTGGCAGAGTTGCAGGTCCAGCCTGGAGTGTGGGCAGATGCCCTGATGGGACAGGCTGGGGACAAGGAGGGGAGACTGGTGTCAGGGAAGAGAGAAGGGAGAAGCGAGAGCGTGTAACGGGGCAGGAGAGACTTTCTTCCTGTGTTAGGGCCTCAACAGATGAGATGACAGTGAGTTTTTCGTAAACTCCTTCAAAATGCATCTTCCCAGCAGGGAGATTTTGTGCTTTGATTTTTCTCAGGCAGCGTAAGCATCCTGCCCTCCTCCTAAAATCCGGACCGGATGAGCACCCTTCAGCCACTAAGCATCTCATTGAAACCGCTCACCCACCGCAGGAAGGAGACACCCGCACACCCTCAATTGTTCTGTTCGGGTGGTGGGATTATGAGTCTTTTTCTTACACTTTATGTGCTGTTGAAATACTATTTTAAAGTAGAAATTAATCTATAAAAACAAAACCTTCAGTTTTCCCAAAGCTCATTAAGGCTAAACATTCATCATTACCGAATGACAGTGGAAACACACTGTTTGGTGATTAACTTGTAAATGAAGCAAAAACACAGGGATTAATTTTTCCCACCAGGGAAGTGAATTCAAATTTATTTTCTGCTTGGTTGAAAATAATATATTTGCAAAATTATTTTTTAAAAAGAAAAAGAGCTTCATCAAGTGAGTGCCAATGGATCTGGGGCTTGGGAAGAAATTCACATAAAACTGGGATTTACACTGGGAACCGCCCTGTGTTTGGATTTGGAAATTGATTTCCCTGGAAAAGGGGAAGAGGTGTGATCATTCGCAAGGCTGGAACACGTGCGCCGAACAGTCGAACTTCACTAAGTAGCTTAGTCTTTGGGTTAAGACATAAAATGTGGGACATTTAAGGAGGGAAGATTTAAGTTCAATCCAGAAAGATATTTCTGTGTGTGTAACAATGATAAGAAGTTAGTCTAAGTTCCTGAGGAAAGGTTGAGAACCACAGCTCATGGGAAAACTTTGATGCAGTGAAGCAGTGGCCACGTGTCTGGGATGGTGAGGATGGCCCTGAACCCAGAGCGAGGTTCTGTGCTCTCATCTTATCCTTCACATAGTCCATGGGATGATTTAAATATTGCTCTTTTTGTAACATTCACCCTTTGCTTTTCATCCGCTCACCTCACCCACTATCCATCCACACCCATTAGTGACATTTAAACGGTGGCTGCCCCTCCGCCTGCTTCCTTCCTGCCTCTCCCATCCCCATCCTTTGTCCTCATAGGATTGCTGACTGTTGTGGCAGCTTTCCAGGACCAAGGCTCACACCAAACACCGCCTGGTGATGGTGACCCACCAGGGGCATAAACAAGGTCTCATTGCTCTTCTAACCAGTGTGATTGATGCCTTGGCTCAGGAAGCTTCGCGAGTCACATTAGCATTGGGTTTTGCCACCTTATTGGACTGCAGTGCTGTAGCTCACTGCTGACCAGCATCCTTTGCTGACAAGGATCCTCATCCTTGGATCTTTCTTGATGTTCCTCCAGATCTCTCCTGCCGCCTGCCAAAGTTCTGTGACGGAGATGATTATGTCCCTTGGAAAGTGTTTTCTGGATGGATTTGATTTTTGTGGTCTCTGCCCTGTGTTTGTTACAGAGAAGAAGAAAATAATTTGATGTCACTTCTCTGCAAAGTTTTAATGAAAAAGAAAGGAGAACGTAGGCTCTTCTTCCTCTTTCTTCCCCACCCTCTACCCAGCCTTCCATCTTCCACTTCCAGCCAGGGGTTTATTTCCAAACATCCTGGGCACGGTATTTTCTTTACAAAATAACTATTTCATGACCACAGGCGGTACCCTTCCCCAGGCCAACCGTCGTGCAGTGGTTTTTGGTTGTTTTTTTTAGCAAAAGTTAGAGAATTCGAATGCTTCCATATGAGCTTCTCCCTTAGACAAGCTTGTCCCAAGTGTCTTCTTGTTGGTGGCTCACTTGCATGATGTTTCCTGATGGGTTATTTTTTCCTTAACTCTACTGTTTAAGAGTTCAGGCTCTGAAGTCAGTCCGAACTGGGTCCTCCTCTCACTCTAACACTCGCTCTCTGACCTTAAGTGAGCGACCTAACCTCTCTACGCATCCGTTGACTCACCTGTAAAGTGAGGTTAATGATAACATTGACCATAGAGGGTTCTCTTGAGGATCAAACGAGATAAATTACTCAGCACAGTGCCTAGCATGAGTCATCCCGTGTGAAGTATTAACTATGCGTAACAGTTGCCCAAAGAGGTCCAGAGCAAAGAGAAGCAGCTTGGAATGTGAGGCAGCCCGAGACCTCCAGAACTCCCGCATGCTGCTAACGATGACGTCAGCTTCTCACCCACTTCTCCACCCGCTCGGGCCCAGCTGGGACCTCCCTTGTGATCTGGGATGGATGCCCCTCTGTGGGCCCTGCAGGAGGACGATATCAGGGTGAGGGTCCTGGCCCCTGTCCACACTGCCTGGCTCTTCCTCCCGGGGTTCATTACCGTCAGCTGTCACCTCTTGCTGGGAGTCACAGCCAGCTTTCTGCAGCGTGTCGTTCTGGCCTCCAAGTCACAACCGATTTTCAAGTCCACTTTGCTGATCTCTGGTTTCAGAGATGGTCTAGAAACTGGCTATTCATCCCTTGCTAGACCAAGGTTGGTGTCTGGCCTCTTCCACTTTAGGAGAAACTGTCTGTGTAGATACCAGTCTCCCCGGGGCCCGGAAACAGATCCTTCTGCTCCGGCCTTGCAGGCTCTGCTGCTGTTTGCCGTTTGCCAGGCTGGGAGCCCCGCCGAGGCGCAGCGGCAGCTTCTCGGAGCTCACTGCGAGGCGGGCTGCGCCGCGGCTCCTCCCTCCTCCCCGGCACCTCGCCTGGTCTGGGTGATTGTGCGGAGGGGCGCCCTAGGGCGCCTGTTGAGGGAAATTTGCAAGAAGTGGGAACATTCGCTGTTTTGTTCCCACCTTGTTTAGATACACGTGTTTAAGAGCATGGTGCTGTCTGTACGAGGTCAGGTTCCCGAGAGCTCCTGACCAATGGTAAAGGTCGTTGTCCTTTCATTTTCAAAGGGGAATTCTGGGGTATCAGGACAAACTAGGGCACAGAAAGAAGACTGCGAGGCTGCTGTAGCTCTGGTTACTGCGTCCGGCCAGGACACGGAAGCCATTTGAAGATGAGGTGTGGAGGGACCAAGCCGTGGGACGCGGGGAGAGTCTGCAGTTGGTGGACAATCCAGAGACCCTTCTCCGCTGCCCAGCTCCCCAAACCCCTGACCTCAGCCCAAGCGGCAGGTGAGCCCAGGGCTTCTCCTGCCCACGAAAGATGACAAAAGCCTAATCTTCTCCAGGAGACGTCAGGTCTGTGCTGAAACTGGCATTGCATCTTCTCCTTGACTGTATCTATGTGTGGTTATCCACAGCGGTTGGCTCTTAAAATAAATGGAGCCCCGTTCAATCTCTCTGTAGCTCCCAGGCCACCAGGGGCAAAGAAGATGGACCAGAAGGCTGAGAATCCGGGGTCGTGTGATCCTCTCTGGACCTGTGGACACTCATTTATTTGACGTTCTGCCTAAGGCATCTTTGTGTTAGTTCTTAAGCCAGCAGAAAAACCCAGCTCTGTTTACTTCCATTCTACTCAGTACCATTGTAACTCAAGTCAGGAAACCCTCACTGGTTGTCAGTAGCTACGGAGGACCCAGGACTTGGTGGAAAGTACAATATCTGCCCGAGAAAGCTGGAAGGAGAGGAGAAGCTACCAATACAACAGCTCCGGTGGTGCTGTGTGCTGTGTGCCGGAGCAGAGAACAAAGGGGAGGCAGGAGAGCTGCCTGGGCTGGTGCGAGGTCGGGGCGGTGGGGCGGCCCGGAAAGAGGGCCAGGAAGGCTTCTCAGAGGCGGTGAGGAGGCGAGACGCTGAGACGCAAGTGGGAGTTACCCTGGCAGACATCCCAGGAAGAGGGAAGAGCATGGGTGGGCGGGTGGGGTACTGTGAGAGACCCTGGTGCGTTTGCAGGACTGTGGCTGTTGACTTTACCCACGTGGGCAAAGAGTGGGGTCGTCAGAGGGAGCCTGGCAGGTGGAGGAGGGGGAGGACAAGGGATGAGATGGGAGAGACAGTCACCAGGCAAATTCAGAAGGACCCCGTGGTTTTCATATCACCAGGTGATGGAGGGTTGTTTATGATTCTGCGGTACCCCTGGCCATGGTGTGAAGGAGGATTTAGAAGCTAGGAGAAAATGCTGGTCGACTGAGAGCCTTCGTCCTCAGCTGGTCAGAGTTGTTTAGCAGGAAGAACCAAGGGTCCTCATTTCCCATAAGACAAACACTTTGCTGTATTGGATGGACAGTCCATGATGGACCAGGACGCCCAGCCCAGCGTGCCCCTGTCCATGGTGGGAGCTGGCTGTCCCTTGGAAGATTTCATAGAATAAAAAAGAAAGAGAGCTTCAGCTGTGGGGTATGTGAAAGGATCTCGTGAAAGAAAGAAGCCAGAAAATCTCAGGCAGAGAGCGGAGGAAGGGAAAGATCTGCAGAGTACGAGTGGAGGGCAGCAAAAACGTGCCACCTTGTCGGAGAGGACGCACCTGACTCTCCGGGAGGGACTGAGCACAGGGAACCATGGCAGCTGCCGGCAGACAAGAGAGGGGCAGGGGAATTGCAGCCACCTGCATTCAATCCATTTCAGCTTGGAGTGTGGACCCGGGCTAGGTGTGAGGGATGGTCAGAGAGTCTAACCAGAGAGTGGACGTGTCAGCTGTCACCCTCGGCGGTGAATCAGCTGGAGGCTTGGTTTTAAGACAGACTCGGTAATAGCACCATGGTGTTGTCCTGGGATACAAAGATGCCAGAATTTATTATTGAGGGTTGTCATTTATTAAGCACTTAGGATACAATAGGTATAGTGTTTAGAGCTGTGCGTGTCCCTCCTTTAATCCTCACTGCAGTTCCAGAAGTGTAGGTCTTGTACTAGCATCCCCATTTTACAGATGAAGAAACCAAGACACAGGGCTTATGTCACTTGCCCAAGGTCACACAATGAAGGGCAAGGGACTGAAATCCAGACAGTGGCTCCAGAGCCATTCTCAACCATCCTACTCAGCTTTCTCTGAGAACAGTCTAGTTACGCCAGCTAAGCCAGTCGGAGGCTGTAGAAATGAATGTACGTGCTGGTCAGAGCTGTTCCCGGCCAGCATGGGAACATTCTGAGTGTGTTTAGGATTACACAGTCGTAAGAAAATCCACAAAGAGAAAGCAAAAACCAAGAAATCCCAAAGGAAAACAAACAAACAACAGAGTGCAGCCTTGCTGGAGGCAGGGAGGCTGAGCACCATTGGGAGGACGGGTGGGCAGGAGAGGCCAGAGGACAGGTGGAGGTCAGAGAGCTCGCCAAGGAGAGTGTGTGTCAGCACAGCAGGGCCACTGCCGTGTGCTCTCCCCAAAACCCCATCTCCAGGACTCTGCTCTGACGGCCAAAGCCTGCTGTGCAGGAACATTGCAGCCCCAGCCCAGGAGCTCCAGCGAAGATGTGATCGCAGAGCCTCAGGCCAGCGGAGCCCTCCTGAGGTCATCTGCTCCGTGCCTTGCCTGGCTTTGACCGCACTGGCCCATCTCAGGACACGGGAGGTTTCTGCCCGTGCAAACCCCGGGGACAGCTTGGAGGAGGTGCTGCTGCTTCCTCTTTGCTGGGACAGGAAATTTGTGAAGCGATCCGCGTGTTTCTTCAAATGCTTCTGATGATGCCTGACTGTCTTGTTTTCCACGGTCTCATAGACAGTGAAAACTAGAAAGAACCTTCCATGTAGAAACAGTCTTAGGATGAGAGGTGGTGGACCGGGCCACTGGCCCGTTGGTGGCAGGGACAGAAGTGGGTCCCAGTTCTCCTGAGTCCTGCCCAGCACCCTTTAATGAGCTGGTTCTCCCGAAGGTCTGCTTTTGCGAAGTGCTGGGTTCAGATAACCAACAAGCCGTTAGTTGCCGACTCGGAATCAGTGAGTTCCTTTCCTAACGGTTTTTCTTTTTGTTTGTTTTTTGCTTCGTTTCCCGGTTTCCTTTTTCTCCCTTCCTCGCCCCGAAGTCTGACTTCTCCCCTGCTGGCCTCCTGGTCCTCATATGCCTTTTCTCTCCTCTGCTGCGCGCCCCTCATTTTCCTGCCCTCCCTCCTCCCTCCCCATCACCGCTCACCCTGGGCATGCGCACACATGCCCCAACATGCACAAGCTCCCGCTGGCTCCCGCTTGGTCCTCCTCGATTTACGGAGAGACAGAACCAGACTGCTCTATCCTCTCCCCCCGAGGAGTGCTAAAACACAGTCCATCTGCTGTGGGTCTGGTTATTATCTGAAATGTTGCCTTCTGGAGGAGAGGAAGTCCAGGATTCCTCTGTTTTCTTACTCCTCTCTTCAAACTTAATAAAACCTGGCAGGGAGCAGGGAAGCCACAGGACGTTTCCCTGGGAGAGATCAGTGCGGTGCCTTTGCAGACGGACCCTTAGTTTTTGGTGACTGCAGTGATGACAGCTGGTCCCGGCTTCACCACCAGCTGCGTGAGTCTCCACGCACCTCAGCATCCTTTCTTCAGATTATTCTGCCCACCTCAGATTGTAGAGATTTTGGCAGTAGGAAGACCAAGGATAGAGCAGCCAGTGACCTCGGGGCTAAAGTAGGAGTGTGAGGAAGGCTCAGGGATGGAAGCCCAGACATTCAGATCGAAGTGGCCATCACTACCTTGTCCTGGGATGGGGTGTGGAGGCAGTGACCTTGAGGACATTGGGAGGGGTTGCTCTCCTGAGGAATCAGTGTGTGCAGATGCCCCAGAGTGGAATCCCTCTGCAGGAGCTTCTCTTCCTCCCTTGACCATGACCATCTGGGATGCGTGCCGTTCAGGCACTGTCAGTCCCATCTGGTGCTGACCTCCACTTACTCAGGAGTCTCCAGCCCTCTGGGGAGCCACCTTCCAGCGGCCCCGTTGACTTGCTATCTCCACCACCACCAACACTTACCTACTTTTCTCCAAGTCTGGCTTTTGTGAGCCACCAGCCCTCTTGCTGGGGCGCATGGAGAGGGCTCCATTTTACCCCCATTTCAGTTACCCACCCTACACCCCAGCTTCCCTCTGCCATGCCCCCACCTCTCCTCTCCCTGGATCGTGAACAAGCAGAAAACTGGGGCTCAGGAGACTGAGGTTCTGTTAGGACCTTGGACAAGTGCCTTCACAGCAGCTGTCAAACGAGGCTGTAAGACTGGCAAATGCGTGTGACGTCATTTCGAAAAGTATAGGGCTCTTTAGGAAGGAAATGTCTTACCAGTCTTGGTGTCTCTGGTCTTTGAGTTTGCATTTTTACAGCTGAGTCAATGAGTCATATTTTGCCTCCACCCTCCTGGGGAGCCAAAGCCTGGAGTCTGTTGACTGGTGTTGGCAAGACTGTTGGGTGCTCTGGACTCAAACTCTTCTTCCACAAGGATTGAGTCAACCTACAGACCTTGCTCCCCACCTCATTCTAAATTCCCGAGGTGATCTGCCTGCATAGGACTGAAGTATTTGGGTATTTTGCTAGAGGTATAAAAATCCTTACTTGTCTCAAAGGGGGTGGGGGGTCGCTGGGGCGGGTTGTAGAGAAAAATGGTACTTCTTCCTGATGCTCTTGGCCCTTTCTGGACAAAATCTTGACTTAGGACAAAGCAGCCCTCCTGGGGGCATTTGGGTGCGAGCGAAGCATCTGCGATGGTCACTGTGACTTTAGGTGCCAAGAGTCAGGAGTGTTAAACATTCCGCTATATTTCATCCAATCTGCACTGTGAAGACCTGGCCCTCCCAAAACGCTAAGAAGCCCGGCTAGGAAGGCATAAAACCGCAGGGAGGGAGGAAGAGAGAGGGAGATGGAAGCCCCCTCAGAGGCCAGGATCGCAGCACTCCCCTCTTGTATAAGAGAAAACCTTGGCCTAGAAAAGGAAAGCGTTGTGCTTAAGGTCATGCAGCTAGCTGGTGGCAGAGCTGGGACAGGAGCCCAGCCTCAGGCTCCCAGCCCAGCGAGCCCTCTGCGGTGTCGGTGTCCGTGTGGGTGCAGCAGAGGGAGGGGAGAGCTGCGGCCGGGGGAGCAGGCCCGCTGGGTGTGGATCACAGGGCACCAGGCTGGCGGTGTCTGCAGTTCTGGGGCTGAGCCAACATGCGACCCCCTAGGCTCCCCGCTGCCTGGGCTGATGTGGGGCTGCGGCTTTCCTTTCAAGGAGCAGATCTGCTTGTTTGGCTTACAGATTCCCCTACCCTCCAGGAAACAGCCCCAGACGCCCCTGTGCGCAGGAGCAACGTTGGTGAGCTCAATGAGCTGCAGCGGCTTCCCTGGGGAGGAGGAGGGGCTCCCGCTGCGAGTGCGGTGCTTGCGCTGAAGGACGGAGGAGATGCGCTGGTGGGTGGGCGGCGGCGGGAGGCCGAGGTTTATTCCTAGCTCTGTTGCTATGTGATGCCGGGCAGGACACTGAGGCTCCTCGTTCTCCTTGGCTCAGCCAGCCCTCGGCATCCAGGCGTCCTGCACCTGCCTCAGCATCAGGAGTCCCCTCTCTTCAAAGTGAGGCCCTGGAGCCAGGAGCGGGGGAGGGACTTCTCGGGTGTCTACACGTATCAGAGTTCAGACAGGAAACAAACAGCACATTCAAGGTCATTCAAGAAACTTTAATAAAAGAAACATTTTCTGTGGGAACAATCCGGTTAAGGGCCCCCGATGTTGCACGACCCCTCCATCACCCCCTGGTAGTCCTTCTGACCCTTTCAGATGGGAATCTCGAGCTGGCTGGATACCTCTCCTTTCCCCCCCTAGGTCCCCTCACCATGCTTCTGCACCTGCTCTGTAACCTCAAGGTGGGAAGGAATACATGACCTGGGCGGCCGAGCCTCAGGTGAGAGAGGGCACTGCGTGCTCATCAGCCCCCCTCCATCATTGTCGGTTGGCTGTTTTCTTCCCCTGAGGCCACAGTGCCACACAGCTGTCCCTCTGGGTCTGGGAGCTCTCCTTCCTCCCCATCCTTTAAGGACTGAGGATGGAGGAACAGAACCCTATCTCCCCAGGGAGCAGAGTCAGGGGGTGGGGGAGGCACCTGCACCCCCAGGGAGTTCCACCCAGTAAGAAAGATCCACAGTGACCTGGGAGATGACAGGGAAGCTCCCAGAAGCAGAGTCTCTCGGCTTGTCTTGATTAGACCCGTGGACAAGGCTAGTCCCAAAGTACAGGCAGAAGGACCAGCGCGCAGAGGCAGCACAGGAGGCGGGGTGACAAGGGGTGTTTCAGAACGGCAGGTTCTTCTGTGATTGCAAATAGTAGAAGCCAAACTCCAAGTACTTCAAGACGGAAATGTGTGCCACCCCCACTAACTAAGCAGTCCCAGGGCTGCAGGCATGACCGGTGTCAGGAGCTCGCAGATAATCTTCAGAGAAGCCCTTTCTGCTGGGGTCGCAGGCCCTCCCAGCTGGGACGACGAGGAGGAGAAGCTCTGCCGACGTCCTGGCCCGGCGCTTACCCTTGGGAGGGCGGCCGGCTCCGAGCCAACCCCCGTGGGCCCCACAGAGAAGGTTCCCGCAGGAAAGAGGATTTTTATCACCCAAAGAGGAGGGGAAGGCAAAACAGTCTGTGAAGACCACAAACACCGCCGCCACAGCCGCCTTCCGTGGCGCAGCTGGAGGGCGGGCCCGGGGCGTCGGGGACGAAGCCTCGGAGAACAGGGTCCAGGCGAGGCCAGCGCCCGTGTGAGCGCTGGGGAGCCCCTGGAGGATTTTACACAGGGAAGAGACAGTCTGACTCACATAATTTTGAGGCATAATCTTAAAAGCAAAACTACTCTCCCCTAAAAAAATAAAAATTCTTAAAAATATCCTGTGATACTCCCTAAAGCCGAAAAGAAACGTATTAGGGATTATCTGCTATTTAAGTCTCCCCGCTCTGCGTGCTTCCCAAACACCCACCCGGCGTGAGGCTGCACCTACGGCCTGGGAGTCTTTCCGGGGCAGGTCCTGGTCCTTTTCAGCCTGGGGCTTGAGGGTCAAGGCCAGGCCAGGCTCCAGTTCCCGTCTCTGTGGAGCCGGAAGCATTTGCAGGCAGATCCTGGCGGGGAAGCTGCCAGGCAGCCTCCTGGAGCTGCTGCCTCCAGTTCCCCCGGCGAGCCCGTGCATCACACCGGGGCCCCATCACACTCAGAGCAGGGACTAAGCCACACGCTCTGCTCTCCCCACGACAGGCGATCGCTCCTGACACAGCCAAATTGCACCATCGTTTTTGATTTGTCAAGACCCACCTGTCTCAGTGAGAAATAGAGACTGACAGTTGGGTGGGGGTGGATGTGTATCAGCGCGGAGGAAGAGAAGCATTTGGCTAAGAGTCGGAGTAGCCGTAACCAAGAGCGATGGGAACAGAAGGGCCAAAGACTTGAACCCTGGGACTGGACTGCTGGGTTCAAGTCTACACAGTGGCCCTTATGACCTTGGGGCCGCGGGCAGTGTGCTTTAACTGTCTCATCTGTGGCTAGGAGGTGCGATTATGCACCTCGTGGGGTGTGTGGATGGGTAAGGGGATGGCTTTACAGCACTCAGCACAGCGCCGGGGCAGGAAGTGTTAACTGTTTTCAGTGTCACCGTTTTCTGGCTTCTGAGTAGATAGGTCCCCGCTTGCGATTGGATGAATATTGCTGTGTTGCTCCGTGTAATTCTCCTCCGGTGCTGGACCGTCAGTGGGTGGTCGGTGAGGCTCGCCACGCCTGGACAGAGGAGGCGAGGAGGACTAAACGGTGGCCTTGGCCTCTAGGGGCACGTCCTCCTGGCCTTCTCAGAATCCTGCCAACTCCCTGCCCGTCTGGAAGGAGCAGGGATGGTGACAGAGTGGGAAGGGACACGTGGTTGATTTAGTTTGCCGAAATACTTGCTGTACAAATATTTTCACAGGTTCTTTATCTAGGAACTCAGGCTGCAGATTGGAAACCTCAGCATTTCAATACATCACCTCTCCTGGGGTCTTGTGCACTGAAAGCGAAAGGCTTATTTACCCCATGGTGCGTTTTCAGGGTAATTTTTTTTTTCATTCTCACTTTAGGGAGCTTAGAAATGCACTTCCTTTCCTAGTTTGGACCAGTTGGAGAAGTGGGGCCTCACAGTTGGAAAGGTAGTGTCGTCTGTTGGCACTTTTTAGGAGGGAAGTAATTAGGTTTATTTATTTATTTATTGACAGAGGGACTGGGGATGGAGCCCAGGACCGCGTGCATGCTAGGCGCTCCCTCTGCCACTGAGCTACGCCCTCCCCCTTGACTGTTAGCATTTTTTTAGCGAATAAACAGGACTCAACTTGTGGTCACAGTGGGTCCCCTGGTATTTCTCCCTGAGTTACACTCGGCGTTTCACTTTGAGGTGACAGGTAGTTAGTTCCACTGAGAGCTTGGAAAATCAAGGCGTGTGGGCCCCAGCTCAGCAATGACTTAGAGACAGGACTCAGACCAGCACGTGGAGAGGAAATGCTCCCCTTCCGGCTCCACGTGCTCCTGTCCTCCTGTCCTGGGCTCCTTCACGCTGCCAGGCACTGAGGAGAGGCCTGTGGGTCTGTCCCTGGTCGGGAGAGGAGGAGGGCTGGGCGGCTCTCTGACCTGTGATCCGAGAAGAACTCTAACGAGGCTGGAGTGAGTCAGGAAGACATTGATATCTCCAGCGAGATGCATGGTGTCTGGAATCAAAATGGAATAAAACAGGGTTGTGCGTCCTCTCCGACGAAGGCCTCGAGTCTGTCCTGAGCAGAGCAGAGTCATAGGAACTGTTGTCAGCCCCTGTGACCTGCGACCCTGCTGCCTCCTGCTGCCATGGTTACCTGAGGGCACATCTCCGTCACCTTGCTGTCATCAGCGCCTCCCTCTCAGCTAGTCAGTGCCTTTCTGACGTGTGTAAATGACCTGGAAGAAAAAAGACCAAATTCTAAAGTTTCTAAGATATGTTGTCCTGGGTCTCCCTACCCTCCCTCCAGCGGAAAAAAAAAAAAAAAGTCCCCTGTCCATTGTCTCAGTAAGAGAGGAATCAAAAAGAAACACTGTTTTCACATCACACATGTCTCGTACTGTTTCTATCTAATTAAAGCAAGAACTTAGAAAATACAGCCAGAATGGAATGCCCCTAGAATTACACTAACCACTGAATTTTTAAAAATCTATTTCAAAATAATTTCTTGATTACTAACTGCTTTCATATATGCTTCCTTAATGGACTATCGTAACAAGTCCGTAACAAGCCAGGTAGGTGTCATTGCGGAAGTTTTATATTTCTCCAAGTCTGTTACAATTTTAGATGCCAACACCGAAACGCCACGTGTCAGGGATTTAGCCAAAATTCCACATTTGTAAAGAGGAAACCTCAGACTCAAGCCCCACCCTTCGACCCCTGTCCAGTGGGCTCCCCAGGAGCCTGTGCCCCCTCGTGCTGTGGGACTGGCTCCAGGCCGTGCGCAGCCGAGCCCCTGGCCCCCTGCTCCTTCCGCCAGACGCCCCTCAGCACCCACGCTCCGTCCCCTTCGAGCCGTCTTCCGGAGCAGCCAGCTGCTCTCGACGCTGCGTCCCAGGTGAACGGTGCGTTTCCTGAATCTCGGAGGAGGAAGAGCCCGCAGAAGTCTGTGACCTTGTCTGCGTGCGGCTGACCTTCAGTGACCTTCCCACGGAAGCCTACGGAGGCCAGTTTCCCGTAATTGCCTCTTCCATTTATTGACCCTGGAATACCAACCGTGCTACCTGTTAGAGCCACAGTCCCCTGCAGGGCCCTCGTGAGATCGGTGGCTGTCAAATTCCCAGTGAGACGCACAGGGCTGTGACAATGCTCTGAAGGAACCTCCACCACCGTCTCTTCTCCAGGACAAAAGTCCCCGTTCCCTCCCCTCATCCTCATAGAAATCCCTTTGCAGACTCTTGCTCATTTCCGGCCTCCTTTTCAGACACTGGGTAAGTGATCTCCTCACTCATTTTTCTACAGTGACACGGCCACTGTCAGCTCTCTGGTCTAGAGTCTTAGTTCTTAAACTATGGATCTGAGACTCATGGGGTTACAGGCACCAGCCCTCGTGACTCTGATTCCGGAGTCCTGGAGTTGAGTCCAGGAGGCTGCACGTGCTTCTCAGATCAGTTCCCTGGGGGATTCCAGTTCAGGGACAGCTTAGAAACCAGCTTGTGATCTGAGCAGTAATTTAATTTAATTTAATTTTTTGTATATGCATATTTTTTATTGAAGTACAGTCAGTTTACAATGTGTCAATTTCTGGTGTACAGCGTAGTGTTTCAGTCATACATGAACATACATAGATTTATTTTCATATTCTTTTTCACCGTAAGTTACTACAAGATATTGAATCTAGTTCCTTGTGCTGTACAGTATGAACTTGTTCATCTATTTTAGTATCTGCAAGTCTCGAACTCCCAATTTTCCCCTTCCCACCCCCCTCCCCCTCTGGTAACCATAAGTTTGCTTTCTGTGTCTGTGAGTCTGTTTCTGTTT
Organism: Camelus ferus; assembly: GCF_009834535.1. Classification (NCBI taxonomy): domain Eukaryota; kingdom Metazoa; phylum Chordata; class Mammalia; order Artiodactyla; family Camelidae; genus Camelus; species Camelus ferus. Next base: position 17,776,473 of record NC_045729.1, on the reverse strand, counting down.
TGTAAATAAGTTCATTTGTCTTTTTTTTTTAAACTCCACATGTAAGTGACAACTGACCAGTAATTTTGAATGACTGCAGAGAGAAGCATGGGTTCTGTGATCCAGCAGGACTCAAGAAACCCTCGTTGGCGAAATGAGCGTATTGTTCACTGAAAAGTGGATTGATACTGAGAAGGTTCTTAAAAGTGCCTTTTCTGCTCCTACCAGGTGTGGAGGAGATTAGTTGTACGTGCTTCTGAGAGTGGGCAGGGGTTTTCCTGCAGATCCGTTGTCAGGGAGACTGAGCTGTGGTCACTCACAGTGTTTAAGTTCTGTAAGGAATGGTGTGTGTCACTGTCTCAGTCCCGTGAAACAGTAGATAAGCAGCTCACTCCGAAACGGAGTCCAGGACGCATGCAAGCCCGTTGTCGCCCTCGAGAATTTGGTCACACATGTTGGAAAGATCACAAGCAATACCACTAAGGCATCGCAGCCGGAGTGGTCACGTTCAGCGGGGGAGCTCTGCAGGACTTGGCAGAGATGGGGGGCATGAGTCTGATTTGGAGACGGGAGAGGGGAAGCGGGGAAGGGAAGCGATGGTGTATGATGGCACGATTAGCATGTGTGCGAGAAAGTAGCTGTTCTAACGATGGGGAGTCAACCCACATGATTAGCACTTACGAGGGTCAGGATGGGGGAAGCAGCCAGTGCCGAGAAGTTACATGTGTATTTTATTTTAATTCTCATGACAGCTCTACAGGGAAGGTAATAATGTCCTCTTGGTACGGAAGGAAGTTCAGAAGAGTGAATAATTAAAGATCACACCGCTAGCACGAGGCAGACTTGGGTTTGAGCCAGCTCTGTGTGAACGCCGTGGTACCCACTCACCTCCCCAACAAAACTGCCGCAGAGCCCTGAATGTCGAGCTTGGGGTTTTGTGTTCAACCTCCGGACAGTGGTACCTTGCCAAGGAGGGTCTAGGAGCCAGGTCCCACCCCAGGAGTCTGTCGGGCCTTCTGCCTCTCCAGTAGTGCTTCCGTCCTGGAGGAAACTATGGTTTGACCTGTCAGACTCGGGTGGCTTTTTGTTGTATGCAAACCAAGGACCCCGGGAAAGCAGGTGGGGTGGGGAGCCGTGCGGATTCCTTCCTCAGCAACCATCGTCTAATTAATATCGTCACCTCACGTCCCAGTTATCTTGTCAAGAGCAGGCAAGTGTCAGCTGTGCATGCTTGGGTGCGCGTGTGTAAAAATGTTGATAAATCAGCAGCTTTTCTGTGTGAACAAAGCCTGCATCTCCAGCTGACGTCTTAATTCTAAGGCCCAGCACGCCCCCTCAGAGTGGGGGCAACGGGACTTCCCGCTTACAAGTAGCAGACTGTGCAACTCCCGGCTCCATGAGGCACGGAGGGCCACGCCTCCCTCTCTGGTTCACGCTTTCCACGGGGATTTTGTTACTACTTCCTTGCACTGCAGTTGGTGGTGAGCACGCCTCTCCCTCCGGCAGAGGGTTTGGGGGCACAGTTCCCAGTCAGGGCGAACGGGACAGGGGTGTCTTAAAGGTGACTCTCTGGTTCCCCAATAACACATGTTTCTTCGCTGTGCAAAGGAGATTCCAATTTAGAAAAGACTCTGTTCCTGTGCTTTCCGAGTTCACAGCGGATTGTCCCATGTCATTTCATCTTTGCAGGAGTCCTGGGAAGTCTCTTTAATCATCTCCATTTCGTAGATGAGGAAACCGGGGCTCAGAGACATGAAATTTGTGACCAAAAGTTAAACAAGTATTTGTGGGCGCGGGCGTGACCACTAGAGCCTGCTCCTTGCTTAGCCTCTTGTCTGTGTTCCCCTGTTCACCTGGCCAGGCTGAGTGTCTGGAATCCGAGTGGTGACCATTAGAAGGAGCTGTCCCTTCCCTCTGCAGGTCTGAAGTTCAGACGGGCGCCAGACCAAGTTCTCAGCGCATGAGGACCTGCCCTTCCCAGGCCGCCCCGAGGCCGGGGGCGAGGGAGGGCTGCTGTCCGCGCGCTGGCCGGCCGCCCTCTCTAATGAGCGCCGTCCGGGGCCTGCCGGCATCGCGTGGGGTGGCGGCGTCCTGTTCCCCCTCACTTGCACGGTGTCTCCGTGGTCTGGGGCCCCATCGCTCAGAACTGTACTGGTTGAAAAGGAAATACACAGGAGAGCCTTCGAGGGAGGCGGCAATGCATCTGACCGTGAACATTGCCTGGAAACAGATGATTTGTCACGTCCTCTGCTTCTAGGCAAGAGCCCGCTTCGGTGTCTCCAGACAGTGTGGCACTGCTCTTAGCAGCCTGTGCGGGGATGGCTTAACCAGTGCCTCGTGGGGAGGCAGCTCTGTATACCGAGCCTGAAACTAGGGGGAGGCAGACGGAGAGGGGCTCCCTACTGAAGAACTTTAGGGAAATGGTGGATGGTGCCTGCTTCCTGTGGGACCGCGGCCGAGACCAGAGGTGTGTCGCCCGGGCCAAGGGAGCCTACAGGCTGATCAAGGGCAAGGACTAGTCTGGAGGCCTTTTCTGGAAGTCCCTTCATTTTGCAGATGGAGAAACTGGGGACCCCAGGCAGTGTTCACCCTGATGACCCCAGGTCAGAGGCCAGGTCGGAATCCTTAGCAGTGCCCCTTCTCTCCTGCTGAGAGGTGCGTGACCAACCGTCAGAGGCTCTCCACCCGGGCTGCCGTGGGAGCCTTGGACACACGCCCCTCCCAGAGGTGCTGAGCCAGGTGGTCCGCGGTGGAGCCTCAGTTTCTGTTTTGGAGCTTCATGGGCGACTTTAATGTGTGTCCAGGGCTGAGAACCACCGTCCTGGGTGCAGACTGAAGGGCCAGCAAGTGAAGCCAACAGGTCGTGGGCATCTGCTGTAGGCACGGTGGGGGCTAAGGCTTTCGATGCGTCTTGGGGATGGATGGACACATGAGACCCAGTTCCTGCCTTCAAGGAGCTTGAAGTGTATGATTTATTTGGGAGGGTGACAAGGTCAAGGTGAAAACATGAGAGCCGGGTGGTGGTTAAATCACTAGTGTTATTGCCTGTTTATCCCTGACGGAGCACAGAGCACCACCCAGGGCGCCACGCAAAGGGAATGCCCCCGATGTAGGAGAAATAAGATCCAGCAGGAGCCCAAATGCAGCAGCAGTGCCCGATGCGAGGTCTTCACGCGGCTCTTCTCCCCTCCCAGGATGCTCCTGAGCTCAGCCTTGGAAGGGCTGGCTCTTTGCCATCCAGATCTCGACGCCAATGTCACCTTCCCAGGACAGCTTTCCAGCGTCACCCCCTCCCCTGCACCCCCTCTCGAGCATGTCAGCACTGGTCGGCTCTCTTCCTAGGATGTATTTCTGACCAGAGTCTTGTGTCTTTGCTTCCTCATTGGCCTCTCTTCCCACTGGAACAGAAGCTCGGTATGAACCGGGACGCAGTCTTTTTCGTTCTCCGCTGTGTTCCAGCACCCAGGGCGGAAGCTGGCACAGAGTAGGTGCTTCCTAACACCCGCTGAGTGAGTTGTCATGGAGGGAGCTGGCGGTGAAGTCGGCTTAAGAGCTGGCTCTTCGCGTGTGGGTAAGACTCTGAAGGGAAGAAATCGTGGGGCACGGGAACCCACCCAGGGTGTGCGCGTGCGTTTGTGTGGGGACAGGTGGGGAGCTGAGGAGTAAGTCAGACTGGCGGATACAGAAGGGTGCACTCAAGGGGGTGGTGGGAGATACAGCCGGGAAGGCGGATCTGAGCTTATTCCTGGAGCTGTGGCTGCCGGGCCACAGTGGATGGGGGGCCCGTGGATGGGGGGCCCGTGGAAGGCAAGAGAGGAGGGGAGCCGCCTGGTAACTTGTCAGCAACATTCGGATGCTTTAGGTCAAGAGAGCATCCAGGGACCCGGCATCACACAGTGACGATGTGAGGAAGGAAGTCTTTCCCCCTCTGTCCCCGAGGGCCAGGTGGCCTAAAGCAGGGTCAGGGCCTTCTTCCCTGGAGCCGGCTTTCCCCTGCACGATGTTCATTGTCTTGCTCGGGAGGAGTCCCCGCCTGGGGGCAGGGGTGGCAAGGCAGTGGGGAGGGGCAGGAGGCCCGGTGGCCGGGCTGGCCCTATGCCCTCCCTGCTGTCACTGAGTGACTCAGATCCCCTCCTGGCACCAGCCGGCTCCGGCAGTGCAAGCTGTTCCACTGGCTCCTGAGACGGCGCTGCCTCTTCACTGCTCCCCTGGGACGGAGGCCAGGGTGGAGGGGAGCTGGTGTGTGTTTCCACCCCCTCCCCTTCTCCCAGCACAGGAGTGGGAGAGGAGGAAGTAGGGGTGGGGGTTCCGGGCTCTGGGTGCCCTCCCTGCCGTGCCTCCCAGCTGCCCTGAGTCTTGCTTAGCACAGCAGGATCCCAGGCATGCATCCCGCGGAGGACCAGGTGATGCAGAACCTGCACAGAAGGCTTTCCTGAAAAGTTACGGTCAAAAACTGGGTCAGGTGGACAAATGCTGATGGAACAGTAACTACCTGTGAACAGTGATGCGGCCGAAGCCCGTGCGGCACAGACGTTCATACGGCACTTCATAGCTTGCAAAACATCCTCCTCGTCCCCGTCAACACGATCACCCTGGGAGCAGAAGGTGTTCCTACTTTTTCTCCTATCTGAAGCCCAGAGAGACGAAGTCACTTGAGGAAGGTCACACAGATGCTGAAAGGCAGCGGATTTGCTTCTGCTGCTGTTGGCCTCACCGTCAACACTTCATGGAAAGCTAGGCTCGTTGTCCCTCGCCCCTCCACGCGCGTGCATTTCATGTCCTATTTCTGGTCCTCACATTCATGCTCTGGGTCCCAGGGATCAGTAGCTGCATCAGACCAGTTCCGAGGGGTGATCACACCTGTCGGCCTGCAGAGACGTGGCCTTGCCAGGAGGTCAGTGGGGACCGTTAAGACTGCAGCCGGACTTGGCCCTCTGCAGCGGGGCCTCGTGATCGAATGTCCTAGAGTTTCACCGCCTGAGTTAATTTACGCCTCTTTTGCGGGGCTGGGCAGCCCATCACTTGACACGACCCTTCATTTCTTCAAGAAAAACAGCAGAACCCGCTCCCATCTCAGAGCACCAGTACACCCTCCCTTTCCTAACTCCATCACTGGTGACATTTCTTGAGGGGAGGGGGATTCCAAGTACTTTTACATTTTCACATTTTGTAATTTTTTTTCCAAAACCACATTTTTGGCATCTGTGTGTATGACTCCAGGGCAGCCAGTAAAAGGCAACTGAGTTCATTCAATTCATGAATATTCATTGAAATTGACCAAAAGCCTGGCACCGCTGGTGCGCTGGGACTTCAAAGATAACAAAGACAAAGTCCAGTGCTTGACCACGGTCCAGTGGGGGAGACAGGTGCGTAAATGACGGAGCAGGCAGCAAGGTGACGGATGTCATCAAGGGGGACTCAACAACGGGCTCTTCTGCAAGGATGACCACCAGGGAAGGGCGCCCCGGGAGGGAATGTTTCTCCCTGACCTTGAAAGAGTGCAGAACCTCCCCAGTTGGAGAAGGGAGGGAAGTTGTTCCAGGCAAAAGGAGCCACGCAGACAAAAGCAAGGATGTGTGGGAAGGCAAGGTGTGTTCATGAAGGATGCAGAAGAGCCGAGGCCGCCACCCCTGGCTGCAGCGGCCACGCAGTGCCCACCCCCAGGGCTGACATGAGTGGACTCCTGCAATGTGGCACCAGATGGAGGGCACGTGGGGCAGGGCTTGTGGCCAGCAATCATGGCAGAGTTCTCGTGCATTTCCTCTGTTGCCTCGGCCATCAGTGAAGAGTTGCCCAGGAAATGCTGATGGAGAACCTTTGGAGGACTTGGGATTTGACCGTGTCTCTGCTGTTCTTGTCTGTCCCACAAGCAGGGGCTCCCGGGGACTGTCTCTAACAACACTCAGCTGTCCGGACTAGCAGCGGGCCAGCACCCCTCAGACCTGGGGCACGGCAGTACCTCACGCTTCAGGGACAGATGGAGGTTAGTCGGTGGACTGGACCCCGTTGCCTAGCACCGAAGATGTCTGAGAGCAACAGGGAACGGCAGTGATGATCTGCTTCAACACCCTCACTGTATAAACGAGGAACTGAGGACGAGAGAGGGAAGTGACTTCTGAATCGCACAGCACCGTACTTTCAGAGCCTGGACTGGGAGATAGGTCTCCTGCCTTGACTCTCAGTGGTCTTTCCACCTAGTATCTAAAGAATCGCGGTTGAGTGGAGGATGGAGCCTGGACCAGTTAGAATAAGTAATCCTGTTACTGAGTCCAAGCCCATACTCTTTGCCACACAACAGGCTGATAAACTGAGAGGTGAGTTGTTGGGGCAAGGAATGGTGACTTGACTTAGAAAGCCAGCAGACCAAGAAGATGGTGGACTGGTGTCCCAAAGAGCCATCTTCCCCGGGGCAAAGCCACCCAAGCAAGGTGCTGAGCTGGTGTGTGATAGGGCTGGTCTGAACTTGTGTCTGGGGATGCTAGTGGCAAGACACTCCTGGTCTGTCACAGACACAAATAATGCAAATAGAAGCCAGAACCACAAAGAGGGCGACACCAGCTACAAATGGAAGGAGAAGGAGAGGTTAATTAATTCTCACTGGGGAGCCTAGGAAGCTGACCTAGATGAGTTTGAATTTGAGCTGGTCCTCAAGACCTGGGCAGGGCTTCCAAAGGCGCTTACATGGGAGGAAGTTATGTGGGAGGAAATCGGGTGGGAGAGAACGTGGTAGAGCCCACCTGAGTGGCAGAGGGGGCAGTGCATGGACTTTTTCCCGTTTCTCTTTCCAGCTCGCTCAGGAAGGGTTATTACAAGTATGATTATAAAGAGAATCACATTATTGTAAAGAGCAGGGTTTCCCCACCCATTTTGCAGATGGGGATCACTGAGGCTCTGCTCAGACGGCTAAGGCACACTGAAAGCTTCTGGCCCTTGGCTCAGGGACTCTGGGAGCCTTCGGGGAACTCTGCCTGCAGGGCTGGGCAACCTTGGAGCAGCCTGGCCCTTTAGCCTCAGGGAGTGGGGGAAGGCAGCAGCTCCAAGGAGGGTACGCAGGGCACCATCCAGCTGCTCGCCTGCCATCCATCCTCCATTCTGCCCTGAGCTCTGGGCTTCCCAGCATCACAAAACTGGGTCTGTGTATTGTAATCTCTGGCACAGCATGAGCCATTGTTCCTGGAGATTTCCAGGCCTTTCCTCTGGAAGCAGAGGCCCGGGACCAAATGTGGGGAGACAAGGGCCACCCACTCACTGGGCTCAGCTGACCTTTGTTCCCTGCTGCTCTGTGCCTGGGGCCAGCACGTACTGCTCAGGTTTCTTCTCTGCAAACAATCAGAAGGAGCAGGAAAACAGGCAGTGACTCACTGTTATTAAGCAAATGAAGTGTTGTTGCAGGAGTGATGCTCTGGGGATGAGCGAGCCCACTTCAGCTGCAGTTCTAGTAGGAGGGCTGGAGGGCTGGAGGGCTGGAGGGCTGGAGGGCTGGAGGCCTGGAGGCCTGGAGGGCTGGCGGGACAAAGCTCTCCCAGCCACTGGGACAGTGTGGCTATTGGAAGTGGGTGGCGAGGGTGCGTGGCATCCTCCTCTGTAGAGCCCTACGATTAGGACGGACGTGTAGGATTACAGGGCGAGGGGGCAGGGAAGCCTGAATGGCATGTGCGCTGTGATCTGGAGCCCTGGGGAAAGCATTCTCTGTTTTTAGGGAGGCAGCGCCCCTCAGATTTTACTGTGTCTCAGATCACGTGGGGATCTTGTTAAAATGCAGGCTGGGATCTGGGTGTTCTGGGTGGTGCCCCCAAATCTGCGTTTCTAATCACCTGGGGATGCTGCTGCAACTTCTGCTGCAGGGCTGAGGACCACGCGTCCGGAGCAAAGAGGCAGGGAGCGAGGCAGTCTGGTCCCTCCAAAGGCAGTGGGTTCGAGACTCAGGTGTGACTTTTCAAAACTGATTTTGTTTTTTAAAAGTCCCAGGGCAGTGGTGCAGGTTGGCGAGTGTGTGCGTGGGCCGCTGTGGATACTCCAGGGCACACGATGGGTGTGTAAGACTGCATGTCATCAAAGGAGTTTGATTGCCAGGCCGTAGGCAAGTGCTCTGGGGGTTAGTCTTGTTCTGTGTGTCTCAGCCTCCATTAGAGGTGAAGATGCTGGCTTTATATAAATACCTTGCTTTTTCGTTCACCTATTTTTACTTATCTACTGCCTTTTTCCCAAAAAAGAATTTGAGATAGTCCATCACTAAGGATGGAGATGGTCTAGATAAAGGTATAAATATAGATAAAGTAAGCTTACCAAAGCAGGAATGCATTTGTGCATCAGGATTAAAAATCATGTTAATTCTGTAGGCTAATCTAACTGTGATGTGTCTCTGAGCTTCTTGCCAGCCAAGGTAAAAAGGGAAAGAAGATAAAATCACAGAGCAGCATTTTTACGTGTGACAAAGTGGACAGTTTCCTCAACCGCAATTGTAGAACAAAGGCAGAAGTGGTTTTCACAACAAATCTTAATGAAAACTGAGGGCATAGTATTCACCTGCATTCAGTGAAGACAGCTCTGCAAAGCCCTGCGGGGCCAGTGCTCCCAGGGTGTAGCCTGACAGGGGATAGGACTTAGAATGCTTAACAGAGTGGGTGTGTCACCACTTTCTCTTCCCTAAATGCGATTTCTCTGGCTGGGCTTTTGACAAGGAATTGTTTACGGATACTTTGAGGTGTTACTTCTTTTTGAGCACCTCGAGGCTGGTCTTCTATATCATAGGTAGATAGAGAACTTATATAAAATTGTACATCCCTGTTCCTGGCATCAAGTGGGAACTCTGTTCATATCTTTGCTTATTTGTTTATCTTTTTTGTTTGTTCTACCATCCATCCATCCACCCAACCATCTATCCATCCATCTGTCCAATCATCTATCCATCCATTTATTCATCCATCCATCCATCCATTCATTCATCCATGTATCCATCCATCCAATCATCTATCCATCCATCCATCCATCCATCCAATCATTTACCTATCCATCCATCCAATCATCCATCCATCCAATCATCTATCTATCCATCCATCCGTCCAATCATCCATCCCTGCCCTAATTTTGGAAAACAGAGTAGGGAGCTGTGGTGGTTGACACGTGACATATTTGATGATGTGTCTGTGAGATGGAGGCTGCCATCCTCCATCCCCCATAAATCCTTGGTCCTCACCTGAGTTGTAAAGTCCTGTGGGACAGAGTGGAGGTGAACCGGCCTGGTTGTTTATCGAGGGAGCTGTTGGTGATGTATGGATGGGCCAAGCTGTGGGAGAGAAATCTGAAAGGACACCCACGGAGTGCCCACCTAGTGAGATGAGAGCCGTGCTGCAGGAAAGGCCTCACGTGTCCCTTTCATACAAGGAAAACAGCCCACTGCCGACCCTTTCTCAGCTGTGTATTTGTGCTGGAGGCCATGCTTGTTTGCACAACCAGTTCTATGGGTACGAGTCGACTTTTTTTCCTTTTCAGCACTATGCTATTCAGTTGCCAAGAAACACATCAATTGCTTAATGTTTTATCTAATCCATCCTGCCGATGCTCTTGTAATACAATCCATTTCTTTGTTCTTGGTTAAACCAATCGTGTGACTAGATAATGTCTGAAATTCTGCTCTTAACATCTCCAACCTCCTTCTCCTGGGCGGGTGCACACACATCCATGAACACACACTCACGTGCAACGCACAGGTGTGTATACGTTTGAGGACCCGAAGCTTCAGAAAGATAGAAAACAGCTCACAGCGGGCATGGGCATCCTCGGACGCCCTGAAGCCCCCCCGTGACACCCCGCGGAGCTGGCCAGGCTGAGGAGCTGGCTTTGAATCCTTGAGGAGCTGCGCGATTCCGGCTAATGAACTTCCCTAGTTTTCTGAAAGTTAACCAGAACATCTTTTTTCTCAGTTGCCCAGGCTACTGAAAATTTCCTATGATGCAGTAACCCCTCTTCTCACGTTAGCGAGCGTCACGGATAGCTGAACCCGCCTTTGGATGACTGAGGCTCGCGATAGCTGCGGACGGAGGCTCACTAAGGTGGGAAAGAGCTGGATTATGAAATGAGATGAGCCCGGAGTTAGATTGCGGCTCTGAATGCCACGTACAGGCCGTGGGACTGTAGACAACGTGACAACTTTTACCAACCTTGGTTTTATTCACGGGCCTGCAGACGCAGAGAGGGTCACAGTCACCTGCTGGGGCTAGTGTGAGAGTCAGAAGTCACGTAGGTACGTTGCTGGGACTCAGCCTTCTGTGTGGGGGAGCAACTGTCGCCTGGCTTTTCTCGTTCCAGAGAGCACAGGAGGGGCAGACAGTTGTAAAAGGCCCAGGAAATTAAATTGAGTCCAAAGTGGCCTGTCCTCAGGACGGCCTTCTGAGATGCTGAATTCTCACGGCAGAACGGACGATCTCAGTATTTAGAAAACTGAGGTGCAGTGGGAAAGACCCACATCTGGCGTGTCTATCTGGTTTCACTCTGAAGAGCTGCTGGTGTCAATGGGGGACGCAGGTGCCCGGAGCCCGCCGGGGTAAGGGCGTCTCCGGCCGTCACCGGGCTCGGCTGGCCCGCGAGGGAGGCAGGAGCAGCAGGGTGGGAGGCCTTAGCCCCGGCCCCACCGGGCGGTGACGGCGGCCGGGGGCAGAGCCGGCCCTCCCGCACCAAAGCCCGCGGCTGCCACCTGCTCCCCTGGCCACGGGGGCCCCGCCCTGCCCTCAGTGTGACGGGGGGGAGGGGGGGGGCTGCTGGCGTCTGGAAGATGCCCTATTGTCGTGCAGAGAGAGACTTGAAGCAGCAAACAAACAAAAATGCTCCTCGGGCACCTGGGGTCTCTAGGAGCTTTTAAGGCAAAGGGCATTTTGGTGAGTTACCAGCAAAGCTTAAACACGGGTTCGTGGCCTCAGAGACACCTGGGTGCAAACCGAGGGGGGCGGCGCGGGCAGCACGTGCCACTGTGAAGCTGCCTGCGTTGTCAGCTCCGCTGGTTCAAGACTCACGAGGGGAAGCCCCAGATGACGGCGGCAAGAGGGACGGGGCCCCCAAGAATCACAGCCCGCCGTGTCTCTAAGAGCAGAGCTGTGTTCAGCAGCTCTGACTGTGCCGAGCCACAGCAGACGGCCAAGATCTCGGAGCCCGCTCGGCAGTAACGAGCGGAGGCCACTTAAACGGCTCTCCTCCCATTCTCCCGCTCAGAAACCCATGGAAGCATCCCCAACGTCTTCAGCTGATCAGGTGTAGGAGGGACAAAACTTAGACGACGGAGAACAAAGAAACCCCCAGCCAATGGGCCCGGTCTCCCAGGCCTGTGCTGTTTTCCAAGGCTGGATGTTTCAATTGTTAATTAATTAATCACAAATTAGTAAATGACAAGCAATAAGTGATAGGGCTAGACCGTGATGTCCCGTGTTTCTAGAAGTGCTAAGTGGCTCTCCCCACAGCAGACTCTCCATAAATATAATGACGTGCCTACTGCATGCCAAGTGCTCTGCCGGGCACCCTGGAGATCACAGAGAAGCCCTCGGACTGGCGGGGGATGCAGGGGCGCCGTGCAGGGGCCCCTGGCCACCCCAGGCAGGAAGTGCCAGGTGTCTGGAGACGGGCCGGCCAGCAGGTCCGGGAGCCCCTGGACCAGGAAGCGAGTTGCCTGGGAGTTTGTTTGCTCCTTGTGAGTGTCATGCATTGATTCCGGTGGGAGAAATTCCAGCTGGATAAGAGATGCATTCCAGCCAGGGACAGTTTTAAACTTCAAGGAGAGATTTTTAAGGGTGTCAGGAGAGACCTGGGGAGGAGGAATCATTCCTCACCTGGAATTTTGATCCAAAGGGCCTGTGCTTGCAAAGGGGAAGGGCCACGATTCCCTTGTCGCAGGACGTCACCTCTGTGACATTAAATGGCTACCAGAACAGGGAGGGCACCCCTAGCAGTCACGTGCACAGTCAGCATATCCAACGGAGGACAGATAAGCGTCCAATCAAAGCAGGACCTGGCTACCTTCTAGCTGTGTGGCTTTGGGTGGATAAATTAACCTCTCTGAGCCTCAGTTTCTTCTTCTGTAAAATAGAGCTGCTCTGAGCATTATAGGGTGACGTGGGCAAGGCGTCCATCACGGGCCCGGCACATAATCAGTGGTCATTCTCTTAGTGCCCCTCCCCAGTCACTCTCACCCGCATAGCTGCGCCGGCAGGGAGTGAATTCAGCTCACAGGCGGCCGCTGCATGAGCGTGTCTTACGAGCCCGGGCTGTCTCATTTCACCCTCCCAACTTTCTGTGCGACACAGATGCTATGTCACCATTTTCTAGAGGGGATTGTTGGGGCCAGAGATGAAGATGTGAAACCAGGCCCTTGAGGTCTCCCTGGGCATTCCGCCCAGCGGCTCCCACGTCTGCTTCCTGGTTATTTGCTCCTGTTCCGACTGGTCAGACATGTCACACACGTGTGCTCGGCACCGGGGAGGTGGGGGGACTGGTACAAAGGAAGCCCCAGGGCCCCACCTGTAGGAGGCTGTGGTCTGCTTGATAAGAAGATGAGTTACAGCCCATCCTCGCTGACGGGGGTGCTGTTTTTCCAGTCCTGTTGGCATAGACCCTCCTCCTGCAGCACCCAGCTCGGGCTCAGCCGGGTCACACGGGAGGACAGGGGCGAGGCAGGCCTGGGACCGAGCCGCCCTGCGCGTCCCGGGGTGGGGTGTGCGGGCTTAAGCCGGGGCACTGCTGGAAGGCTCCTTTTCATGGCTAACATACCAGGCAATGGGGAGTGTTTCTCTAGGTATGAAGCTTTAAGCTTAGCTACGAGGGAGGCAGAGGGATGAAGACAGTCTTGGCCCTCAGGGGGCCCCGAGCCCAGGCTGCAGAGAAACAGCCCCCAGCATGCAGCGCCTGTCAGGGGCAGCAGGGCAGAGTGGGCAGCGGGGAAGGAGGGGTCGGCCTGGGGTCTCCATGAGCTTCATGGGGCCTTAGAAAGACATGGTCGCCGGCACTGAGAACATGCCCAGGAGTCAAGGGGAGGAGGTTGCCACACTGAGAACCAAAAGGAGCCCCTTCAGTATTAAGTCCACCGTGGGTAGACAGAGGCGGGGCGATGGGATGGCGTGGAGAAATGGCACCGTACCCCCAGAGAAGCAGTCAGGTGCCGGGAGGAGGGGCGCTGACCCAGACCCAGTGGAGGTTCTGGAACCTCACTGCGCACGTGAACCATTGCCGGGCTTGTTAGAAGCAGGCCTTCGACCCAGCCAGCGGGAGTCAGGGTCGGAGGCCTGGGTGGGCCAGGGCTTCCCTGGTCACAGGGTCTTCTGGCACAGTGGCTGGGGACCACACCTGAGAGCCTTTGCTCTGGACCAGAGGTGCTCCTGCTTCCTCTGTTCCTCCCCTTCTCAGGACACAGAGCATCCTTCTCAGATGTCCTCTCCCTGCCCTGCTCAGGCTCCCCACCTGGGCACAGTCTGGTGACACTTTCTGCACCCCCTGCTCCGGCCGTGGGTCACTGCCCTAGCCAGCCCATGGACGGGGCCAGGCTGCAGAGAAACAGCCCCCACGCGAGAGGGTGGAGACAGGGGACCCCTTGGAGGGTCCAGCCCCCGAACCTCTCTGCGGGGCGTGGCTCAGCCGCCTGCGCCCTCGGGCCCCCGCGAGACGCCTCCCACGCCCCACCTCCCACGCTGACCCCCCCCCCCCCGCTCTGTTCTCCTTGCTCCCCGAGTGCTCTTGCTCTGCCTCCCCACCTCCTGGCTGCTCTCACCCCACCCAGAGCCCAGCAGCCAACCTCCAGAACGGAGCTGGGAGGCTGTGACTAATGCGCTTGAAGGTGAGTCATCTGCTAAATATAAAATCCCCTCACTCCTGCATGCGAAAGACGCCGAGCAGCCGCGTCCCTCCCACCCGATCCATCCTTCCTCGGGGGCTGCTGAGGCCCCTGAAGCTCATCGTGAACAGCAAACAAAGCCCATCGTCCTTGACCTCCCCTGTGTGTCTCTGAAGTGGGTGCGTTTCCTGCTCTCGGAGCCGCTCTGGGAGAAAGGGGTCGATGAGGACGGTGGGGCCTGGCCCCCGAGGAATTATGAAGGGGCACGATTCACCCTCGAGACTTGCCTTCTCTTCTTTCTGCCCCGTCCTCATTTAGGCCACTCCATCCTCTTGCAAAGGTAAAGATGACCCTCGGGAACTCACCTGCATCTGGCAGGAACCCGGCGATGCGTAACCACTCGTGACCAATGAGCTGATGGAGGGGTCGGGGTCGGGCCTTGCAGGTGGACAGGTGTCTCCTTAGGGCCACACAGATCCCGTTCTGCTTGACCTGACTGTGGTGGGTCTTTGTCATCTCTGGAACACGAGTTCTCTAGAATACGTGTGAAGTTTTGCGTGGATGTTTAATACTTGACACCGACTTTGTGATTATTTCAACGAATTTTCTCAACCCCAGGAGGTGAGTGTGCCATGACCCTGAGTTTACAGATGAGAAAACCCAGGTTCAGAAAGATGAAAGCAATTGTCCAAAAGCGTAAGAGCAGCAGCATTGGAATCATGACTGAAACCAGTATTTCAGACTTTCCTTCTAGGCTAAACCAGTAACTCTTAAACTTTCCTTGATGCCCGCCCACAGAAAGAAAAAGTATTTTGTGCCATGATGCGGTGAATGCACACACACATATATGTGTATTTGAAACAAATATTTGGGGAAATAAAAATTTGCTGCCTTCTAATTCCATTCTATTCTATTCTATCCTATTGCTTTCTTTCTGTTCTAATTTTATTTTAAAAATTATGTAGCCCACCCAATTGCTTTTATGACTCTCTGTAAGTCTGCACCTGCAGTTCAAAAAACACTGGGTTACAGCATACATAAGCTATTTTAATATTTCCACTGGACAGTGTCTGGAAAGCCACGTTCTAGTCCTAGGACGGGAACTAACTTTGTGACCTTAGACAAGCGTCTCACGTCCCGGGCCACAGCTTCCTAGAGCCTGCGCTGTAATGGACTTTCTGGACTTTTACTGAATGACCATGATCCTTTAATCACGGGAAGCCCTTTGCTTCTGTCTGTCTCTTTGGGAAGAAGAGCAGGTGCCTCCCCCGGCCGCGGGTGTCATGCGTGTTACCTGTGCTCAGGTGTGTCTTAGGGAGAGAGCTGGCAGGCGGCCGGGCAAGTCCCTGCTCTAGGTCATCACAGCATCATGGCAAGGAGAGAAAAATGCAGCTTCTCTTGATCGGGATTCGGGATCTGAAATGAAATGACACATTTTCTCCTTTACAAAGTCATGTGAGTCCCTCACCCACCCCCTGCCCCAGTCTTTGTCTTTCTCGTCTAGCTTTTTGAAAGGCCGTGGAAAGGCCACTTCAGTGGAGATTAGGAGATGTGGGTGGCAGGCAGAGAGACAGACATGGAGAACAGTGATCAGACTGGCTAACCACTCTGACCCTCAGTCTCCTCTTCTGCAAACTTGTAACAATAATACCCACCTCCTGAAGTGCCTTGAGGATCAGCTGGGATGAGGCATATTTACAAACAGTCAGGACACCCTGGCTCTGATCGGTCTTTACCCCAAGCACAGCCCTCGTCACCCTCGGAGATCCCCCTCCTCTGTCAACCCCTCAGACCCGCTTTTTCCCATCAGCAGTTTTCCCGCTTGGAACATCTGCCTTCTTTGCTTGGGGAGTGGGTGCAGGAAGGTATCTCCAAACCTGTCTTCCCACATATGCCCAGATCAGGGGATACAGGGGCTCCGAGTCTTGAGTTTGGGGACCCCCCCCCCCACTGCAGAGGACGGGGGAGGACAGCAGCTCTTCCACCTTCCCACCCAGAGAAAGGTCATAGGACGCGCGCTTTGTGCCTTTCTTCACCTGCCTTGGGGGTGACCTCCGAGTTAGATGCTTCCTAGCCCAGCGCTTCCTTTGCTGCTCTGCTCAGCGCGGGAGCCCAAGGTGCCTTTGATCCCAGCGGAGCCAACCCGCTTGGCCGACTCCACGGCACGCGCCTGCCCTCTAGTGGCGAGAGAGGAAAAGGCATGCGCAGCCCGCGGCCCGGAGAGCCCGTCTGCGGCCAGGCCTCAGGTTACTGCGGGTGACAGTGTGTGGTCACCGGGACCCCTCGGCAGCGCCACCGCAGCCCAAACTAGGCCGACACGTGGAGGCCATTCCCTGGACACACTCCAGGCCCCAGATGTGCGGTTTCACTCACCGGTTCACTTGCTTCATTCATTCAGCATGTATCTAAGGAGTGTCTACAGGTGCGTGTGGGGGCGGGGCGGGGGTCCGGGCAGTAGGGCCGCAGCAGCAATGTCCACCCGCTCACGCGGTCTTCATTCCAGCGAGTGTGGTGTTTGTCAGGCACGGAGGGGGTCTTCTCAACCCTCCCCACCTCCCCCCACCTTGGAGTCGAGAAATGAGAAGACACCCACCGGGCACCTGGCTCACGCCAGCGTCTCTCAGATCCGCTCTTTTTTTTGAAACTGTCCCGACAATTAAACGACACAATGTAATAGAAGGGGGTCTGAACAGATGGCTGGCTGGACCAAGTCTGAGCCCTGGCTCCTCCCCTCCCAAGCCATGTGACCTGGGGCTCGTCCCTGAAATCCCAGGGGCCCTGTCACCTTCCAGCGCCTGTGCCAGGGGCCCGTGGACCAGGCATGGACAGAGCACGCGGCCCCTCGGGCTCCTCAGCGCTGATGTGGCCTGTGGCCATGGTGGCTGGAATGCCTTTCCACCTGGAGTTCAGAGGGAGCAGCCGAAGACTTTTGGCTTTATCATCAAAGGAGGGAAATAAACTTGTAAAAATTAATTTGATACAGTTCATTCAGCCGCCCCACGTGTAGTGCATCACTTGTCTGTGGCTGTGTAACAGACCATCCCAAAACTTAGGAGCTGGGAACGACAATGTCTTATCATTGTGGGCTGACTGCGCGGCTTTTCCGCTGTACGTGATGTCTGCTCTATGGGGGCTGGAACGTCCAGAGTAGCTTCATATACACGTCTGGCTCCTCTGCTGGGATGGTGGACCAGCCCCGGAGAGGGCATGGGGGCGATGGCCAGACCTCTCTTTCTTCAAGGCGTCTCCAGCAGGTGCCTGGACCTCCTTTATGGGAGCTTAGCACCCTAGACGCTCTACAGGAGGCGTGGCCCCAATGTGCATGTCCTTAACAAGACCCCGACTACAGCGCACCGGCCAAAGAAAGTCCGGTAGCCAAGTCGGGGGCCAGCATCGCAGCAAGCCGTGGGAGGACCTGACTTCCCAGAGGCGTGTCCGCGGGGGCACCAGGGTGGCAGTGCCCAGCTGCCAGCCCCGGTACTGGTGTGAGATGTTCCTCCGGAAGCCGTGTGGCTGCGTCCCCACAAGATTCGGGGGTCAGGACGCACTTCGCGGCTGCCGTCTTACTGGGGGACGACTTCTAGCTGGGAGACCCTCACGTGATGTAGTCTGGCGTGGCCAGGAACGGTGGGATGAGGTCTCTGGGTCTTTCTTGGTCACGAGAGCAGGTCCTAAGCCTGGCCGAGCACCCCTCCCCTCACGGTCCCTCCTTCGTTCCTCTGAGCGGGAGCCACGCCAGCGGAGACCCTGTGTGCGCACCAAACACCGTAACATGCGCCCCCTTTCCCTCCTGTCCCGATCTGTCATCCGTGGGGGACTGGCGGCACTGCAGGAGGAAGACGCGATGGCGCTGAGGTCCTGCGACAGGGAGCACATCAGAGTTCAAGGTCACCAGGCTCCAGACTCAAGCTCCAAACAATAATCCCCAGCTGTCAAGTCTGAGCTGGACTTTCTGTTTCCGTCTCTCGGGTGGAGGTTCGGGTGGGTCCCACCGCCCAGGTCTCCAAACGCCCGCGTCTGCTCTTACTTACACGTGCCCACAGGGGTCACCAGGGTCGGGTTTACTCTTTTGTGAATAAATGTCTCCTCCTTGTAGCTCAAAGCAACAATTTCTACCCTCCTCATATTGTCTTTCTTCTGAGAATAATAATAACAGCGGTCATTGCAGAAGCCTTCAAACAGCACTTACAGAACCTTGTGAACTGGGCCAAGCGGGGCACAAGGGTCCGTGCCCGAGGACTCGTCACTCTTCTTTTTTTTTTTATTTTTAATGTTAGCAGTCCTGGATAATCATCGCTCATATCCAGTAACTCATCAGGGATTGCAAGTGGTCACCTTTTTTTTCCCCGCTGTTCTTTGTTTTATGAGGGGGAGGTAATTAGGTTTATTGATTTAGTCACATTTGGAGGAGGTGCTGGGGACAGAACCCAGGGCCTCATGCATGCCAGGCACGCACTCTACCACTTGAGCTGTACCCTCCCCGTGAGAAAGTCTTAACTCTAGACAAGTGATCAACCCTTTAGGACGACAGGATCTGAAAGGGAAGGAGTGAGTTCTGGAAATAACTAAACAAACGTCTCAGTGGACACATGCGAGGTCTTGCTACTGAGGGAAAGTCTGCCTCTCTGCCTTGTGACACCCTGGGGTGCCCCAGAACCTTCCTCTGCAAATTCGAACGGATCGGGGGAGAAACAGTCTTTCAGAATTTTGAGCTGGTTTGATTACCCACCTAACAGGAGAAGTGTTAGGAAGAAAGATGTTTGCTTTGTGTTCCCAGCGTCCACCCTTGGGAAGGAATATGTCCCACAAACATCCACGGGGTCTGTTTGGTTTTGTTCCCGGGGCTACGCACATGCAGTGTCCCCGGGGCTAGGAGCATCCCACCTCATGCTTAGGGTCAGGGAAGATTTTTGTTTTATGTTTAAATTCACATCCTATAAAAATCACCCTTTTAATAATGTGCACTTTGGCAGTTTTTAGTATATTCAGACTTATACGACCACCATCACTACCTATTTCTAGAACAGTTCAAAACATTTCCGTCACCCCAAAGGAACCTCATGCTCACTAGGTGTCCCTCTCAATCCCCTCCCTCTTCTGTCCCCCAGCCCCTGGCAGCCACTCATCTACTTTCTCTCCAGATCTGCTTATTCTGGTCATTTCCTATAAAGGAAGTCACAAAATATGTGGCTTTTTGTGACGTTTTCTTTCACTGAGCACAGCGTTTTCAGGGTTCATCTGTGTTGTAGGCTGAATTAGTACTTCATCATTTTTTAAATTGAGAAATAGTTTATCAATAACACGGATCTACAATAGTATGTAAGTTTCAGGTGAACAACATAGTGATTCTGAATTTTTAAAGGTTATATTCCATTTACAGTCATTATAAAGCACTGAATATATTCACTGTGCTGTACTGTATTTCCTTGTAGCTTATTTATTTTATACATAGTAGTTTGTGACTCTTAACCCCCTACCTCTCTCTTGCCCCTCGCCTCCCCCCCCCCCCGGCCACTGGTAACCACTGCTTTGTTCATTACATCTGTGAGTCAGTTGCCTTTTTGTTATATTCACTACTTTGTTTTAATTTTTAGATTCCAGGTATAAGTGATATCATATGGTGTTTGTCTTTCTCTGGCTGATTTATTTCACTTAGCATAACACCCTCCAAGTCCATCCACATTGCTGCAAATGGCAAAATTTTGTTCTTTTTTATGACTGAGTAGTATTCCATTGCATATATACCACATCTTCTTTATCCGCTGATTTGCTGATGGACACCAAAGTTGCTTCCATGTCTTGGCAATTGGAATTAATGCTGCTATGACCACTGGGATGCATATGTCTTTTTGAATTAGTGTGTTTTCAATAGTCCCAGGAGTGTGGATCATACAGTAGTTCTATTTTTAGTGTTTTGAGGACATACTTCATTCATTCTTATCCACTGTGTGGATTGACCACATCTTATTTATCTATTCATTGGTTGACACATTCTGGGAGGATCTTAGTACCAGTGTGAGCTGAACTTGGAACCCATAGACACAAGTAACTTGTTCCCTTTCCTGATGACTTTGCTAACATGCCAAAATTGGTGCTTGAGGAAGATGTCTGTGCAGGGCGGGCCTGTGAAGATGAGGTGGGTGGGGAGCAGAATGGGGCGTGATGGGGTCTGGAGCTTCCTTCTACTAAGGAGGAGAGAAAGTCGAAGCCCCTCCCTGGGAGTCTCTGTGCAAGGACCAAGCCTGAGCTCGGTCTGCAGCTCTGTCCATCAAGCCGTAAAGCCACAGGCTGAAGAGCTCGCTTGTTCTGGGGGTGGGAGGGAGCCCAGGGCTGGGGTAACCTTGTCTCCGATTTCTCCCGGAAGCTCTGCTGAGAACCAGCTGCCCGCTGGTTCCTGGAGTGTGCGTGGCTGTGGCTGACTCTTGCTCAACAATCTGCCAGATCCTGTTAGGGAGATGAGTGATGTAGCTGTCCTCGTTCGTCAGGGCCTGCACCGCACAAAGGCCCATTGCTGCGTGTCCGGGGTGGGCGGGGGGCCTGCCAAGGCACCTGTGAGCCACCCTGACGATGAGCTCTCTCAGCCCAGCTTGGCTGGGGAGGCCCTGGGGGTGTAGCCCGTCCCCTGCATGCCCTGCACTGAGTCAGAGCTGGGAGCATTGGGACAAAGCAGGACAGAGGCCGGAGCACAGCTGAGAGTGTGGGGTTCCTGGCCAGGTGCAGATGGAGCTCAGGTCCCTGGCCCCTGCAAGTGTGTGAGTGTGAGTGCGAGTGTGTGTGCGGGGCTGGGGCTGGGACCGTCCACAGAGGAGACCTTCTAGAGGGTGGAGCCGCCCTCCCTGGAGCCCAAGGACCTGTCGCTGGGACCCCCCACCAGCAGCCTCAACACCTGGGGGGTCAGAGCACAGCGAGCACCGACCAGAGGAGCCCGGAGGAGCCACGGGGTGAGTGAAGCTCTGGACAGACTGGGTGCGGCTGGGCTGGGAGAGATGCGGAGAAGCCGGGACCCACAAAGAGAGCTGGAGAGAGAGCCCCGAGCTTCCCAGCCCCGCCCCCTTGTGGCGCGCAGTGGCCACGCCCCTTTCCCGGGTCCTGGGGGCAGATGCCACCCAAGAGGGGCCGCAAAAGTGGAAGGATAGAGGCAAGTTTATGGCCAACGGAGTCTTCCCAAGGGGGGCAGTGGGTGGTCGTCTAATGTCCAAAGGCAGGACAGTGGGGCCCCAGCCGGTGGTGGGGATTTTCAGATCCCCAGCTCATGCTGCCGGGGAGGAGGGGAGGAGGCAGAGGGAGGGGTCTGGACAAGACACAAGCCCAGCTTTCACTCCCAGGTGCCCCGTCCCGATGACCAGGGCCCTGGGGAGGCGCTGGAATAAACACCCGTGGGCCTTGGAACACGGAGGCAGGAGGTGCTGTCACCTGATGGGCCTTTCAGAGGTATATTGGGCTGGACTAACGCCAGACATTTGGAGGGAGAGGAGAAGGTGACCAATGGGGCCGAAGGAGCTGGCGGGGGGGGGGGGGGGCCGGCGGTGGCAGGTGGGCCTGGGGGCCGGCTTGGCTACCCCTTCCCCTTGCTTTTCCAGACCCGAGGCCGAGTCCCGGATCCTGGTGCACTTGCCACTGCTGGTCACCCTCCTCCTAGCCTTCTGCCTCCTCCGGGTGGTGGCGGGTCCCTGCCTCATGTCCCAGCGGGAGCCTCTGAGGCCGGCTGGACCCCTCACCGCCTACAGCCTGGGCCTGGTGGCCCTCTCGGGGTACGTGTTCTATGAGGTAAGGCCAGTGGGGGGGGGCCTGCAGAGTCCTGGGGTCTCCTTTTAGGGGGGCGCCAGGGGGTGAATGAAACCATGATCTTCCCCTGCAGGACAGCCCGGGTGGGGACGGGCGCGGGGCCGGGGTTCTGGTCCATCTTCGGCTGCCCCGTCTTCCCTGTGGAGACACAAATACCCACCACTAACTCCCGTTTTCCTTTCCCTAAAGTGAAAGTGTAGAGGTCAAGAGCAGGATCCATTCTCCACCTCACACCGGAAAGAACCACCCCCACTCCTGTTTCTGCCTGGGCTCTGGTAACCTTGGCCCTGTTTTCTGAGCCCTGAACCCACTGATCCTTCCAGATGCCTTGTTCTCAGCAGTCAGCCAGCGCGCACTGGGCGTGCGTTTCGTGCCTGGCGGCTCTGGGATCTGCGGGGTCCCCACTGTGGAAGGCACACCTGACCTCCAGGTGCTCACGGTCTGGAGGGGATGCAGATACAGGCAACTGCGTGTCAATGCGAGCAGGGCGGGAGAAAGTGCTCGGGAACGGGGCAGGGACCCAGCTGCAGTGTCGGGGAAAGCTTTGCAGAGAACGTGGTCTGACACTTAAAGTGGTCCTCACGGCGAGGCAGTGCGCTGCGCCCTTCGCGAGGATCTGCTCATCCCATCCTCCTGACAGCTCTGTCATGAGGCACAGAGCAGGTAAGTACCTTAGCAGGTGGCCGGGCACCCTGACCTGAAGAGCTCACCTCGGTCCCTCCAGCCTTTGTACCAGCCGGGACCAGACAGGCAGCTCCGCCGGCTCCACCTGCTGGCGGGTTCTAGAAATGCGGCCCGTGTCTCCCCAGCTCCCAGACTTGTTTTGAAATCAACCATAGTGGGAGGCTTTACACCCTAAGAATGGGCAAATCGCCCCCCCGACCACCTGAAAGGCAGTTAAGCACGTAGCACCCCGACTCTGGGCTCTCCCCTGTTTCACGATGCGCATGTCTGGCTCCCCTCCAAACTGGCCAGTGCTTCAAAGGCAGGACCGTGTCTTTCTTCTCTTTGTAAAGACAGGTTCCACTTCGTGTCTGGTACCACGGGGAAGACGCTGACAACTTGCGAGGCATGAGACATACCCTGCAGAAACTGTCATTTCTTTTTCTTTTTTTTAAATCTTGTTTTGTTTTGGTTTTGGATTTTTGGGGGGCGGAGGTAATTCGGGTTATTATTGTTTAGTGGAGGTCCTGGGGCTTGAGCGCAGGGCCTCATGCACGCCAAGCAAGCACCCCGCCACTGAGCTGTACCCTCCCCCGCCGAACTTGCCATTTAATCATGGTGACACCTGACCCCGCAGCCACCATGATCCTTTGAAAGTCTGCGGTGCCCGTGTCGGCTTCCTGCTCAGAAGCCCTCAGTGTCTCCCTTTGCCAACGTGACCGGAATGCAGAGTCCCTCCAGGCAGGGATGTGTATCTGTTTTGTTATTGAAGTGGCTCGGGGCTCAGAGCAGGACCCAGTGTGGAGAAGCACTTAGCACCATTCGATGCATCATTATCAAATGAATAAATAAGGGATAAAGTTCAGGCTCCTTAAAACAGCCTGCAGGACCCCGTGTCAGTCAATTCCGAGCCCTCTCTCTGCCCCTGTGGCTGCCCCTCCCCTGGCAGGCGCCTCCGCCGCACCCCACTGATCCCAGGCAGCCCCGGGGAGCTAGGAGAGGTCCAGACACTCTCCTCCCAGCGCGGAAATCCCTCGCCCTCCCCTCCGGTCATCCACGGCCTCCTCATTCCCAGGCCACTGCTGAATTTCGGAGCAGCTCCTGTTTCCTACTCTTCATCTGACCCCATCCTTGGAAGTGAGGGTGGTCTCCTGCCTCCTCAGGGGGCTCTCGGCTTCTCCAGGGCAGGGCTGATAGGTGTAGGTTCCAGGTCCCCTCCTGACTTAAGGTCTCACACACAGTAAGTGCCCCGTGTGGGTTTGGGGTCCACATTTGCCCACCTCAGCAAGATACGTGCAAGTTCCAGCCCCCGATCCAGCCACTCTGTGGAGTTTCTCTGATGGGCAATCGCTCACCAAGCGTTGGTGAGGGTTTGGTGGGGCTGGGGGAAGTCGGCATCCAGAACATGACAGGAAGAGGCGTCAGCCTCTCGAGCCTTCAGCCAGCCGGGCCCCACCACGGTGGGGGTGGGACAGGCTTCAGGACTTGCTCTTTTCCTGTTCTCTTCCTCCTAGTTCATGGCCACCTCGCTCCTAGCCAACTACAGCTACTTCTGCCAGCTGGTGGACTACAGCCAAGTGGGCTCGGGATAAGGGTACAGCGGAGTGGGAGGGCTGGACCTGCAGAGAAGGTTGGTGGGGTGCAGTTCATAAAAACAAGAGCCTGACCAGGTGGCATCCCCGGAGACTTCTGATGGGAGGCAGTGAATGGTTTGGTTCACTTCAGGCTCAGAACAGGCTCAGAAGACCTCAGTTTGCCTCTCAGCTCTGCCAGCCCCTTGCTGTGCGACCTTGCATTGCTGACTTCCCTTGCACAGGCCTCAACTTTCTCATCTATAAAATGGGCATAACAATACCTACTTTATAAAAGGCAACAATTGGAAGAAGATTAAAGGAGATAATGTATAAAAGTGCTCAGCCCTGGTCTTGGCACACACTGAGTGGTAGCTGCATGGTAGATATTTCATTGTTTTTATCTGTTCTCTGTTTCAACCGGAAGCAGAATAAAGGGCTTCCTGGCAGTAGTAGTAGTAATAATAATAATAATAATCGAGCTGAGCTGAGTCACCATGCAGCGATTTGCATGTGGAATTCAGGGACACTGAACAATGGGCTCAAGTCAGGCTGCTCCAAGGATGGTCCACCGGCCAGCGGCATCAGCGTCACTGGGAGCTTGTTGGAAATGCAGAATCTCGCGTCCCACTCCGGGCACGCCCATTAAGAACCTGCTTTTCAGCAAACAGGATGCCCAGCTGACCCACATGCTGGTCCAGGGCCAGGGCTCCAGACGGCATGTTTGGAGAGTCATCACTCCCAGTAGCTTCACCCCTCTTTCTCATGCTAACAGGGACCTTCTTGCAGACAAATGGGCTAAGTGGGAGTGGTGGGTGCAGAGGGACAGTGACGGTTGGGGCTGAAGCCAGCGGTGCCAGTGCGAGTGGTACCACCAGCAGGACAGCCGTCTGACTGCACTTCCCCTTCCTGCCCAGCAGATGGCAAGCGTGTGCTGATGGTGCCCCTTCTCAAAGGCCATTGACACAGTGAGTGGGTGAGTGCCTGTCGCTTAAATGAAATTGCCTCCATCAGCTGGGTCCGGGATGGTTTTGAAGGCTCTTTGTGTGAACATGTCCCTGCAGCGTTCCTCTCAGCCACACCTGAGGCTGCTGTCAGAGCCAACCCTTGATCCCAGGACCTGGAGGAAGAAGGATGCTCATGGATGAAGCATTTGCTCCCTTTAGCAACCAGGTTCCAGGTTCAGTGAAACTGGGAGGCTAAACAAATTTTAGAAACCCTGAGATTAGGTGGCAAAGGCCATCTTCAAGTGCGATGAGGAGAAGAGGCCCTGCTTGTGAATCTAGAAGGCTTGCAGGATTGCGTGGGGCGGGGCGAGGTCAAAATTTTGGAATCGTGATGAAGGTAGAAGCTTCTTTCGTATCAATCTCTTGCCAAAATGGAGTCTAAACAGAGAAACTTTGGGAATTTTTTTATGGTTGTGTGGGCCCTGGGCTGGGGTTCAACCCCTGAGTTCTCTCCCCAGTGCCTGAGGGTGGCGGGGGGCAATAATACTGGAAAGATCCCAGTCTCTGAAGCCAGGCTGTGTTCAAATCCCAGCTTGGCTTCACATTAGGGGTATCATCCTGAACGAGTTACTTGAGCTCTGTGCCTCGGTTTTGCCATCTGTAAAATGGAGATGAGTATAAACCACACGCCATTGTGTTTGTATGTACAGCACCTGTACACAGCAGGTGCTGCGCGGGCATCTGCATGGTGTTGCTTTCCTTGACTGTCAGCCTCCCTGTCAGCAAAACAGGAAGCATCACTCCGTCCTTGGTTGTTGAGGCCGCAGGAGAAGCGTCTGGAGGAATAAGGCTCAGGCGTGGCACTCCTTTTTTCCTCCCCAGGTCTTCTTTATTTTACAAAAGAAGCCAGAGTCGGTCACCTTCCTGCATGTCTACAGCCATGACACCATGCTCTTCAACTGGTGGGCTGCAGTCAAATGTGTGCTGGGGGGGTCAAGGTGAGTGAGGCGCTTGGGCCGCCCTGCCCCAGGACTTGGGAGGCGGGCAGCCCGGCGGTAGCACGGTTTGGCTCTCAGATTCCCTTTCCCTGTGGCTGTGACTCCTGGCCTCTGTTCCCATGTTCTCTCTGTTGTCCTCAGAGCATCCTAGCCACTGCTCCCTGGTGGAGGGGAGGAGGCTGCTGGGAGATGCTCAGACTGGCAGCCCAGAGAGGGCAGAGAGTGTTGTAAGCACCCTCATTGGCCATTCTCTTAACCCCAACCCACCATGGGGACCTCAGATAGCTCCTGCTGGACTGTCTCACGATAGGACCTTCCCAAGGTCCCAAGACTCTTCTCCGTGGGGTGGGCAGAGGGCACCTGCAGCTTGGAGGAATGAAACACGGAAGAGAAAGCCCAGAGCACAGCTAGGCCCAGCTCCACTTCCTCCCCTCCATCTCCCTGCCCTGCTCTGCAGCCTTCTGCATCGGGGTGCTGAATTCTCTGGTCCATGTCTTCATGTACCTGTACTGGGGCCTGGCCCTGCCTGTGGTGGAAGTGACTTCTCACCACCCTGCAGCTGGTGAGATGACCCCCTGGCTCCTGGGCGGCCCCAGCTCCTGTTCTCGGCTGCACCGGGGACTTGTTATCTGACCGTGAGCCCTGCCTTCGCACTGCTGGGTCTTCCTGAGTCTCTCAGTAACCGTCTCCCCGGATCCTAGGACTGACCCTAACTCACTGATGTGATGTGGGGCCTGCAGCGAGTGACATCCATGCCTCAGCCCTTGGTCTCGTCCTCAGTGAAATGAGGGGACTGGACTAGGTGACCTCAGAGAGCTAATGCCCTGCAAATCTGTGGTCACTGACCCACCCCCTGGGGGCCTGGGGGCCCCGTGGTTTGTGGAGCACCATTGCCAGGCGGTGGTGACAGCCTGAGCTGTCCCTCCTGGGGCTCGGGATGGACTGAGGTCAGCATTAGTGTCAACACAACATGGCTGGATGGGGGAAAATAGGGGACCAGTAGGGAGAGGGGTCGGAAGGTTCTTAGGGTCATGGGCAGGAAAGCCTGGGGGTGGGTTTCATCCGGTTTCCTAGTCCTTCCTCTTCCTCAGTCATGGGAGGCCCGCTCCCACTGGTGGACAGAGGGAACAATAAGAAGGTATGAGGGGCATCTGTCCTGTCCCTCAGCACCGCTAATCACCTCTCCCCTCTTCTCCTTCTTCTCCTCCTTCCTCTCCCCAAGGTCAGCTCATGGCCATTGCTGTCCACTCCTCCTACAATCTCTTTGCCTTGTGCCCCTTCCCCGATGGGTTCAACGTGACTGTCCTACTCTACACCCTCAGCCTCATCACCCTTTTCCTCGACTTCTACCACCAGACATATCTGAGGGGCAAGAGGGATAAGCTGGCTTAAGGCGTGGGACCGAGGACTGAAACCAGCAGAGAGTTTGGTGGAAGATGGCCCTACTCGCAGCCCACTGAGCTGAGCAGGCTCCCCTGGGCTGGCATTTCATCCTACGAGGGGAGGAGGAGATTTTCCTTCTTTCCAGAGGTCATGAGGATGAAAACGGACCCACCTTCCTGAACCTACTGTTGTTATGGCCTTTCTCAGGTGGAGTTGTTACTGCGTGTCTGCCTCCTTCCTCAGCTAGACCTGAGCCCCTCACAGGAGGACCTGTCTTACTCCAGTGTCCCCACACCTGGCACAACGATTTTCAATAAATGTACATTTGGATCCTTGTCTTCCCCCACTAGCAGTTGTGGCCTCTGGTGAGGAGCGGGCTGGCAGCCCGGCTGGGAGCATAGAAGAAGTCAAGGCTGGCTTGATCCCTCACCTTGCAGGGCAAGATGATGACTGAGAACATCCAAGAAGGAGTGTGGGTCTGTGTGATTTCTAGCTTGGCTGTGTAAACAGTTCCCCTGCACACCTCTCTGTCTCTTCACTAGTGCCTATGTACGCATTTACAGAGGTGTGTGATTCTGTGTGTGTGGATGGGGCAGCAAAGAGGGCTATGTCTGTACATTTGAATACTTGTTCTCAAATACACCCATGTGTTTCCATTTATGATTTTCTCTGTTGGTGTTTTTTGCTGGTCTCTTCTATGAATCTCTGCAAATGCTACAGCGGCAAATAAAAGCTCCTGGCATCAATAACTCTCCTGTCCCGATGAGAGGCATGGAAGCTCGTAAGAAGTCTCTGAATACATGTTCCACCAAGGGCCCCCCAAAGAGGAATGTGGAAAGGGGGAATGGGGTAAAATGAACACAGCCATCCACTTTGCAGAGAGGGAGCCTGGGGCCAGCAAAAGGGAGCACACAGCCGAGAGCACAGAGGATGGCAGAAGCAGACGTCTGCTGGACTGTCTAAGACTGGAACTGGATGGGCATCTGGAATGCATTTTCCCTGGGAGCTCTCTCTGCCTCCAGGATGCTGCTTCTTTCTTATAACGTCTCCCCATAGCTCTTTCCCGTCACAAGGAAATTTCTTATTTTGCGATGTCTCGACATCAAGAATATTAAAGACCCATTAACATTTAAGCAAGGCTATTTGGGGACTATTTATCCATCAGGTGCTCTACTTAATTAACTCAAGGCCATGCAGGGCGGCATCCTGTGGACAGAATACTCAGAGAAAATTTCCTCCCAGTTCTGCAGGGTGGGAACCCACCCTGCACACTTTTCCACAGCAAGTTGAGTGCCTTCGCAGGTGGGGGCCTATTTTAAGGCAATCTTTTAATTTTTTTAAAAACACATCTTAGAAGGTCTGTTCATTTGCTTAGCATCCAGGACAGAGGAAGGGTTAGTCATCCCAGAGTTCAGGGCTCACATCTGTCCAGTCCCTCATAGCTGACCGATGGAGCAGCCCAAGGGGAAACCGTATGTCCTGGGTCACGTCTGAATGAAATAAAGTTTTGGGGGGAGAGCCTGGTGGGAGGCAGTGTGGTAGAAAGGGTTTGGGGGAAAATTCTTAGTGAGCTGAAAGTGTCCATCCTTTTCTTTAACCTGCACTTCGTTGTGATGACTCTATCTGGTTCAGGGGTGCTGGACAGGATGTTGTATATCAGGGTAGAAAGAGTGTGTGAAATGATAAAACACAGAGTTACTTGGATTTGTCAAAATGCAGCCAGATTCCTAATTAATATGGTAGAAGTTCACCTCTACGAACTTTTAGCGATACTAGTAAGAAAGAGGGCTGGTTAGATTTTTAAACATTTAGCAGGGCTGAGCTCTTGCCCAGAGAGTGTCCATTTGCCAAGATGTGGAGGCCCAGGTGCCCGGGAAGGGGGGGGTGCCGAGGAGACGGAAGCGGAGGGTATCCCCACGGGGTGCAGGAGCTGATGCTCTGGATCCCAGCTCTCACCCCCTAAATCAGAGCACACCTAATTAAAGGAATAAAAACCACCCACAGGGACCAGCTTCGTGGTCCTCTCCCAGCTCAGAATTCAGTGAAGACCCCCCCTCGCCAGCCACAAACACTCCGTTGTCCACTCCCCTGACCCCCAAGGATGCTGGGTGTGAGCGGATGTCCGGAGCCGGGAATCAGAGGAAAAGGTCATTCTCCCTTTTGCCACCTCCCCTTCTCTGACTCTTTCTCCAGTTCTCTGTATAAATACAGGGACCCTTCAAAGAGGAAGCAGCCTCTGCCTTTGTCCTTTGTCCCTGGGTAGACTTAGGGCAAAATGCCAATTACAAAGGAAGACTTTAATTAGGGTTTATGACATTCCAGCCCTCAGGGATCAGGACCTGAGATCTGCAGATGTGTGAGCTTCAGGTGGTCAGCAAGGTGCCTGCTCCATGTGTGGTGGGAAGAGGAGGAAATTCACGACCAAAGAAACAAAATATTGTGACTTCAAAGATCTGAATTTCACTAGGGGTAGAGGGGACAAAGATTCGTGAATAAAATAAGGGAAGTTTCATTTAAGCCGACCACACACAGCTGTTATAAAGGGGGAGACAGTGCTGGACAGTTTGGGGTCAACCTTTGTCCTCTTGCTTCTGGGGAGGGGGGTGGGGCCTTCACATCAACTTTCAGTGACTTTTTCATGCGTGGAATTTGCAATAGGAGGTGATTTCAGCTAAAAACATACTCCAGTAGAGCTGGGGTGGTAACCTCTGGACACCTAGAACCCTCCTTTTACAAACACAATGATTTAGTGATGCAATGTGAAATAAAAATGTAGGAACATCTCAGTTCTGCAGAGAATTACATATAACGTATAAACACACAAATGTTAACAATACTCATCTCTAGGTTGTGAGATCAGCTTTTTTTTTTTTTTAACTTCCAGAGAATGGTTTATTACTGAGAAAAACTGCCTTCACCATGCTACTAATTCTAGGTTTATTCAAACTTATAGCAATTTTAATTATTTTTCACATTCTTCATCTTTATAGATTTTATATTTTCTAGCTTTTTTTCAAAAAATGTCTAAACATTTTTTGGTAGTACCTCTTTCCTCTTTACTGGAAAGCATCTCTCAATGAGATTTCCCTGTCACTTCATTGCCAGTAAGATTAGGGGTGTTTTTAATTTCTTTGCATTTTCCTATTTCTTAAAATGCTTATTCTTTTTTTTTTTTTTTAATTATGAAACTTTACTGCTGCAACGTGATGAATTCAGGATACCTCGGCTCTTCTTTCGTGCTGAGAACTGTGAAAGTGTTGGTTAGATCTGCTCATCGGGGCTTCATGCCGATGCGCCCTAGTCCCGCCGGTGACCTCTCCGTGGTCCCCGACACACATGCATTGGGTGCTCGCTGTGTTGTAGGCATTGGGCTCTGTATGGGGGGTCGGAAGGACACAGGCGACTGGATTTGCACTATGAGAACCAAGTTCGTGCATAAAAAGCCAACCCGCCAGCCACTCCCACTGCTTCAGGGAAAGTCTGGCGGAAATCCCGCCTGGTCTCAGTGTGGGAGGGAAAGAGGACTTTGAACAGAACTTATGCACGGTGTCAAATGTGAAAATGGCTGAACCACGTCCGTGTAAATCCAACCTTCCTGCCACCTCCATTCCCCGGTTTGAAGTGAGCTCCCAGAACGTCACAACGGTGGCATCCTTAAGGAAACGGAAACTCCTTCTGGAAAGTTAATGAAATGCTAGAAGCTTGTGCCAGGACCAGGGACTCCTCTTGAAGGAAAGGTTCCTAGGAAAGTTTCCTTGGAGAGAGAGACTCCAAGGAGGTGGGTGAGCCTTCACATCTGACACAACAGAGGGCTGCTAGCTGTGAAGCATCGTGGGGAAGTCTCCTGGTTTTCCCGGGCAGCAGCCTTCAGGTCAGAGGGGAGCCGGGTCCGCCTACGCTGGGGAGAGCCCGAGTCAGTGCCCCAAGATTCCTGTGGCTTTGCCCCAGCCCGGGAGGTCAGATTGCCAGATAAAACGCAGGATTCCCAGTTACACTTGAAATTCAAAATCACACACACACACATAATTTTTAGCATAACTATGTCCCAAGAAAGAATTCGGGCATACTTATGCTAAAAAAAGTACTCGTTGTTTACCTGAAATTAAAATATAACTGGGAGTCCTGTATTTTTATTTGCTAAATCTGGTAAAAATTCTACAAGGAAGGCAACTGAACGTTCCCAGGCCCCACTCCCACAAGTAGAAACAAGAAATTAAGAAAGAGAAGGAGAGCCTTGAGGGTGGCGGGAGACAAGAATTTTCAAAGCTCTAAGGAGGGGAAATAGCCTGGGGACTGAAGGAGGATTCAGCTGCATCTCAAGGGACTTCCAGGGTGGAGAAGGTGCGCCAAGAATCTGAAGAGAAATGATTATTCTGGTGCAGGAGTGTAAGATCAAGATGCACCCAAGTCTAGAAGTGGATGAAGTGGATGCCTACTTCTTGCCAATGATGCTGCAGCTACATTTGTGTGCACGCTGCTCCCCCCGCCACCCCTCCCCCCAGGAAGGCTTAACACCAACCCCCAGAAGAAGGGAAGGGCATGGGAGAAATAGCCTCAGTACAATAGTCTTATCAACCCAAAATGATACTAGGACTTCCAGGGGAGCCCATAGACATTGCCGAATTTAACTGGTTTACCTGAAAGTTCTGAGATACATTTTCTGTATCAGTTAGAATGGAGCCACGGTATTACAAGGTAAAGCCAGTTATCAGAGAATTTTAAGAAATTAACATTTTGCACGTGTGAGTTCGTTGCCTGTGAGGCTTTTAAAAATTCATTCTCAGCCTATATGCATGGGCTTCAGGTCTTTTTAAGCACTGATCAGAGATGCGTGACCTCCTTTGAAAATGAAAAGCTTCCCTTCCCTTCCCCTGACTCTCACGCTGCAGTCCGGCAGGTTGCCCGGGGAGCTGCTTTCTCCAGAGAGGAATCTTGAATCTCATTCCACTTGGTCTCTGTGACGAAAGCAGTAGTCTTATTTTTCACCTTCCAAATATTAAATGATATTATTTTATTTTTAATTTTTATTGAAGTGTAATTGATTTACAATGTTAGTTTCAGGTGTACAGAAAAGCAGTTCATTTATATATATATATACACACACACACATATATATTTCAGACTCATTTCCATTACAGCTGATTGCAAGATACTGAGTACAATTCCCTGTCCTATACAGTCGGGCCTTGTTGTTAGTCTGTCTTATATACAGCGGTGTGTATCTGTTAGTCCCAAACTCCTAGTTTATCCCTCCTCCCTTCCCTTTTCCCCTTTGGCAACCATAGTTTCACATTATTTTATTGAATATATGGTCAGCCTTCGCGGTCACCTCCCATACTTTTAGCACTGACGTGCCTCCCTAGAGTCCTCATGCTTAGAATCGCTGACTTCGGGCTTCCTTAGTTTACGGATTTTTCCTACCCAGCAGATTGATGACGATGGTGGTGATGAAGGCTGTGGTGACCACAGAGCCGCCCCAGACTCAGGGCCTTTTGCATCCCACTTACCTCCTGGGTGACTGATCCGGGTAATGACCCTGGACACTGTGTATTACCATCCCCATTTCCCAAATGAGAGAAGGGAGGCTCAGGGAGGTTCAGAGACGTGCTCAGGCCAACACAGAGAATAAATGATGGAGTGGGATTTAAATCCAGATTTGTCTAATCCCAAAGCCTGTGATTTTCCCACACTGCCTCACTGCCCAGCCACCACATAGCCCTCACTCACGAGAAATTCCTGCCTCCTTTGCTTGGCTCTAATTATAGTCCTTCTGAGAGGAATGTGCCAGGCCCTCTTCCTGGCACTGACTGCACCTCACTGGCCATGCCAGGCATCGTTAGCATTTCATTTATTAATAAACGCTTAAATAATGCCAGCTGTGTGCCAGACACTGGTTTGGGCAGATTACAAATAATAACTCAATCTTTATAACAATAAATGGTTATAACACTACAAAGAGTTAAGCTCCATTATTATTATTACTCATATCTTATAGATAAGGAAACTAAGGCACAGAGAAGTGAAGTGACTGGCCCAAGGTCACACAGCCAGTAAGTTCTGCAGACCTTGGGATCGTGCCTACTTCCCTGCAGCACGACCACCCCCTTCCAGAGATGTGGACTTCTCATCCTAACCTGTCCCCTAACTACCTCGTATGAGTGCTGAGAGGGTGATGGGGTCACGGGCTCAGAGTGTCCACAAAGAAAGGCCTTGCATTCCAAGTGCAAGCTGGCATGGCTCAGCTGTGGCTCCTGGCAACTCTCAGTTCTGTTCCCAAACACCAGTCCTTCTTTATTTCCAGTGTTTGGGAAGTGCCCATGGCCTCCAAGAGAGCTCCTTCTTCTGAGACTGAAAACCACATCTCAGGGGGGAGGGTGCAGCTCAGGGGTAGAGCACATGTCTAGCACGCAT
Organism: Camelus ferus; assembly: GCF_009834535.1. Lineage (NCBI taxonomy): Eukaryota > Metazoa > Chordata > Mammalia > Artiodactyla > Camelidae > Camelus > Camelus ferus. Next base: position 17,742,926 of record NC_045729.1, on the reverse strand, counting down.
GAGGTCCTGGGTTCAATCCCCTGTACCGCCATTAGAAAAATAAATAAATAAATAAGCCAGTTACCTCCCCACTAGGAAGGAAGGAAGGAAGGAAGGAAGGAAGGAAGGAAGAAAGAAAGAGAGAGAGAGAGAGAGAGGGAGGGAGGGAGGGAGGGAGGGAGGGAGGAAGGAAGAAATAAAACCAAATCTCCAGTCTTGGTGGTCTTAACTTTCCTCTCAAGCGCTTCCTGCCCACCCTGGACCCCCACTCCCTCTGATCTCAGCCAAGCTGCACAGGGCAGACGGCGCAGGGGAGGGGGCTGCCCTCCCTGGGGAAGCAGTCAGCTGACCCAAACTGGGAGGCCATATAACACCAGGCTGAAAATCTCTGCCTCTTGGAGTGACTTGGTTTTGACACGGTGCCGGACATCTGCCTTTCAGAGATCCCTGTGTGCAAACAGGCAGCGTCCTAGGAACTCTTCCAGGCTGTTGGTCATTCAACACTTTTGTTGCTGGCTTTTCCGCATCAGGCCTTATCAGGGACCTAACATGACCAAAGGCAGGATGGCAGATGGATACAGAAAGTTAGGAAGGGAAGCCCAGTGAAGAACTCTCTGCTCCACGGTGGTTCAGAGGAGGCTGCCCTAATAACGCACAGCAATAACCAGGAGCTGCCAGGCCTCTGCCACGTGCTCCTTAGTAAAACTTTTGACAATTTGCTTAATTGCATGAATTCTCAGCTTCCATGTCTATAAACAAGGACTAATAATGGCAGCTACCTCTTAGGGTTGTCATTGAGGATTAAATGCCATAATGTATGTAAAAGGCACTGTTCAAAGTTGGGCACATGACAAGAGCTCAAGAAATGTTAATGATCGTGATTTCACACACCAGCATAAATGCAGTTTGCTATTTTTTGTGCACCCCATGATCACCTGTGAACTCAATGCTATTTCCCTTTTTATAGATTCAAAATTTTAAATAAAACATTTAGAGAGGCTAAATTACTTGCCGAGGCTATGTAGCTAATAGTCAGAGGTGCAGAGTGGGACTCGAGATCTTTGTTTTCTGCTTTCCAATGTCACACTTACTCCATTGCCTGGAGACGGTGTTAGCAGTAATCTCCTTCCTCCTCCAAAACACACATGAATGCACACTGCGACCTGTTCCTGAGCTCCAGGAACGCAGCCCTCACAGCTTGGTGCTTGGTTTTCAATACCACCCAGTGTAGTGGGATAACACCTGGGAGCTGAGGGTAGCCAGGCAGTTCACGACGTTAAACGCCACGGGGCGCTGGCCAGCCATTGCTTTGTTGGCAGAGAGAGCAAGGCTCCGAAGCTGAGTTGAAGAATCCAGTGGGTGGCGGCTGAGCACCATCTGAAAGTGTGAAAGTCCTGATTATCATCCTCAATATCCTATTCCTGCCAGTGGCATCAGCCTGCGAAAAATAAGAAAGCTACTTCCCAAGGTTAATAAAAAGAAGGGAAGAGGCTGGGAGGGTGGGGGTTTCAGCATCGGGCTGGGAAGGGGAAACAGAAGACGACAGACATTAAAATAGCAGCAAGTGAACACCGTGTAATTTCCAACAGTCGATAACGTCACGCTGCAAGGTTGGTGATTCTGCCGAGATAATTACCACTCCCCAGATTACTGTCTACACTGGAGAAAGAAATGACTGCTGTGCGTGAGAAAGCACACTGCCTCTCGCATCTTAAATAGTGGCGGTGATTAATGAGAGACCAGGCTGTACATTCACAAATCTTTCACCTACGCGTGGGGACTTCCAGAAGTAGAGAAGAAAGCACGACAAACTCTCCTCCACCAATAGGGAGACTGAGAGCTCTTGGGGTGACTCCGCCTTTAGAGTCACCCTGCATCTCCCAGCAAGTCTGGGTCTGAAAAGTTACGACCGAATCCTATCGACCACTCATGGGATTTTCCCCGGCTGCAGAGAGGCCGTCTGCTGGTGAAACCACTGCTAACCCCCACACTTACTGATTAGGGCATCCATGCTGCTGAGGCTAACACCCGGGGATCCGGGGTCGCTTTCCACCAGTCTGGGAGACCATGGCTGTTATCACTGGTCAACAAAGAGGGAGGACCCTGATACAGCGATCCGTCAGCCACCGCAGGCAACTAACACGAGGGATGGAGGGAGGTGCGTTAACAATATTAACTAGTAGTTCTCAAGTGCTCATGATTCTCCAGACATTCAGTACTCAGAACAACCACAGGAGGCTAGCCTAGGCACATTAGTGTCCTCACTGGGCAGATGGAGACACTGGGGGCTAGAGAGGTTGAATGTCACAGCCCTCTACCCAGGCCAACCTCCATCCAGACCCCAAGCTCATATCTGGGAGAAGGTACTTCCCAGCCCCGGGATTTCCTTCTGCACCACAGCACCCAGTAAGAGGACCAGACCCCTACGTGGGACCCATCCTCCGGGACAGCCGTCCTCCAGCTTCCGTGGCATCAGAATCCCCTGGAGAGCTTGTTCAGACACAGACTCCTGGGCTTCATCCCCCCATACTCTGACCCAGTAGGTCTGAGAGGGGCTCGGAAAGCACACTTCTGAAGAGCTTCCAGGTGCTCGTGACGCCTCTGGTCCACGGACCGCACTTTGAGTAGCAGGCCTCTGGAAGCCATCCCATCGCGGCCCCGACCTCCGGGTCCAGTCACATTGAAACTGCAGCTGAGCCCTATTCCTGCTCCACAACAAAACCATCTTTTAATCAAATTAGAATAAAGAGAATTTATTTTGAGAGAGACACTGAGAAAAACGGGTGCTGTCTGGCCTGCGTGAATCACGCAGTGACCACATGCTTTTTCCCGGGCTCAGCAGGGACACTCCTCACGTGATAATAAAACTGTTTTACATTTGCTTAGCACTTTTATAATGAAGTGCTTTTTTCATATATCTGGATACATAACCTAAACTCATACATATATCTTTATACAACGTGGGCCATGACCTAGCTAGACAAGCCATTGAATATAAAATACTCAGTAATGCCCTCCTTGATCTGGGTGCCTAAGCAGAGAGTTAGGAAATAAAAGTTGCAATTGTTATTGAGAAAGTGAAAACCAACTCAGGTATCTCTAACCGGAACAGCAAATGAAGCTCCCGGGTCACGGCTTTGGAGTTAGAAGTTTCTCGTGTTGGGTGAGTGAACACTAGTGAGATGTTTTGAGGGCAGAAAGATGGGCAGGAGAAAAGAGACTGAGAAAAATGGTCCCAAAGCATCCATAATCCACCAGCTGCGGGATGGAGGAGGGCGGGGGTAGGGAGCAGGGACCCTCACTCACCAGGGCTCGCCACCCCTTGAATCTCCCATCCCTGGCTATCTGGGTCACATTCCTGTCTATGTTTGGCCCCTGAAAATGCACTGGACCCATTAATGAATTTAGTCCTGGATTAGACTGGGTGGGGGAGGAGGGAGGGAGAGAAAAAGCCAAGCTCCAGATGTGAGCCTTGATGTGTAAATGGCCGCTCGGTTTAATCCCTCTCAGCAGGAAACCAGAACAGCCTTCTGAGGTCTCGCTCGGGATCTGGGCTGATTTCAGCATCACCTCCCTCTAACCCTCAGCCCTGCCTCCCGCTTCCACCCCTTAGCGCAGCAAGGACTCCTCTCCCCGGCAAGTCCCCCACAGGCACAGACTCATTTGTTTTGCTCCTGTGTTTTGCTTCACTCCACCCTTGGTGCCTCCATCAAACAGGAAAGGAAGCTCATTTCCAGAACTTCCTTCCCAAGGTGTTGGATTGAGGGGCAAGTGAGAAGGGAAGTGGGGGTGGGGGCGGGGCAAGGAGGAACAGCTGCTCATCTCGTTAAGATGTTTTTCACCACAGAGCAGCGAGGGGAAGGCATCTGGGAGAGGGTTAGGTGAGAGAGGGCCTCACTGACGAACACTCTGTTACCGCTTATTGCAATGGTAACACATCCTGAGGTCTATTACTTAACAGTAATGACCCGGCACTGCGTACTTCCTAACATTCAGCAGTAAGACCCAGCCTATCAATGACTTTTTAAAAACTGAAGTATAGACAGCTTAAAATGTGTTAATTTTTAATGACTTTTTAATCAAGTTTTCCTCTTAACTTTTTCTCAAAGGTATTTTGGTTTATTTGAACTCTGCTGCTTCTGTTTGGCTCACCCTGCTCCAGCCTGAGAAGTCCTGAGCCCTCTCTCCCACGACTTCCAACACCTCGGTGTTTCCTTAGAAAGATGCGGACCAAGAGGTTGTGGGGAGGTTGGAGAAAATGAGAAACCAAGTCTTCCCCAATCTTGGGGCGATGGCTTCCCTTGTGGAGAAGATGTTACGGTGGTTTTGTTCAATGTCCTCTTTTAATGTAGGGGAGATCCGGGGTGATGGGGGTAATTGGAAATAATTGGTTTACCGGAGTGATGGAGAAGGAACAGGGGAAACAGCTCAGAGTGTTCTTGTCTTCTGTAAGAAATCCAAGATCTCTCAGGAGTGCCCAGCCCGAGCTTGGCCAGAGAGCCTAGAGGTGCTTCAGAGATGTGGTCGCTCAGCAGAGCCTCTTTCCCCTTGGAAGGAAGGAGCAGAGGCTTGAGCACAGCCGCTGGGGTGCCTGCTAGGCGCCCTGGCTAGTTTGCAGAGAGACAGACAGACAGACAGAGACAGAGACAGAGACTAGAATACTACTCAGCCATAAAAAAGAATGAAATAATGCCATTTGCAGCAACATGGGTGGACCTAGAGATCGTCATTCTAAGTGAAGTAAGCCAGAAAGGGAAAGAAAAATATCATATGATATCACTTATACACAGAACATTAAAAAATGATACAAATGAACTTACTTACTATATTATATTACATTATTATATTACTGCAATATTTTCACTACATAAATGACCTCAACTTTATGGGTTTAAACAACTTTGTGGATTTAAAAACAATTTAATATCTTGGACTGGTTGCTTTAATTCCTAAATAAAGATTGTGTTTGAGGCTTAAAATTAGTGTACTCTGTTTATTATATTGGAATAAACCCCCCAAAAAGGAGATTGGCTGAATTTTCATCTATCTGTCTGCCTGTCTGTCTGTCTATCTGTCTGTCTGTCTATCTATCTATCTATCTATCTATCTATCTATCTATCTATCTATCTATCTTTCTATCCACCACAGCTTCTTTATCCAGTCACCTATTGATGGACATTTAGGGTGATTCCATGTCTTGGCTGTTGTAAACAGTGCTGCTGTGAACACTGGGGTGTGTGCACGTATGTTAAGCCCACCCGTTATGAAGTCTGCAGCCCCGGGTCCCCAGGGGCGGACCTGATCCTGACTGGCGACCTCAGAGCTTGAGAAGAAGAAAAACCCAGAGGAGATGGAGCAGGCAGAGCACAGGTCTGGTGAGGAGCGTGCAAGGCCCTGCAGGCAACCAGCGATGCCTCCACACACACACTCATCTTCACTTTCACGCCCCTTCCTCCCGCATGCACGTCCCCGAGGACGGCCAACCGCACGCACGCTCCTCCAACCCGGACACAAACTTGTGAGTCCACACCCTGCTCCTCCGACACACACTTGTGCACCAGACCGGCTTTCCAGAACAACCGCTGCCTGCAGATGGCATCACACAGATAAACCCCAACCACCTCCAGGAACAGAAAGAGACGATCCAGCAGACATTCCCGAACGAGGGGCTTCAGGGTAACTTAAAACCGACAACCCCCTGGAGGCTGTGCCTGGAACTGCCAGTCGTGTCCAGAGGCACATTCCTCCTTGGCCACAGATGCTCTCAAACACCCGGCAGGGCTGGGGCAGGCAGAGAGCCTGGCTTCCTAATCCAGAAGCACTTATCCGGCTTCTTGCCCAGGCCCCCGCCACTGCAGGAACGAAAGCTGGGAGGCCGGATGTTGGGGAGAGGGTCATCTGTATCAGAGAAGGGGTCGCACGTCTCTGTAGAGGAGCCAAGTGGACGGAACAAGGGCCCAAACTCCGCTCGCCTGGGCTTAAATTCCCGCTTCGCCACTTTCTGCCTGTGTGACCCTAGGCAAGTTAGTCAATCTCTCTGTGTCTCCTTTTCCTCATCTATAAAATGGGGACAATATTTCTGAGAAAAGGGGTGGCTGAGGGCATAGACCAGGCAGTATTTGTAAAGTGCTGGGGATGGGCCTTGTCCATCAGAAGAGCAAAGTCAGCACTGCTTTTCATCCTGCTGCTCAGCCCTGGGGGCACCACCGGCTCCGGGCTCCCGCTCCCGGAGCCCCCACCCCCAGCCCCGGTACGAACCTCCCTGCCCTCCCAGCTCCCAGCTTTGCCAGGCGGGAGCAGCGCCCACCAGGCCCTCTCTCCCCCACCCCTTCCCGGTTAAGGGTTTCTACACAGGGATTTGTGGGGCGAGCTGAGAGGTTGTGCGTCTCAGGGATATAAAGTCAGCCATCTGGTCTCCAGACTCAGCCGCCCACCTGTCTGTCCGGGGAGCACCACTGTCAGCACTGGGGACCAGGGCTTTCCCGAGGGCAAGGACGGGGGCGCTGGAGGTTTTCAGCCAGCTATGTTTTGGAGTGAATGTCGTATGTAGGAAAATGGGAAGAGAGATGCTTTTTTTTTTTATTTCTGTGAAGCACATTTTATTGCAATTTTTTAAACTTTCAAAAAAATTTTTTGTGGGGGAGGTAATTAGGTTTACTTATTATTTTTTTTTAGAGGAGGTGCTGGGGATTGAACCCAGGACCTTGTTGATGCTAAGCATGTGCTCCACCACTTGAGCTATACCCTTCCCTGCAATTTTTTTTTCAGTTCTTATTCCAGGTAAATTACACTTCATCGTTAATTTTTCAGAATTTCATTTTTTGAGGATATTTTTAAATTGAAGTATAGTCGGTTGACGATGTGTTAATTTCTGGTGTACAGAGTAGTGATTTTGTGATACCTACATATATATCCCTTTCGATGGTCTTTTTCATAAGCTATTGCAAGACACTGAATGTAGTTCTCTGTGCCCTACAGTGGGACCTTGCTGTCTCTCTGGAGATGCTTCTTCATTGGTCTCCAGATGCACATATTTATTTTCAAGGCCCATAGCTCCGCCCCGCCCCGCCCCCTCTTGTTTGTAATTCCTCCCGAAGCCGAGAACCGTTATTCCCCCCCCGAAGGAGAAATGTAAAAAGGACTGCCTTCTCGCATCCTCGGGCTCACCTCAAAGCCTCATCCTTCCAACCCAAGACAGTCATTTCCCCGAGAATCCACTTGGCGCTCAGCCCGTTCCCAGGTGAACTGAAATCCAGAGCGATTCTCATCTGGTTGCCCTGGGAGTTTCAGCGCTCTGGGTGCAACCTGTTCCTCCATCCTCTCCACTCCCTCCCTCCCTCTGCCCGCTGCGCCCAGCTCTGCCCCTGCCCCCTTCGCCCCGGGCCCCAGCTGCGCCCTCCGTGGTTGTGGGGGGCACTCGCTGCCTCGGTTCCGGGAGGGGAGGCCGGAGGAGCAGGGGAGGGCAGGAGGCGGGGAGCCGCGGGGCGGAGGCCGCGCCTGGCGGCTGGAGGTTGCGTCTGTTGGAAGGCAGCTTTTGGCTGCTTGGTAACGGGCTGCCAGAACCCAGAGAGGCAGAGAGCAGGGCAGCTGCTTCTTGACGTCAAGACCGAGCGAGGGGACCGCGCCAGCCACCCTAGCCCGCCTCACAGCGGGCTGGCCGCCTGGGGGTGGGGGGAAGGAGCCCGGTACCCGGGGCCCCGCGGACAGAGAGGGGGCGTGGGAGCCGGTCCGCAGGGGCGCAGCATGCCCCTCGCCCCCGGGCCATGGAGATCCCCCGGGTGCCCCTGGAGAATGGCGGTGCCATGACGATCAGGGAAGCAGGAGAGGCCAGGGTCACCGGAGGAGAGCTCCGCTGCCCAACGACGGCTGCGCTCAGCGGTGGACCCAAGGAGCCGGCCGCCAAGGGAGCGCCGCGCAGAGAGGGGCGCGGACAGGGCCGCGGACCCGGGAGGCCGGCCGGCGCCACCGCTACCCCAGGAGCTGCCCCAGCCTAGCCGACTGTCGCTGGAGGATGAGGAGGGAGACGGTGACCCCGCCCTGGGCGTGGCGGAGGATCAAGTGCTCCTTTCGGAGTCCCTCCACCACCAGCGCGTCCTCATCAACATCTCGGGGCTGCGCTTCGAGACGCAGCTGGGCACCTTGGCGCAGTTCCCCAACACGCTCCTGGGGGACCCGGCCAAGCGCCTGCGCTACTTCGACCCGCTGAGGAACGAGTACTTCTTCGACCGCAACCGGCCCAGCTTCGACGGCATCCTCTACTACTACCAGTCTGGGGGCCGGCTGCGGAGGCCGGTCAACGTCTCTCTGGATGTGTTCGCAGATGAGATCCGCTTCTACCAGCTGGGGGACGAGGCCATGGAGCGCTTCCGCGAAGACGAGGGCTTCATCAAAGATGAGGAGAAGCCCCTGCCCCGCAACGAGTTCCAGCGCCAGGTGTGGCTGATCTTCGAGTATCCGGAGAGCTCAGGCTCCGCCCGGGGCATCGCCATCGTCTCGGTCCTGGTCATCCTCATCTCCATCATCACCTTCTGCCTGGAGACTCTGCCTGAGTTCAGGGATGAACGCGAGCTGCTGCGCCATCCCCCCGTGCCCCACCAGCCCCCTGGACCCGCCCAGGGGGCCAATGGCAGCGGGGCCGTGGCGCCCCGCTCTGGCCCCACGGTGGCACCTCTCCTGCCGAGGACCCTGGCTGACCCCTTCTTCATCGTGGAGACCACGTGCGTCGTCTGGTTCACCTTCGAGCTGCTGGTGCGCTTCTTTGCCTGCCCCAGCAAGGCCGAGTTCTCCCGGAACATCATGAACATCATCGATGTGGTGGCCATCTTCCCCTACTTCATCACGCTGGGCACTGAGCTGGTGCAGCAGCCAGGCGGCAGTGGAGGCGGCGGCCAGAACGGGCAGCAGGCCATGTCCCTGGCCATCCTCAGAGTGATCCGCCTGGTCCGCGTGTTCCGCATCTTCAAGCTCTCCCGCCACTCCAAGGGGCTGCAGATCCTGGGCAAGACCTTGCAGGCCTCCATGCGGGAGCTGGGGCTGCTCATCTTCTTCCTCTTCATCGGAGTCATCCTCTTCTCCAGCGCCGTCTACTTCGCGGAGGCCGACAACCAGGAGACCCATTTCTCCAGCATCCCAGATGCCTTCTGGTGGGCAGTGGTCACCATGACCACGGTGGGCTATGGGGACATGAGGCCCGTCACAGTAGGGGGCAAGATCGTGGGCTCGCTGTGCGCCATCGCTGGCGTCCTCACCATCGCCCTGCCAGTGCCAGTCATCGTCTCCAACTTCAACTACTTCTACCACCGGGAGACGGACCACGAGGAGCAGGCAGCCCTTAAGGAGGAGCAGAGCGGCCAGAGCCAGGGGACAGGACCTGCCAGCGGAGGCCAGCGGAAGGCCAGCTGGAGCAAGGGGTCCCTCTGTAAGGCTGTGGGGTCCCTGGAGAAGGCAGATGGATCTCGAAGGGGCAGCAGCCCCCTGGAGAAGTGTAACCTCAAGGCCAAGAGCAACGTGGACTTGCGGAGATCCCTGTACTGCCCTCTGCCTGGACACCAGCCGGGAAACGGATTTGTAAGGGGGACCCAGGCAGACAGCTGGCAGTGGGCTGGGTATAGCGGGGGTCTTCTGACCCACCCTGGGTATCTATTTCATGCACAGAGTATTTCAAGCCCACCCTGTAACCTAGGTCTGTCCCTCTTTCACTGCTTCCCTCCTGCCTCCCCCACAATCCCCTCATTTTCCCTTTTCTTTCCACGACATCAAGGGTCGCCTATTTTTAAAAAGTACCACATTCCATGACGCAGGAGCCGTTGAAATAGTGAGCACTGTGAGATGCACGTATTTGTAGCCAGTTTCCTATACCCAGCAGAGGGATAACCCAAACAAAAATGACTTTAAATAGCCCAGATTCCCCAGAGATTTTATAACCCACCCCCATTCCCTGTGTCCCAGATTTGCTTTACATATGATTATATTTGTGTATCAGGGAAAATATTATTTTTAAGGCTGGTGAGTGGATTTTTGTACTGTAGTTCAGATGGAGATATTTTGGATATATTTTCAAGACATATGTTGTATTTATGGAAGAGAAGGTTATTGTGACATTCTCCTGTGATGCTTTTATTAGAGCCAGAGACCCTGGTCATGACTGTTCTGGTTTCTGTATCTGCAAGCCTCTCTCTTTTCTAAGATGTATCGGTGCTTTGTGTCTAGGGCAGGAAATGCTCTGGAAGAAAGGCAAGTCTAACTTTTTCTGTTCGCCTTAAGCAATTCTTGTAACTTTCTTCTGCAAAAAGCATTTTAATGATGCTGGAGGAAGACATCTGATCATTTATTCTCTTGAATTTTATCCCAGGAAATAAAAGGTTACTTGGCTGAGGCAAATGTTAGTTTTTCTTAAGCTGATGGATTTTTTTTGGAAATTAAAAAAAAAACAAGTCCATCCTTTGCTGTTTCTGGTTTTGGAGTCGGAGTCAACACCAACTTGACTGGTATAGAAAACTTGGCAAGCTCATGATTTGATCATCATCATTTCTCTTTTGGGCCCCTCTGTTCCTCAGAGACAGAGGGGTGAGTTCAGTTTGTGTTGGGCTGTTATGACGCGGACGTGCCCAGGGTCATTAGACCAGGGTGGAGGAAGGATGGAGCTAAAAGGCAAAGGATGACCAGATCCCCTGCAGCCCCGCTGTGGTCTCCTGGGGCTGGGATTCCAGTCTCTCCTTTGTCTGCAGGTTGTAAGCAGTAACTGACAGGGTTCTCAGCAGCCCCGAGGAGCAAGCCTGGCTCTCACAGACATGAAACCTTTCCGCAAAAGTGCAGCCCAGGTGTGAAGGTCACAGAGGGAGGGAGCAGCTCCTCCTCGTTATGCCGAAACCCCTAAACTGTGGTGTGGATGAGGGGATGCCCTCCCTGTCTTTGTGATGGACCGAGGCAGAGCGAGAAGGACTTGCTTGTCCACATTAAAGGCTGGTTTCTATAGATTGTAGCCCTGTCCCTAAACTCAGGAAAAAGCCCTTTGTTCCCTTGTCGCTGGATGGTTGTGGCAAAACATCACAGTGGTGTAACTCTGGCTGCGGTTTCTCTCTGGCACTAGTGCTATCCCCAGTGGGGCTCCCAATTCCTGCCGTTGCCTTTTCTGCTGAATAATCCAAAAACTGGTGGTCTGACGTGCTCACCAGGGTGGGCTGGTGGTCCACAACCACAGGCCCCCTCCCCCCCGCCACAACCACAGCGAGCTTAATGGCTAGTTCTGGGGTGCATGCAGGTGTCCAGGGTGTGGGGCGAGGGAGGACCTAGGAAACTGATGTCTGAAGATTGTGGATTTCAGTCGGACGCCGACGCCGTAATGAAAGCCAGCGGCTGTGACCGCCGGAGTCACTTCCAGTCGGGAACTGTGAACAGCAAACCTGAGGAGGAAACAGAAGGGCTGTCCAGGCAGAGCTCTGTTGTTTTTCATTACACGCTGAAGCAAAGGAAGGAGAACAGAGACACTTTATTTATTTATGACTCTCAATCTGCCTAAAAGCAGGGCATCTCGCCAGAGCGCTCCTCCACACCGTCGCACCTTCAAGCCCTCTATGGCTGCGAAGCTAGGGTGGGTGGCTTAGCGCACCCCTCGTAGTTGGGACGGGGCCACTCCTCGGGCTCCACCCTCTCTTAAAGATAAAAGAGAAGGAGCCACATTTGCCATGAAGGTTATTTCCTTTGGCTGGAGCAGCAAAGGGAGAGCTGCATCTGGGTCTTAGATGTGTCCAGGTGGCTGACAGATGTTGGCGTAAACCGCCCGGCTGCATCTTTAGAATGTCCAGTAAGCAGGTGCCAGCTTTTACAAATCCTCAGGGGTGGAGCCGTGGGAACGAGAGCACAAATCTCTGTTTCGTGTGGGAGGGGAGGCGCAGGACCAGCAGGTTTACAAAGGGATCAAGGTGGTTCCAGGGGGACCCCCGTCCCCGGCTTCAGCCTCTTGTCCTGGAGGCCAGTGGCACCTCCCCTGGGCACTGGCCGGGTGCCCACCAGGCAGTGGAGGTATTTCAGTCTCTCCGTCTTCTCGGTGAGCCTGTTGCTATGATTCTGGAAACGGGCTCCACTGTTTCACTCCTGCCGTCCTGGGGGCTGGTGTGACACGTGATTGGCAGGAAAGGAGCCCCCTTTCACCCAGGTTGCCTGAGGTGAGGGGCCCCTTCCTGTCCTCTCTCCCCCGCCCACCCCTTCCCTGCTGTCACTGATTTTCCTTCCTGGGGAGATTAGATCAAGGGGCCTCAGCCAGGCCTTTTATCCAGATGTTGCCTCTTGGCTTCCACAGCAGGGAAACCATCCCTGGGTTTGTAATCTACCATCTTAAGCAACCTCTGCACAGGAGGGCAGGGATGAACTGGGTGGTGCGTTTACTCAAGGACGGCTGCCCTCCTGCAGAGCGCCCGGGCCCCCCCTTTTTCTCCTCCTGCCCGTATGTTCGCTAAGCCCTAAGCAAGGACAGGTTCAGAAAGAGAAGTCTTGTCACAGTCTTTAAAAGCCCCAGCTCCCCAATTCACCCTGCCCAGGACACTCCCCGAGGGAAAACAGAGCCCCAGCCCTTGAGGAAGCTTCCTGTAAGACTGGGCTGTGACTTACTCTCATGCTCAAAGTAAGAGTGCCTCCAGCCTTGGAGGGGTCGGAGCAAAGTGTTTTCCTTTGGTGCGGAGAGTCCCCTCCAGAGATGTCCGTGGTGCACAGTGAATGTGATCCTGGGATGTTCAAGTGCTCTTGCCTGGGGCTGCCCTCAGCAGCTCACATCTGCTCAAAAGTTCCTCTAAGCCCAGCAGTCCTCGGTGTGCTGGGGGTACTGGGACAGGGCCAGGGACGCTGTCCCTGCCTTCGGGTGCTTTCCGTCCCATCCACGGGGGAAGCAATCGGTGTGCAGCAAATCAAATCCTGCAAAACGATGTGCAATCAAGTACCCTTCAGGGGATTCCAAAGTGAAGTGCCCTGGGTCAGGGGTGGGAGAGTGAGGAGGAAAAGAGCAGAAAAGAGAAGCTTCTGGAGACCCTGAAGGGTGGCTAGGAAGAGAGGAGGGCATTCAGGATGAGGGGACCGGGAGTAGCGGGCTGGAGAACGTCCCCCGGCCCCGTCCCCATCACCAGCATCTGAGGATGGAGCCCAGAGGTAAAGGTCAGTGCTGCTCCCCAGGACCGCAGCAGGAGTCCACGTTTTACCCGTGCAGGGGCGCTCGGTGGTTACGTGGGGCAGGGGTCGGCGAAAGTTCGGAAAGGAGCCAGAGAGTAAATCTTTCAGGCCTTGTCGGCCAAGAGGCAAACCTGAAGCTGCTATTGTAGGGACTTATATAAGCATTTAAAATTGAGTCATTTTAAGAGGTTATCACTGGCCTTAGCTCCAGAGCTGGCCGTCCCTGTCACGTCTGCTTATCTGTCACACAGAGGCTGCCTTCTGGGCATCCGGTCTCGCCTGGGACGCCCTGACCCGGCTCCCTGACTGGACTTGACTTCACTGAACTTGCACTTCTTGTAAATACCAAGCTCGGCTCAAGGAGCAGAGCCTCCCGGACCAGGGAGGGCCTTATTAGGAAGCTGCGCTTGCTTCTACCTCCTTGTGGAAATTAGATTTTTCCAGGTGGCCTCGGGACAAGCTGCTCTGTTTCTAGGGAGAATAAAGAAGATGCCAAACAGGATACTCTGCCTGGGGGACCGGGTGATGGGGTTTTCCCTCGGCTGCTGGTAGAAGTGGGGGCAAGGTAGCCAGGGGGCTTCCTTCTCCTTCTGGACCTTAATCTTTTCCTGGACGTGACATCACACCGGGCACCTGGAGGATGCGCCCCGCTGGCCCTCTTTGTCTGGCTCTTCTCTGGCTGTAGAGTTGGGCCTGGGCTGGCAGGGTCGCATACGGTGTGCATGGTGGGGACAGTGTGACCCAACTCTGGACCACAGGCCTCCAATCAGAGCAAGATGCTTGTCACCTTCCCTTTTAACTGGCATGTATTTTCTGATGTCAAACTTTGCACCAGGTGATGTTTCAGCTGGCAGGAACCTTGCAAATAATCTGGTGGGTCTCGCTCATTTTACAGATGAGCAAATCGAGGCCCAGAGGGGAGAAGCCACTTATCCAAGGTCACACCCCAGCTGAAGTAAACTGGGGCTGGAATTGTCTCCCCTGACCCCTGGGCTGGATGTCTCTGTGTGTTCCCCTCTGCTCCCTCTGCATGACTGTGTCCACGTTCTCATTAAGCTGCCTCCCTGACCCTCCTGCCTCCAGAGGCACATCCCTGCCACACCAGTTCATCTGTATTCAGTTTGCCTCCGAGGGCTGCCTCCTGCGTGTCCAGCTTGGGAAGCCCCAGTCTGTCTCCTCTGATTTGATTTTATTCAATTCAACCTGCCTGTGTTGTGAATGTCAAGCCAGTAAAAGCAACAGAGATGCAGCGCTGTGACAAACCAACTCCCGTGTGCAGCGGCTCGCTGTCTGGGAGGAAAATGGAAACACTGATGAGCCAGCGTCCTTAATACTCTCGTTCATTCATTTCTCAACAAACATTCATTCAACAAACGTTCCTTTGACAACATTATTTACTATGAGGCGAGCACCGTGCCGGGCACCGAAACTCACTGGCAAGAGATCTCCCCTGGTGGGTTTCCCAGTCCAGCGGGGAGGATCTTCAGGGAAAGAAGCAAGTGAATAAAGAGATCACGTTTAATTAGATGTAGAGCCAGGGAGGAAATGAGCAGGGCTGTGATCGGGGGAAAGGTGTGCTCCTTTGGAGAAGAGCGGGGGACAGGTGTGGGGGCTCTGGGGCACCAGGAGGGCGTGTATGCTTTCCCGCAGAAGTGGAGGGGTGGTGACAGGCACAGGTAAGGGCTGGGGAAGCCAAGAGTCCCTGGAATGATCCAGAGGGACCTTCAAAGCCAGCACCACTCCAGGCTGCTCACCACCTTGGAGCAGGAACATGGCCCCGCCTTCCAGGCGGCACCCCCAAAAGAGATGCAGTGGGACCATCTCAAAGTTCTGCTGGAAGGCCAGTGATGGGCTCCAACCCGATTTTTAAATAAATTTTAGGGGGGCAGCCAAAGGCCCTCAGATGCCCTGTTGATGATTGCCCACGATCTACCCAGCAGCCCAAATGAAGCCAGTGATGATGACATCAGAGGCAGGTATCAGGCGCTGGAGATGGGCCTGGGAGGACAGAGGAGAGTTCCCCAGGGCGGGGAAATGGGCGGGGTGATGCAGGAGGAATCGGCATCTGAGTGGACCAGTCAGGGCTGCCGGGCGGGGGTAAAGCTGCCCCATCACAGCGTGTGTGAAGCCCCACCTGTGTCACTGGCCTCTCACCTCATCTCAGCCCAGCTCTGTGTTCAACACAGTCTGAGGCCCGGGCTCGCTCCTGACCGTCGCAGGGCAGTGCATTTCGCTGGTCAATATCGTCAACAGTTTATGGTGATTAAAACACAACTTAAAAAATCTATCAGTTCACAGAAGTCTCCTGTGTAGTGCACAGGAAAAAAAACACTTTTTTTTTTTTTAACTATTTGATTTGTTCAGCTTCAGAAACTAAACCTCTCTCAGAAGTGCCCCTCGTCTGGGGCAGGCAGCTCTTTGCTGGGATATTGCAAAGCTATGAACACTTACGTATAGCAATATCTCAGATGCGATTCAGTATATGGATCCCGATGACCCAGTGATGCTTCTGGCCTCCACCTCCGTCTCCGTCCTAGAAACAGTGGGAGCTAAGGTCACATGGAGGATCATTTATTCATTCATTCGTTCACGCCCGCGTGCGTTACAGCCTAGGAGACCGGGTGGTCTGGGGTTACATTCTAGCCCCAGCCAATCCTCTGCAAAAACTTCATGTTTGTCATGTGGGGATAACCGCCGTCCTCGGCTGGTGAAAAGCATTACCTGCTGTATCCGTAAACAAGGATGCTGCAGCCACCACACTGCAGCCACCCAAACAGTGAGCCCTGAGGGCACTCAGGATGGAATCAGGATGCTCGATTTCAAGCTTTCAGCCACTGCAGCCACCCAGAGCCCAGGGCCCTGGCCCGAGACAGCTGAGGTGCACATCAGAATATGATTTCAAGGAGCCCAGACTCGCATCTTCCCATATGTGGAAAAGCGCTAAATTCCTTAACTTGAGGTGTCTGGTTTTCTTTAACTAACAGTAGCCTTTTGATGTTCCGATGACCTTGTCTTTGTTGCAAAAACTCCTGTATATCCTGGCTCCTCCCTGACCTCTTCAGAGCGGCCCCTCAGAGCTGTCTGAGAGGCTGTCTCCTGGGCATGACGTCCTCAGAATGTACGCTGAATAAAACAAAACTCTCAACTTTCAGGTTGTGCGTTTGTTTCTCCCCCCAGTGGACAGTGGTGAGGATCAAACGAAATCTCACGCGGTGAGCACTTGGCACATGGCCCGGCACGTGGTGGGTGGCGAACACTGTCACTCATCACTGTCATTCGGCTTCTTCCATGTCTCAGGCACTGTGCTTTGCTCTTTCGAAGCAGAGCCTGACCTAGGAGGCTCCACCAGGGCAGCAGCTCTGAATTCATCCCCACGCCCTTTGCATGTCCCCAGGGCTTACGAGCAGGTCCCCAACGGGAAGGGATTGTTAAGTGTCTCCTCTTCTGTCTCAGCCCTGGTGACAGACCGGCCATGCCACCTCTGCAGAAAGGCTTGCTCTGGCCTCCAGCCCGTCCCACCCCATCTTCCTCCCTCTTACCTAATCTCCATGGCACTCACCGTTTTCTGAACTTGGAACACTTGTTTACTTGCTCGCTGCCTCTTTCTCCTCCTGGAATGTAAGCTCCAGGAGAACCAGGAACCTTGTTCTGCTCGTCCACGCCCTGTATCCCAGGCCCACAGCAATGTTTGATAAATATTTATTGGCTGGCCGAGTCCTGAACGGAGGCCAGCAGGTCTTGGGTGATGCAGATGTGGCAGAAGGACTGGGCTGAAGTGGTTCCTGAGGACAGCTGTACTGTTCTCTTCTCTTCTCTTTCTTCGCCCCCCACCTCCACTGCCCAGGGTTCTGGGCACACAGTGGAGCATCATTAATGCCAGTTGGTTGATTAGTTGAATCAATAGCAATGAGAGAGGAGGTATACCTGGATGGGGTAAAGGGAGGAATGAGTCCCGGAGATAAGAATTATGGGTCTTAAACAAAAACAACAAAAGAATAGGAAATTGTTTTCAGTGTAGTGAAGGTTTTGTTATCTTGTGGTTGAGACAAGTAGATTTATGGTCATTTTTACTGTTCACAGGTTTAAAAATACGGTCCATGAGCTTATCCGAGAAAGCTGGAGGTTTCACAATTTTCCATTGCTTTGAAGCAGAGGTGGCTTCCACCCATGTTGGCATCCGCCCTGAAGTCTACGTGACATTTACAAACCGTTTATCAGCACTGAGCTCCCAAGAGCTCGCTCTGCCGTCCTCCAAGATGTTGGCTGACACCTCTGACAGGAGACGCCAGGATGTGTTTTGACAACCCAGCGGTTTCCTTAGCAAGCTCTGTCCTCAGGCAGCTCCGCAGAGACCGCTTTGGCTTTCTGATGAGGGCGGGAACCCTCGGGGCTTCCCCTCGCAGAAGCGCACGTTGCCTTCATCCTAAGACTGGGGGTGCGCTTTGTCTGGGCTCTGCGAAGGTGGCTGGTCAGCTGAGTGCCAGGCAGGTCTTAGGGCCCCTCAATTTTGCTCCTTTACTGAAGAAAAGCCAGTGAACTAGGACAAGCCCCCGGGGCTCCCAGGACACAGGCTCTGAGCCCTTTCAAAGTACTCGGAAGCGAGCTCGGCGCCATGGGGAGGCGTGTGCGGTGGGGACAAGGTCCCGGCGCAGCCTCGGCCCCTACGCCCATGACTTGAAGAATCCAAGGTGCTGCTGTTACTGCTCGTTACTTGCTGAGCACCTACTGTGTGCCAGGCTTCCTGGGAGACCGTCGGTAACACTGCCTTCAGTCACAGAAACGGCCTCGCCAGGTTGTAGCGCCAATGAGATACAGAAAAGCCGCACAGCCGAGAGTGGGCAGCGCTGGATCTGAACCTGTGCTCTCTGCCTCCAGACCACGTGTTTCCTCCCGCCCAGCCAGCCGCTGAGGCTGTCAGGGGTGGACCATGGAGGAGTAAAGGTCTATGTCGGCAGGGGGTTGAGGTGGCGCAAGGAAGATGCACCTTACGGCAAACGCTGGATTTGGAGCCCGGGCGAGGAGGGGCCAGGTCAGGGGAAGGGCAGAGCTCAGCAGCAGGAAGGGGACATCCTGACAGCAAAAGCCTGGAGGTGCGAATGTGGGGAAGGTGCAGGGAAGAGAGTGAGGGGCCATTTTGCTTGAGCAGAAGGTCTGGGGGCTTTTGAGAGGGTTTTGGGGACTCACTGGAGCCAAACTTGGGAAGACAAGTGGCTGCAGGGCATGGTGGGCTTTGTACAGCGGATGGAGTCCAGCACTGGTCCTCTGCTCCAGGGGAGGGCAGCTGGGCAGTTTCTCAGGAAAGAGAGTTTGTTGCAGAAAGATGAGTTACAGCTCGGTGTTACAGCTCAGCTGTGACAGCAACCTGGATCCGGGCCAGAGACCAAGCAGCACTCAGAGGGTTGGAGAACTCAGGTTTATTATGCTAGCGAGGTCAAAGGAATTAACACTCCCAGCTCTGGACCCCATATGTAGCTTTACACAGGCTTTTATAGGCTGCCAGTTTACACTTTGCAACATCATATGCAAATAAGGTATAACGAAATTTGACTAATTAGGAACAAGCTTTGTAGAAATGGACCAATCAGGAGTGAGCTCCATGCAAATAAAGTACTACAAATGGACCAATCAGGAGTGAGCTCAGGGAACCAATAGAATTTTAGGGAGAAGTTTCACTGTCCTGGAAGTAAGCCCTTTCTGAGGCAAAAAGTGCAATAGAGCCGCTGGGCCAGGAAACCGGATGGTGCTGGCAGGAGCTTAGTGGCCCTGCCCGGGGGTCCAGCTGGTCTTTTTTGTGGGGCTTCCCGCCTCAAGTTAACCTGCTGAAAGCGGTGTTCTAGGCAGACCAGTGAGAATGGTCCCCCAGGAGACCTGGGCAGGGAAGCCCGCAGTGAGGTTCTGGGACGGCAGGGGCGTGAGGAAGCTCCCACTTCTCCACTGGCTGCTCTGTCTGAGAACAATTTCCTCTCCTTTCCACTCACTTCCATCTCGGCACAGCCAAGGCGGCTCTGCTCTTCCCAGGGGGCTCTGCCTGGCTCCTGCTAAGCCTGGGGCTCGACTCCCTCAGGCCAGGGGTCCCCACTGTGTCTGAGGCCATCTGGCCAAGCTGGACCCCAGAAGTTCCAAACACGACATTTTCCTGAGCCCACAGGA
The DNA here is from genome assembly GCF_009834535.1 of Camelus ferus. NCBI lineage: Eukaryota > Metazoa > Chordata > Mammalia > Artiodactyla > Camelidae > Camelus > Camelus ferus. The sequence goes on along the minus strand of NC_045729.1, from coordinate 17,723,639 downwards.
CGCTCGTTGATGTTTTGCTGTCACAAAGAGGAGCACAGATTTGCTCTCTTTCTAGAAACGCTGCCGGTCATTATGGAGACAGCTTGGATGTTGCAGAACATAATTTATGTGCCAAGTCCCCCTGGAGAAGGATGGGAAGATGGTGCATCTTGTTTTTAATGGGAGACCAATTTCCCATATTCCATAACATCATACTCATCTTTTTGCTGGAAAGTTGCCCGCAGAGTGAAAACAAAACGTCATGATTTTTCTCACCCTACCTTGTAGTCGGGGCTCCTGGAAATGCCGTTACCTTTACCAAGAAAGAAGGTGTCAGCTCCCTGATGGTGGGTTGCCACAAGCACCCCAGTCTCAGGTAACACACCTGTGGTGGATGCAAGCGTGGCGTACGGGTGCGGGGGAGGGCGGAGGAGGCTCTGGACCATCCGCTCCCCTGTTCTCTCCACATCAGAGATGGCTTCAGCCTCTGAAACCTGTGTCCAGGAGATGTGGCCACATGGAGTGGGGCCAGGAGTTCACACAACCAGGGAACCACAGAACCAGGGAGTGTCCGAGCTGGACGGTGTCTCAGAATTCAACAAGAGCAGTGGTTCTCACATTTCAGTGTCTATGAAAGTGACCTGGGGTGTTTCCAAAAACCCAGATGAATGAGCTTGCCCCCGCAGGGTTCTGACTTAGTCGGTCTGGGGAGTCTGCAGTTTGAGTCAGAGCCCTTTGTTGTAAGCGATGGAAAATGCTGCTCATCTGATTCAAGCAGAAAAGCATCTTATAGAAAGAACACAGGTTGGTGCACGTGGAGCTGCGGGAAGCTGGGCAGGCAGAGTTGCTCCTGGAAGGAGGAGGTGGATGCACACCCCAGAGATGGTCACTAGGTCCACCTGATGGCCAAGCAATGACCTGACATGAGGGGCCTCGTGGGTGTTCACATGCTGTGTGCCCCTTCAGAAGGGTCTTTCCTCAACTCCTGTCACCAGCCTTCTGATTTGAGCCATTCTAGGTCCTTAACTGTGAGGCCCAACCACTGTCCATTTCCTGTAAGTTTATTTACACACTCATTTAAGAGTATCCCCACTTCCAGGAGAAAACAGATCACCATATTTGTCCACTGTCTAGAGAGAGCTTTGGTGCTATCAGCTTGGGATGTTTTTTGATCACTTTTATTAAACCTGACGTTTGGGCAGTGTTACCGTGTGCTACTGGACATCCAGTCCTTGCAATAACTCTGGAAAGTTGGTGTCTTATTATCACTCCCATTTTACACATGAAGAAGCTGAAACCGGAGAGGCCGAGTAACATGCCCAAGCAATACAGCAAGAAACGGCCCACGTGGGATTTATCCCAGGCATCCTGGCTCTGAAGTCTGTGCTCTCCTAGCCATCGTGCTTCACTTGGACGACTCTTCTTTGGGAGAGCTCCGAGTTTGTGATACACATCTCTATCCATCAAATATGGAGGGTTTTTTTTTTTTTTAATAAAATGGGCTTTTCCTGGGATGCCCACTTAATTTCTTTTGATCCTAGATCCCTGTGATCAGTTACCCCCAGCCAGAGATCCTCACTGTCTGTGTTGTGGTGACCATGCCCCGCTTGTCTCTAGTTATAAACTCTATCTCTCAGTTCAACCAGTACCTTCATTGAACAATTATAGTTAGAACATCTTTTCTGTCTTAACTCTAAAAAAGCGCCTCTTTGGATAAGTGTGTTATCAACCTCTCCTGTGTCTTGCAAAGGGCAGACTCCAACGCCCCCCTCAGCTGGCCACCGCCGGCGAGCAGGCTGCACTTAGCTGGTCCCTCCTGGGCATTAGTGTTTCCTAGAGACCATTTGACATGGTCACATGTGTTATCTCATAGGACCCTCAAAACAGCCGCAAGGAGCGGGCACTACTGTTACCGCCATTTGGAGCTATACAACGGGCAGGATGGGGGTGTTTGCCGAAGGTCTGGCAGGAAGTAAGTTGCAGGGCCAGGATGTGCAGTTGGGCAGTCCAGCTCCAGAGCTGGTGCTAAGCAAATCCCTCTCGCCATAGCTTAAGCTCACTCTCTCTTGCCATGTCAGCAGAGAAGATTAATTCATCCGCTCAGCAAATGTTTACTGAGTGCCCGCTCTTGGCCAGGTACGGAAAACCGTGCAGGTCTGCAGCGCAGCGGGTCAGTAACCCTGCCCGCCTAGGTGAGCCCGGTGTGTCCACCAGCACGGGGCCGCAGGAGCGCGTAACAGGGGGCTTTACCCGGTCAGGCAACTCAGAGCAGGAGCCTGAAGCTACACGGTGGCTTATGACGAGGACCTGTCTATTTGCACTCATGGCTGCTAAGGACTCTATGACCCAACCCGGATCCGGGAGCCTTGAGGGGAAGGGGGGGTAGAAGGAGCAGGAGAGGATGTGACGTAACCCTCTAGGCAGCTCCCCTTCCTGCCTCTCTCCCCTGCGGCTTTTTCCAGCCCTCAGTTTTGAGCTCTTGAAGGCCCATAAAGCTGTCGGGTCTTCCAGAGGTCACCGCGAATGCTCGCCCTTTCCCAGGAGGAGAACGCAGCATCAACCTGAGTTCTTGAAAAGAATCAGCCACGTCAGACTTGCTGGGAGAGGAGTGGGCTCAGGCACGCAGAGCTCAGGGGAGCTGGGGTCCTGGTGGCAGACCCTAGAGAGATGGACACGGCCCTCCTTCTGTGTTTGCGGCGTGTGTCTTCCACGGTGAAGTGAGGACGAGCATGGGCTCCTGATGCCACGTCGCTTCCGAAGATTGATGTGTGTCCTCACATTTGTTTGTGGGGGAGTTTTGGAAACTGGGGGACCACACAGGGGATGTCTGAAGCGCGTTTCCCTCTGGGTGAAGTGTGTTGACTGCAGGGAGGATAGAGAGGAGTTCTCTGTCACCTCAAAGTCCTTTGATGCTGGAGGTTTTCTGCCTAAATCTTTCAGTCCTTCTGCTCCAGCCCAACTAACATCTCAGGGAATCAGTGACCCAGAAGATGGGAAGATTTTATTCACTCAAAGCCAAGTAAGGAAAGCAGGTTGATCAACCCAAACCAACGATTTACCAGAGGAGCAGCAAAAGAAACATGGAGGGAAAAGGAAAAGGAGACGGAGGTGCGAGGAGAGAGGAATAGTTCCCGAACTCGCTGGGAGAGGAAGTGAGAAGTCACGTGGGGTCATCATGGCAAGTGGCACTCGCTGTCCCCACGCTTCACAGACCAGCTACTTTGCCGACTCCAAGCGTGAGGTTACATAGAGCACAGGCTGTCAGCCTCTCCAAGACCAGTTCCAGGACTGGTAGCCAAGGCAAGATGCCAGGAGTTCAGGCTGACCAGGGAGTCAGCCTCCAACTGGGGACGTGAAGCTTTCTTCTGGACCCCCCAACAGGGTGGCTCCCTGCCCTGAGTATAGTGATGGGAGGTTTCTGCCAGCCACACTTTTCTTTAGAAAAACTAGGCTGTGAAAAGTAATAGTGATGAGCTTACTGGAACTGTGTGCCTCCACTTAGGGGACACCTGATTACAACAGACAGAAACCAAAGGAAATGTCTGCTCAGAGTACAGATGCTGCAGGGATGGGCACAGCTGAATTCGTAGCACAAGTCCGAGCTTTGCCGCATCTTAACTGGCGTCCTTGTGCGATCCCTTAAACTGTGTGGCTCTCAAATACCTTGGTTTTAAAATGGAGCTAATGTTATCTGCCCTACAGGGTTGTGAGTATTTTGTGAATGACATATTTGGAATGCAAGTGCTTTTTAAAACTATAAAATACTTTGCAAATAAAAAGGATTCTTTCCAGTAACCTGAAAATTAATGAAGTGAAAACAGTAAGTGGAATGAGTTTATGTCCTCAAATCTAGAGCTGCTCTGTTGCTATTCAGTTGTATTCTGCATGGATGGCACTTCAGAGAGCAGAAAGTGAATGGTGTTCCTTGCAACGGCAATGCCCCGGGGCCACATCAAGTGGAGGAAAATCAGACTTACATGAAAAGCATTTCAGTGCATGATTCCAGTCTCTCTGCCGTGAAGCTTTCAGATCAGCAAAGCGTTCGTATGAAGCCTGCATCAGTAAGAACAGGTTGGATTATGCTGCAGTAACAAGATAGCCTTCAAATCCCAAGAAGCTGGGTTTCTTGCTCATATGACTGGTTCATCACGGGATTGCAGGGGCTTTGCTCATTCTAGTCATTCAGGGGCCAGGGGTAACAAAACAGCCTGATCTTGACCACAGTGAGTCACCAGGGGGAGGGGCAGAGAGCTCGGAAGAGTCTAGCATTCACAGTTAAGAGCTCCCAAGGAGAAGTGATACACATTACTGTCACTCCCTGCCCCTCGGTCAGAACTAGTCACGTGACCGCAGCCACCCCCAAATGGCCCAGAAAGAACAGTTCTGCCCAGGAGGTAGTGAGCCAGAAATACGTGGGAATGCTAATCACTGACCCAGTTCAGTAACTGAAAACCAACATTATCAGAATTTTATCTACTACTATCCAGGAAGGCAGGCTCCCCCTGGAGATGGTCAGTGTTTAGAAATTCTGCCTTCTGAACCCAGGTCAGGGAACCAGCTAGTCCTTAATTTTACTGAGGTGGGAGGCCCCATAAAAAAGACCAGCAGGACCCCCAGGCAGGGCCACTACTCTCCTGCCAGCACCATCTGGTTCCCTGGCCCAGAAGCTCTATCTCGCTTCTTTCCTCTGAAATGGCTTACTTCTAGGAAAGTGGAACTTACCCCTAAAATTCTACTGGTTTCCTGAGCTAGCTCCTGATTGGTCCATTTGTAGTGCTTCATTTGCATGGAGCTCACACCTGATTGGTTATTTCTCTCACTCCTGATTGGTTATTTCTCTCATTCCTGATGGGTCCATTTCTACAAAGCTTGTTCCTAATTAGTCAACTTTTGTTATACCTTATTTGCATATGATGTTGCAACGTGTAAACTGGCAGCCTATAAAAGCCTGTGTAAACCTACAGCCGTGCTCCAGAGGTTGGAGTACTAACTCCTCTGGGCCCGCTGGTGTCATAAATCTGAGTTCTCCAACCCTCTGAGTGCTTCTTGCTGCTTGGTCTCTTGCCAGGATCCAGGGTGCTGTCACAACTGAGCTGTAACACTGGGCTGTAACACACTTTTCTGCAATATTACTAGATGCCTGAATTGCTTCGTGAAGCTCGTTTCCTTGCTATGAAAACTGCCCTGACTTAACTGTCTCTCCCTGTTGTACTGAGTCACAGATCTGCAGAGGAGGACAGGACCCCAGGGACCCAATGTTTCACATGCTGGGAAAGCTCCTGAGCAGAGGCTAATAACGGGCTTCTGAGAGTCACAGAAGGGGCCCAGCACCCAGCTCTCTGGTCCAGGGCTGGTTCACCATCCTCTGCACCACGTTTCCCTTGGCTCCTTTGCCGGAACCAGATGTTTCCATTTTCTGGTTCCAGCTCTGATGCTATTTCCACTGGTAGAACCGCTCACCTAAGAAAATATTACTCCTTTCATCAAGTCATGGATGGCTGCTCAGCCAGACCTGCTCCCTTTTTAGTCGCTTTATGAGCAGTGGCCTGCTTTCCAAGGTAGTCTGAAGTTCATTTGCTAGGACTCTGGTTGACTTGCTGTATTTATATTTGGAAGCTGTTCGTTGCAGCTATTAGGCAATTTACAAGACCAGCCGTTTATTCCTTAATCATGTGTTCTTTGTCCATAAAATGTGGAGGAGTGGCCTCCCCCGACAGCCAGAGTTGGTATGAAGATAGAAACCCATTTAGGAATTGAAATCTCTGAGTTCTTTCAAAGGAAGAAAACGAAGGACATTTGATGTTTCCTCATCTCGTGATGGGAATCATATGAGCTGAAATTTGGAGGCAAGAAAGTTTGGGCTTAGGTCCCGTCTCTGTCGCTTGAACAGATTGTTCAATCTCCCTGAGCTGAGCCTGCAGACCCCAAGGTGGGGTGCTATTCCCCGCAGGGGCATGTGCTGAGGGCCAAAAGGAGGCGACGTCTCCGTAAACTCTGAAGTCCTTTTCTGACCTATGATAGCGCTTTTGTCGTGACTGCCCTGACTCTGCGCGCCTCTGAGCAGCCACGCAGGGGAGGGGGCGTGGAGTGCCAGCTCCCAGGACGGAGCTGTTTTGGTGGTGCCGCTGATCGTGGCAGGTGCGAGGCAACAAGGCAGGGGTTTCTTTGTCTCCTGAGCCCCGACTTGCAGCCTGACTCCTCGGACCAGCCTTCCGCACCTTCTGGTGTCTTGACTCTGGGTCACAGGGACAAGCCATGGTTGGGGCGGGCCTTGGGGAGACAGACTCCCCCTCCTTCCCACGGCTGATAAGACTTACAAGGCAAGAGGCCAAGGGCTGAGTTTGAAACCCAGATAACAGAGCCAATGGGAAAGAGAGCTGGTCCCCCTCATCCAGATCCTTCCAGCAGCTGGGAGCAGAGGATTTGCCTTTTTATGGTGTTTTTATAAAATGCATACTTATTCTTGGTAATGGATTGTGCTGATAACATTATTGTTTGACAAATGACCCCTTTTCCATCTTTCAGACCAACGCATTTTAAAATTGCCAGCCTTTCTTTCCTCTCTTTCCTTTTCTTTTACGTTTTAATATTTTCTGTGTCATCCAACACTTACAGAGCCTCTGCTACGTCCCCAGGGCCACGAATACACAGGGACATCACTGCCTCTGTCATCTGGGAACTGCAATGTGGACGAACTAGCCGGTGGGTGGACGAGGAAGGAAGTCTTATTTATGTGCAGTAGTCTTATTTATCAGACACTGCGCCTTCCATTTTCATACCTATTTATTGAAATTAAAACTGTGAACAACCTCTATAAGGAAGCAAATGGTAGCATATCTAAGCCTCAAGATAAGCCCCCAAGGGGAAACTGCCATTATGTCCACACGTCCGGAGGCTGAAGAGGCCAGGATCGCCCACCTTCTCCTGCCCGTGGACACCGGTGCTCCTGGTTCTCCAGCTTCTGGACTCAGACCAGGACTCAGACCACCAGCCCCGAATCTCAGGCCTTCAGACTTGGTCTAAATTACACCACAGGCTTTCCTGGGTCTCCATGCTGGCAGACGGCAGATGTTGGGACCTCCCAGCCTCCAGGACCGTGTGTGTCAATTCCTGTAATAAATCCCCTCTTAGGTGTCCCTGTGTGTCCCGCTGGTTCTGTTTCTTTGTATCCTAAGTGATACAGAGATTACTTCCACCCCACAGGGCCCTCCCTGGTGACCTGTCAGCCTGGGAGCCAGACAGCCTTGCATTTAAAACAATTCTCCTTCCTTCTAGTGGGGCTAACCGCTTCACTTGGCGGGACCTCAGTCCCTGTGACGGTAAAGTGAGGATGATAACGCTGGCCTGATGCGCTTGTTAGGAAGCTACATTCAATGCATATGAAACAGCTGTTGCAGGGCCGGGCACAGAGCTCCCGATAGACCGTGGTCACGTTCCGTGCAGGGCAGGGGCTGCGGGTCCCCGTCCCTCATGGGACAAGTGCATCACTGCCTGTGTTTGCTGAATCTCTCCTGATACCGAAGATCTGGACTAGGGCTTAGAAATCTTCAAACCCAAGCCTCTCCTTTCGCAGATGAGGAGGAGGATGACCAGAGGACAAGGTGTCTGAATGCCTGGGGAGGCTCTGGGGCCTGAACCAGGCCCCAGCCTCCCTCCTCTGGCCCCGGACCCCAGGCACCTTGGCTCCCTCTGCTCCAGACCAACTGTGGCCTTGCAAGCAGCCTGCTTTGAGTTGCCCTGGGTTGCTCACTGGAGAAGAGAGAGAAAGTGCTGGAGAAGCCAGGCCACCTTGGCTCAAGGAAGCATCAGAAGGAGGGTGTTGGGAGGTCCTGGCAGTGACGACCTACTTACGGGAGGAGAGGGCAGGGAGCAGCCACCGTGTGGTTCACTGTTGGAGGGGCTGGCCCGCTGTGCTCTGCCTCCTGGAACCCAGACTAGCAGGAACCCAGCCTGGAGACAAGGGTCATGCATCCTGTGTGGTCCCCTGGGGCTTGGCAGTCGGAGGTCCCCATGCCAAGCATGGTCTGTCATCCTAATAGAAGCCTGCGAAGGAGGAGAGACAGAGACAGAGAGAGACAGGGAGAGACAGTGAGAGAGAGAGAGAGAGAGACAGACAGAGACACAGAGATAGAGACACAGAGATAGGGAGAGACAGAGACAGAGAGGACAGGCACCCAGGAAGGCTTGTTTGGGGGAGGGGAGGGGGATGCTGAGGGCCCCAGCGGCTCCGTGTGGAGGACCGGGACCAGCCACATCTCACAGCTCTCTCGCCGCTTCCTCGCCGCCTCGTCTCATTCTCCGCAACAACACTGAGGTAGGTGTTTTCTTTCTTTCAAAATATTTATTAAGTTCCTACTATGTGGCTGGAGAGAGGTATTGGAGTCAAGAAATTTTTGCTGGCCAAGCATATTTATAATTAGCAGTCATATTTTATAGATGAGGGAACCGAGAATCAATGACTGACCCACAGTAAACGTCGATAGACTCAAAACTCTGGTTTAGGGCCCAAGGTCCTCGCATCAGACTCCGCAGCTGGGTGTCCCCGAGGATCACCACACTCGAACATCCCCCACTTTGCCTCGCCTCCTTCCACTTGGGAGAGTCACAGAGACCTGTCCTGCAAGTCTGCCTTTATGGCCATCAGCTCACGCCGGTCCACAGTCAGAGCCCAAATGCTCTGCTATGTCCCAGAACCTCATCTTTAAAAATGGAATCAAGAGAGTCTCTGGTTCTTCCTCTGCTTCTGAGAACCGGATGCAGCAGATTCCTATTTCAAGAGATGCGTTTACTGTAATGAGAAAGATATTAGCTGGGCATCAATCAACAGCTGTCCACTGAGCGTCTTCTAACTGCTGGGAGATGTCCCAGATGTGCGGAGAGGATACAGGAAGGTAAGATGACTTACAGGATGTGCACGGATTAGGGGAATCAAACTGGAGGATGCTGAGAGACACTAAGACAGCAAACTGGGTCCTGAGCGATGGGCTGCCCTTGGGTCAGAGCCCCGGGAAGAAAGCACATCCCGGCAGACGTGTGGCCGGGCAGACACAGACGTGGGCTGGAGCGTGGACCTAGGGTGAGGCTGGCAGGAGAGTCCTGAGTGCATGAATGCTCTGATCTCACAGCACAGAATCCGAGGCAAGTAGCCCTGGGTTCTCATGCCCTAGAGAGGTTTGGACCGTGAGGACAGCAAACCTTGGAGGGTCGAGAAGACCTGAGATCCTCTAGGGCTCCACCCTTCAGCCATTTTGAGGGGCTCCTAGTTCCTTGGCAGGAGGCCTGGAAAAGGGGGAAAGCTGTGCCATCCCCAGCAGATGGCAGTGTTTCCTAGGGCGACTGCCCTGGGGGAGCGCCGTGGAGGGGACCTTGCCCGCAGAGTGCCGGGTACTGTGACTTACAGCCACAGGCAGCTGTCCTGGAGGAGCCAGAGCTCTGGTTCACACCTTGTCCCTCCCCTCCCCCTAGCAGAACACTTCCCAGGGTTTCGCTCTGGGAATGGGACACCTTGGGGTTGTCAGGCGAGCCCTCTCTTCCTCCTTCCCTGGTACCCTCTACTCCCCATTAAAAAATCTGGATGGTGCAAAAAACTGGGAAAAAAAAAAACCTGGATGTGGTGCTAACTTTCCCATGAGCCATAGTTATCTGGGAGCAGGGCAGCTGGACCCCGTCTGTGTTCCGCTTGGCCTCACCCAGTGTGATTCCTCGGTGACCACCTATGAACCACACTTGACTTTCCAGCTCCCCTCTGAGCTCCTGCATTGGGTCCTCAAGGGGGAATGGGGGCAGGTGGGGCAGGTGGGGGCAGACAGCCAGAGGACAGGATGCTGACGCCGTTGCTTATGGTGCTACAACCTGAGCAAAGAGTAGAAGATGGCGCAGAGGCAGAAGACGGGCAGGGGGACCTGGGGTTCCCTTTGGGCTTTAATTTACAATCTGCAAGATCCTTGGATCATCAAAGCAGCCCAAATGCAAATGCTACCATTTTTCCACTCCTGGGAGTCAAGAAGATGGCGAGCTCCAGCGCACATGTGGGGCTGTTTTCCAGTTTGGAGGAAAAATTAAAGGCAACAACAAATACCGTTTCAACCAAAGGCTTAATTTAGCCAAAACCGCCCAAAAGGACACATCGCGCAGGAAGTGCATGTCTCACCGAAGAACACTGGGCTTTCCAGGACTTTGGCCAACGTCAATAGTTGGAACAAAAGATGATCAGAGAGCATGGTAAACAAAAGGGTCCAGAGATGGGGAGGGCAGGGTGTGACTTGGTCTAGGTTTAGGTCAACCTCTCGTGACTGGCAGCCCGGGCATTCCACACAACGAGACAATTCAGTTTCTTCCCGGTCTGAGATGCCCGGACCCGGCTCCCTCTCCGAGCACACTCTGGACTGTTCATTGTCACGTGGCTCCTTCAGAACTCTGTGAAGCTGTTTGTGAAAATGCAACTCAATGCGGACTTTTTCCTCTAAGTTCAGAGAAGTGCCCTCCTCCTGACCCCTCTGCCAGGTCCCTGGAAGGGCTATTTTACAAGCCAGAGAGAAGGTCACACCAAGGCCCTGGGCCCGGCCCTCTGGCCTCATTGCCGTCTGTGCTTATGCGCTGCGAGGCATGTGCAAGGAGGACGTGGCCAAGTGGAGGACCCGCCGGATTTGCCATCAGAAGACGGAACTGCATGCCTAGATTTCTGGGGAACTGGCCGCAGACTGCTTACCATCCCTGTGAACAGTTTCTATAAAAAAGTAGGTGCCTCTTACACCCCAGGGTTTTTGGTAAACTTCTTGAGTTTGTGTTAGTGAAAGAACCAGATATATTATAAAGGACGGCCACTGTGACTAAGGTGTCTCAGCTGCACTCAGGGGGACCCGGGGCAGCACATCGTGGGGCGGACCGCACCTCATCACTTTCCATCCGGGGTCATCAGCCACGTGGTCCGGGCGGCTGGGGCTGGGTGCTGCCTCGCCGCGCCCCGTCGCTGCGGCCGTCTCCACGTGCAGTCCGCTCAGCCTCTGTCCTCACTATAAACCACCAGCAGAGGGGCCTTCCCCGCTGGCTTCCACCTCCTTTCATTTCCCTTCTTCTGCCCTCATAACAGCAGCTGACACGGCTTCCCAGAAAGTGCCTATAAAGACCCGGTGCTCCCGTCTGTGTTCCGAGCAATAGGCGCGTCCTCTGGGGGCCCCCGGGGAAGCACTAGGCCCACCTTGCTCAGTGTTGCGGTGAGTCCGCTCTGTAAGAGCCAGTGAGATCAAACTCTACGGGCTAAGTTGGGCGGTACCCAGGTTAAGCCCACCGTCTCCAAGAACCTTTGTGGATTGCCCCCAGTCATGTCCCTCTGAAGTCCCCGTGCATCCACCCCAGCCCTGTGTGACTCATCTGCTTCGTACCAGGGAGGGGTGCACACGAGGGGCGGGGGCTCCTGGGCGGGGGCAGGGAGAGGCTTGGTTCTTAACTCATATTTATAGTCCCTGTCCCCTCCACCCCGTGTATACGCTGAGCTTTGTGCTTTGTGCTCCATGAGCAAAAAGAAAGAGCAAAAAATCAAGCAACCCGCTGTAGGGCGCTCGCTGCTTCCCAAGGGGGGTCGAGATACAGAAAGGGGAAACCCAGACTCCAAGTCACCTCTAATAGAAACCTCTGGGTCCCTTCCAGCCCCAAGATGCGGGATTGTGTGGGTAAGTTACAAAGTCAGGGCTCCATCTAGATCAGTCTTTGTCCCTTCTGAAGGGTTGCTGGAGTGAAGAGGGCACCAGCCTCACTGTGCCTGACCTTCATTTTTCAGAATAATAAAGAAAGTAGAAAGAAAATTCCACAGCGGCACAAAGCAGGGGCCACATCGCCATGATGCCCCAGCTCCTGCAGGGTCTAGGCGGTCCTTCCTTCTCATGGAGATGCAAGGGAAACGGGAGCACCCCAGCAAACGCTGGCTTAGCGTCCCAGAGGTGCCCTGTGACAGATCCACTCTCCTGGGCGGCTGCAGGGGTGAGCTGCCCTCCTGACGCGCTCCCTTGGGCAAACAGAAGCCAGCTGCTGTGGCAACAGCACCCCTGGGTGTGGCCAACCCCTGCGGATCCCTGGAGCTCACAGGCACCTGGGCGAGTGGGTGCCTGATCCAAGCCCCCGGGAAGGAGCCCAGGGTAACAGTGGGGCACATCCTTCACCCAGACCTCAGGGAGCAGCCCAGGCCCCGGACGTGGCCTCTCCCAAGGGCAGTAAAGGCAGACAAGGCAGATCAACGTGGACCGATGTCCGTGCACCTTGAGGTCCTAATGGTGAGTGAATAAGGATGCACGCACGGGGCATCTCCTGTGCCACCTTAAGCAGGCACGAGCATTTCTTGAGAAGTGGAATCCATGCGTGTGCCGACCTCCGGAGGACGACTGTCCTCTCGGAGGGGAGGGTGGAGAGCAAGACGGGCTAGTCAGGAGGCGTTAGTGCTGTCTGCGCTCTTATTTCTGAGCAAAATATCTGGAACAACTGAGTCAAGGTGCACAAAATCTGCTAAATCTTGGCTGTGGGTCCATGGATTATTTCCTGAATATTTGAAAATTTTATAATAGACCAAAACTTGAAAGAAAGAAAAGAAAAGGACTGGGGTAAAAGGGCCAAGACAAAGAAAATTCCGGCTGTGAAGGGCTGTTCTGTACCCACCATCACCCTTCATGAGTCTCTGTTCTGACTTCACATCAGAACCTACAAAGCCAGCTCAGACTTCAATAGAGTGAGAGCCGCAGGGGGTGAAGCCGAGGCAAGTCGGTCTTGAGAGCACGCATGATGCTGACCCGTCAGGGCCGGTGAGACGCCGTGAGAACAGCTGCTACTGGTCTGCCCAACCACACCGCCTCCCCGCCGGGTCTCTCAGCAGGGTCCTGACGCGATGCCCTTTTACAGGCGGACTTCTGCCCTTCTTTCTTATTCTGCTTTATTGGATTAGGCTTCTGCCAGGAGAAAATGCTTCCTGTGTCTGGGGAGACCCTGGCGGTGCTGTGTTCTGGCCACGGGCAGTCAGAACAGCTGAGGTCCTAGAGCTGAACGAGAGCCCAAAGCCACCTCACCAGTTCTCTGCCTGGTCCGCATAACCTGGCACCTCCCTGTGTGGTGCAGTGAGAACGGCATTCAGTAGCCCTATGGGGTGTCTCTGGGGAGCTGTTGGGATCCCCCAGCCCTCGCAGAAGCTCTAACCTTATTTTGTCTCATTTCAGACCTTGGCGCTTCTCTGCTGAACCCACTTCCTCTCTTGGGGTCTAGGAGAAGGTAGGGGGAGACTCCCTGCGTGAGTCTGCCCTAGTGGGCACAGGTACTCGTGCACTGATGGGATGAGCTTTGACTCTCGGTCCTGGCTGCAGGGCTGGCTGCATCCCGTGACCTTGGATGGTCCTCTCTGGGCTGGGAAAAGCACTTCCCCTGAGCCTCCCTACACAGAGAGATGCGGTGATGAATGGGACCCGGAGGGGGTCTGAATGCCAGCCCCTAGTGTCCCTCTTTCTCGTGGCCTCAGGATCAATATGGCTTTTAGCTTCTCATCTTCTTCCTAGGTGGGCATGATGCAGCCCTGTGCGCTGCGCTCACACCCAGTAAATATTTGTCAGCGAGAGGAATGGATGCCTGAATGAAGTGTTCTGAGCAGAGCATGTGTGACCTGAGAGCTGGAGCTGTTATAATTAGAAGACCACGGCTGGAGCTGGGAACCCAACCAAGGTGCTGGTTCCCGGTGCCCCTGTGATCAGACGTGCTGTCCGGGCTCCCAGACGGCTGGGCCCAAGCCAGGTCTCGGAACACTGGCTTCCAGCAAGTCCCCAAGGGGAAATCCATCCATCACGGAAGGTAATGGTGCGTGTAAGCTCCCCCTCTCACAGTCGCCCACAGACGGGTGTTTGTTGGGAAAGAATCTGACTTTCCCAAGAGAAGAAAGGCCAATTTTAGAACAGCTTTCTTTTCTTTTTTTTTCCCAAGCAAGCTGGTACCGGTACAGGACATTCAGCTTAGGTCTCAGGCTAGGTGTTCCTGAGCCTTCTGGGCTCCGACCACTTTCTCTCCCCTCGGCCATTCCTGCCCCTCCCCAGGTGTGAGTATTCTATCTCACTGTCTGCGCCTTCTTCCAGCATCATCCCCTGATCCAGCATCCTTAGTGCCCACGGGACCACTTCACAGGAGCCCTCAGGCTCCCGGGGCTGATGTGATGGGCTCTCTGCTGGCCTCACTGACTTTCTCAGCATCCCTGTAGGTAACCAAGGGTGCCTGGACAGCTTCTGTGCAGGAAAGGGAGACTAAGCAAAATTGCAGTGGCTCCACCGTCTCTTCCAGATCTGCCTCTGATTGGTGTGGGTAACAGATAACAGAATAATAGAAACAGAACTTTTCAAGGCTTGCCGCTGAATGTGGTCAGTGGACCAGCAGCAGTCAGCATCACTTGGGAGCTTGTTAAACATGTTAGAGCCTCAGGCACCATTTCAGACTCACTGGATCAGAATCAAAAGTGTAACAAGACACTCAGGTGACTTTACACCCCTGAAAGTTTGAGAAGTACTGCTTTAGCCCAGTGGTTCTCAAAGTGTGGTCCCTAGACGGCTGGATCAACATCACCTGGGAACTTATTGGAAATACAAATTCTCAGGCTCTGCCCCAGATCTGCTGAATCAGAAACTCCAGAGGCGAAGTGCAGCCCTTGGGGTGCCCAGTAGTCTTCCAGATGATTCAAACGCACCCTAGAGCTCGAGAACCCCTGATGGAGAGGAGGTAGCAGCTTTAAGATCATTTAATGATTCCACATATGAGTGATATCATATGGTATTTTTCTTTCTCCTTCTGGCTTACTTCGCTTAGGAATGACGATCTCTAGGTCCATCCCTGTTGCTGCAAATGGCATTATTTTATTATTTTTTATGGCTGCGTAGTATTCCATTGTGTATGTATACATCACATCTTCTTTATCCAGTCATTGGTGGACATTTAGTTTACTTCCATGTCTCGGCTCTTGTAAATACTACTATATATAAAATAAAGAACAAGTTTATACTGTACAGCACAGGGAACTATATTCAATATTTTGTAGTAACCTATAGCAAAAAAGAATAGGAAAACGAATATATGTATGCATATGTATGACTGAAACATTATTCTGTACACCAAATGGACACAACATTGTAAACTGCCTGTACTTCAATAAAAAAGAATGCAAATAAAGAAACCAAGATGATTTAACGAGGAAGGAGGATGGCCCTATATCACTGCAGCCAGGGCAGCCGGAATAATACTCGTGGACCACTTTGGGTCCCAGCAAATATAAGTCCTCAGGGTCCCTCTCTTCCCTTCTTTTAGCAGAGAATCAGCCTTTGTGATGTGGAAGACACACATCTAGACGGCCCAGGAGCTGAAAAGATAGGAAGAGAGGGTCAGGCAAATCAGTGATGAGTGGATCTGTGGAACTACAGCTTCCATCCCTTAAAAAGAGGGTTCGACCCAAACCTTCCACTGCAAGGGTTCTTTAGTGCTGTGGCCATGTGGGTCTGGAGCTATGGAAATGGATATTATGATTCCTTAACTGTTTCTACGGCAACAGAAATGGGTACCACGAGCCCCTTATTAGTTGCTGCCCTGCCACCCTCACCGCCACCCTACCTTCAATTAAAAAAAAACAACTCAAGAGCCAGCCTGTGGTTTTAGAAATGTGAGCTCTCCTGTCTCACCAGAGTCTCTCAGTCATGAGCTGCTCCCTAGGATTCAGCGTTCTCATCCGTAAGACAAGGGGTGCAGGGTCAGGGGGGCTGTCTGGTCCTTCCTGACGTCCTCCTCCTGGGATGGTTTGGGGACAGCCTTGCTCAGAGAACCAGGTGTGACTGGGGTACCCCTTGTGTGTCTTGTTCTTACAGTGTCTGTTTTTGTATCTCTTAAAATGGCTGTGTTGGGTGTGTAATGTGTCTCCGCGAAGCTGGCTCTCACCCATCCTACTTCTCAGGGTGGTTTGAGGTGCCTCCTGGGCAGCTGGTCTTCATCAGAACTGTCTGCCTGAGAATCCTGGGCCGCTAGACTGAAGGGGCCCTGAGGACCAGCATGGACTTTGCGTCTGTGAGAGGCCCCGCAGTGGGTATCCCGGCCAAGGACCCATTTCCATATCGATGTTTTCCTCCATCACGTGCAAAGTGCATCCCTGGACACCAAACTCAAGTTCAACGTGGCCTTGAGGTCTTTTGCTTTCCCATGGGAGCCTTTTCCCATTCACAGCTCCAAGGAGAGACGGCCTTGCCTGCTAGCTCCCCGGGCTGATGGGCAGGGGTTTCTGGCCCTTTTGACTGAGGTTATTGCCTTTGCAACTGAGGCAGAGATGTGCAGTTTCTTTATTCATGAGGATCGCACTTAGCATAAGGGTCTCAGATGCTGCTCCTTCAGGCCTCATCTGTCCTGGGTCTTCCGGTGAAGCCTCTGGCTATTAGGATTAGGGTTAGGGTTAGGGTTTGGGGTTAGGGGTTAAGGGTTAGGGTTAGGGGTAGGGTTAGGGGTTAGGATTAGGGTTAAGGGTTAGGGTTAGTGGTAGGGGTAGTGGTAGGGGTAGGGTTAGGGTTTCAGGGTCCACCCCCACGTCCCTCTCCCCAGGGCTGCCTCAGGCAGGGAATATTATTATTCTGGCCTTCAATCCACCATTATTTCATATATCTGTGGGTTTCCCTTTCTTTCTCTGAGCTCTACTGCATATATAAATTTTTTTAACTTCATTTTGTTTAGCATTTTGTCTTGAGGAAGAAGCTGTGTGAGTTCAGGCCACTGTATCCCCAAAACTAAATGTCTCAAATGAGCTCATGTTTCAAGCTTCTTTTCTAGACAAGGAAGGCATTGGTGGGGTTCATAAGAGAGAGGCTTTTATCATTCTAGACTTTTCCACAGAGTTCTCCTGTTGCTGAACAGGGGCTACAGCTCAGAACACCCATTTTTCCTGGGTCAGAGGAGGCCTATGCCACCCAGGGGCTTTGTTTCCAGGCTGCTCCATCATTAGCTCCTGGAATGAAGCCTCCATCACCCCTGCCCCACCACTGCTTGGCCCCCACCCCAGGGCCCGAAGCTGATCTGGCTTCTGATTCATGGGCTCCTGTTGGACTTGCAGGGTGGGCTGAGTCTGCCTGGTGGCAGCAAAGGGAGCGGGGAAGCTGTTAATTGTCCTTGAGGAAGAAATCTCTCCTCTCTTCATCCGTGATGCTGTTCATGCTAGTTTCAGTTTTCTGTCATATTAGAAGATAGATCCAGAGGTCTTAGTTATTAGCTAACTGAAGGGGGTGGGCAGAGATGCTAAGGAAAGAAAGGGAGATAACAGCTTGTTGGGGAAATTTTTCTTTGCAAAATAATTACGAATATGCACCACCCTTACGTTGAACACGAGAAACCAGGGTCTTACTAGGGTCTAGACTGCAGGTGGAAGGTACATTTTGGCACAGACAATGGTTACTGTTATTGTGACATTGAAAGAATAATAACACAAGAAACTAGGGTTTCGAGGGATGATGGAAAGGAAGAAGGAAGGTCAACGCATCGTCGTCCTCATTTTTCATAAAGAGATGGTAATGGGAACCATCTAAATAATAAACTGAAAACTCTAATTATAGAGGTACTTGCAGTCAATGCTTATCTTACAATAACACTTCTAAGCATATTTGAGAGTATATCTTAAATTTGAAATTATTTTAAGCGCATTATTTCATGTCCCAAAGATAACTGCAAGGGAAAATATTCAAATAGCAAAACTAATAAAAAGTAAGCGTGGGATGGGAAGTGAGAAGCATGTGGTTTAGAAGTCAATAAATTCCTCATCTGTGACAGTTGGTAGGCAATGTTTTCAGTCAACTTTTGATAAATCAAGGGAAAGGGGCATAAATCTTTTATTTTGCGCTGTTAACAGTCACCAGGGGAGACCAAGAGCCAGAAACTGGTGACAGCGGTGTTTTCGGCGGCAGCGCAGGGGAGAATGTCCTGACTTCGTGTCTTTCTGTAATGCGACTATTTTTTAAGCTCACGGATAGGCAATTATTCCTACAGTAATAAAAGCCATTTTTCCCACGTGTCCGACGGGTCAGTGATAATTGTGTCCTTGTCAGTGAGATCTGGCCAGAGAGATGTTTGGATTTCCAGAACAGCCACATCTCTCTTCTCAAGCAAGATAGAGCCGCAAGGGCCATTAGCTTAAGCTCCCTCTGATGTCACAGCTGGTTGGAGAGGCGACCAGATGAGGCTCCCTGGTCCTGCTGGTGGGGGCGTGGGAGTGAAGGAAGCAGGTCACATCTTGCTCGTTTCAGGGTCATTAACGTTGTTTCCGGGGCGACTGTCTAGGGAGTAAGAATTTTCCGGCTAAAGAACAGGGAGCAGAGATTAGAAAGGAAGAGCTCTGGTTCCTCTGTTTCCCTTTTTGTCCCGCGGTCCCCACACTCACTCTCAGTGATTGGCCCTTCTGCCTCCTCGAGGGCCCTCAGGTGGAGTTCCTAATTTGTTTCAGTTAAGGAGCCGCCTAGGGGAATAAAGACAAAAGCCACATTGGCCCAGATGTCATTTTGTGAAAAGGGAGCCAGCCCAAAAGGTGAGGGTCCTCGCTGGTCGACAGGGAGGGCTGTGGTCGCTGAGAACCCCAGCTCCTGACTCTGAGGATGGGGCTGTGAACCCCAACGGAGACCGAAGGGAAGAGACTTTTGAGGGGTCCCTGAAAGCCATAGTGCCAGCCCCTCCCCCAATTCCTGCTGGATCCTGTCAAGGATTTACTGTGTTCCTCCCGCCACCTGCATCTGAAAACTCTTTGTCACCAAGCCCTTGGTCCTTTGGGAAATGCAGATCAGCTGGTTTTCCCAGTAAGCTTTCAAGGTGGTCTTTAAGGTTCTGATTTCTTCTTGAGTCACATCCACCAAGGAAGTTGTCCTTTCCCTTCACCCCTGACAAGGGCTTCCTCAAATTCATCATGGGAGAGTGGAAACCCTCCAGACCGTGCGGCCAGGATGCAAGGGCACGTTGCCCTCCGGGAAACGCCCTCCCTTCCCAGCCTGCCTGGCGCCTTGGTCCACCTCCGTGTGCCCTGGTGATGGAAGGCCAGCCCCCGTGTCGTGTGGGTTCTTCAGTGTCAGGCCCAAGGGAGGTCGCTCGTTTCTCCCCTCTCCTCTGTCTCACGCCCCCTAAGCTCACTGCCCTGCTGGACCCTGAGCGGTGTAGGTCTCAGGGCCTTTGCACGTCCCTTCTGTGTGTCTGGGATGCCTCTCCCCACCTCTCAGCCCTCCTTCGTGGCTTCACAGGTTAATTGGTCTACTTTGTGGGCTGTCAGAGCACTCTGTGCTTCATGGACGTCTGTATTGCCCTGTGTTCCCGACCGTCAGGGGCTCCACCGCACAGATGTCTGTGCGCAGCCCCCAGCCCAGCACCACGTCCAGCACACAGACCAGAGCCTCCATAGCTGAGTAGGTGTGAATCTAATCTTAGGAATCCAACGGCCCTGTTAGAAGTCCTGGCTCTGCCCCTTGCTCCACAACCACTCTGAGCCTTAGCTTTCCCCTCCGTATAATGGGGATAAGCCTCAGCCCTACGGAGTGGCTGTGGTGATCAAACAAGAGCTTTCCTGAAAGACTCTTTGCACATACCAAGCGCTCAATCAAATCCAACTCTAATTATTAGATGAAAGGAAAGTAGTGAACACTTTCACATTTTTTTCTGCCCCCCCTTTTCTCATTTTTTTCCCCTAAAACTAAGCTTGACAGCACAAGAAACAACAACTTTAGAGCCTGAAGATGGGGCCCTAAAATTACAGGAGCAGACCAACCTCCCACGCACTCAAAATTACGCATTCTAGGTTGGAGACGGCGACAGATTGCTGGGAAGGCTGACTTTTCCAGCTTCTGTTTCCAGATACCCTTGGAGC
Organism: Camelus ferus; assembly: GCF_009834535.1. Classification (NCBI taxonomy): domain Eukaryota; kingdom Metazoa; phylum Chordata; class Mammalia; order Artiodactyla; family Camelidae; genus Camelus; species Camelus ferus. The sequence goes on along the minus strand of NC_045729.1, from coordinate 17,703,790 downwards.
TTCCAGGCGGCTAAGAGGCCGTCCTTAGACGAGTGCCCTGCAGATGCAGAACAGCCCTGGAATAGTCATATTTCAGTCTCATTTGCATCGGTCGTGAAGAGGTGTAGTTTTGGGCCCTCTGCCTGGTCCTGTCACCATAGACTGGTGTCCCACAGAGCACTAGTGGTCAAGCCTGCAGGGTCTTCTCTGGACAGGGTTTTAAGTGGGAGGTTTCCAGCAAAAGCTGGAGGCAGGCGCTGAACCTCAAATACAGGCCTTGGGCGCCACCTGGTGGGCAAATGCCCCCTGGCAACCATTTCCCCCTTCTCCTTAATCCACGATGAAGCGGAAAGGACAGTTGCTGTTCAGTACAGACGTGGATTTGTCTCATCACTGAAGGTACCCGGCCAGGCCAAGGGTCAGACCCTTGAACTGACAACCGCGCTGCAGCCGCCCGAGGTCAGGAAATTCAGGCGACGGGCACGGGGGCCTGGGGAGGGTGGGGGCGCCCCGTGTGGATCCTGCGCGTCTTGGGCCCCAGTGAGGACTGCTTTTGCCCTTCGTGCCAGCTTTATGAGTAATTAACCCACTGCCTTTACTGCACATTCACCATTCTAGTGTGATGTATTCCTTCAGGTGTGTTCTTGTTACTAATTAGAACCCTTTCTTTTCAGCCTAAACCAAGTCCCTTTCACACTTTCTGTGAGGCCAGGCTACTTAACACATCCATCGCCACATAAGGTACATTTGTATCAAACCACCACATTATACACCTTAAATACACGCAATCACCATATACGCAAGTGGTGATGGACTCCTTCAGAGTCTCCTTGTTTCAAAACCTCTTTCCCTTCTCCTTCGTTTCTGAATGATACCTTTGCCAGGCAGAATATTCTTGGTTGAATTTTTTCTCCTTTCAGCACTCAGTCTATGTGGTGCCCCTGCTTTCTGGCCTGCGAAGTTTCTGCTGAAAAATCTTCTCGTCTTTTGTGGGTTCCCTTGATATCTTTACAGGATCTGCGTTCTAACCGTTCCTGCCTGTTCGGCTCAGAGCTCACTGTGTGCTGGGGTTCTGTTTGCTGCTCCAGGCCTCCTCTCCTCTCTTCGTGCCCTGGAGACCACCCCTCAGTCCATTGCCCTCAGGATCTCTGTTGGGTTCAGCCACAAATCCTGCACAAGCATGTGCTCGGAGGGAGGAAACAGAACAGACAGGACACCCTCCCATCCCCCACTGCTGTTTCAGGAGTGACAGCACCCCCTTCTGCACCCTGGAGGCGCCCCGTCTCTACAGCTCAGGAATCTGCAGGCTGCAGGCATCCCACCGCTCATCCTTCCGACCTGGAGGGTTGGAGGCTTCCTGCCCAGCACTGCCCACCCCTCTCTTCAGGCACCTCTTCTCAGTGTCTTCGCTGTTCTGACTGATATGCCCTCTTCCATGTGGTCTGTCCTGCATCCTCCTTCCTTTGGGATGAAGGGCATCACCCCGGCCAGGGTGCTGCATGCGCGTGCCCTGCACTCTTCCGACCTCGAAGGGTTACTTGTCTGTGCTGTTATCAGCCCCACGGTCCACTTCCGCGTCCAGCGCTGCTCTGCCCCGGGAAGAGGTGTCTCTGTCAAGTCCCACCGCATGTGCAGGGAGTGGCAGGGATACTCCATGCCCTTCACCAGCCGTGGGGGCGGGGGCGTCAGACCCCCAAACAGCTGAGTCAGTGGCACAATGCATCCGCCCGGCTCTGTGCACGTAGCGGAGTGGCTGGGCGACTGGCCTGACGCTGCACACTGCCGAGCTCAGCCGCCTCCCTCAGGGGTCCCTCTGCTCCTGGCTGCCCCCTCAGCGCTCAGGAGCCAGAGGTGGGGTGATGTCTAGAGCCGTGCACCTGTGCGGAGGACCCAGTCTGGGTTTTCTTCTCATACCACTGTTTCCCTCAGGTGCTGGGGAGTCTGGACCGCCCCTGTGCCAAGCGGTGGACATCAGCCTGGAATCACAGTCTCCCCGCTGGCCGTGGGCTCCCGTCACCTGTGCTCTGCCCTGTGCGACTCTGTGCTCGTCCCTCCCGCCCCGCGCTGGACAGGCGTGCACTCCAGCGGCCACAGGCCCTGGGGCAGGGGGTTCGGTGGGGACTGTGATGACGCGTCCCATTACTGACGTTAACCCAGATAACTGTCTTACCGTGATGCTTGCCAAGTTTCTTCTCTCTCAACATATTGTTTTTCCTTTGTAATTGGTCAATTTTACTTTGAGGTCATGCAAATATCATTTTTTTTTCTTTTTAAAAACTTGCCCACTTATCTCAGCATGCCTCATAGATCACCTTTTATGTTTAAGCTGAATTAAATGAATTCCTGAAGGAAAATGCAGACCCGCAGAGAGCTGGGTTTCTGGATCCCCACAGTCCTCTGTCCGTCTGTCCTTCTCTGTCACGCAGGTCGGCATTTTCCCTCTAGGTCTGCTCCGCGCCTCTCCGCACGGCTGTCTCTGCTCTCCAGGCTGCGTGGCGGCCGGCGTGGCTGCCCTCGGCGCAGCTCGTCAGCTCAAGAGAGCGGTCCGAGGGAGGGGGGCCCTCCACGTGCCGAGCCCGTGCTCCTGGGGGAGGGACTCTGACTGGTCCAGTCTGGGTCAGGAATCAAGCCCTGATCCGTCAGTTTGGACCCAAGATGTGAGACCAAGCGGCTCGTGTATGTCTACCTGGAACCCACCCAGTATCGGGATGAGGTGCAAACCTGCGGTGCGATGAGCAGCCCGCCAGCGGGAACCCGGCCCACTCGGCAAGGCTGCCCGCGGTCGGAGCCGGGACACGGGCCTGTGAACCCCCCGCAGCACGAGCCTCCCTTCAGCCCTCGACGTGCTCGTCTAAGACAGCTTGGCCTTTTGTCTTGATCAGTCTCAAGCCAGAGCGGTATCGCAGCCCAGTTCTTGGAAACAAATATGAAATTACACTTGGGAAGGTGGGGGAGTAAACACTTGAAGGTCCCTAATAATTCCCTAACGTTCTCTCCAGTAGATCTGCGGAGCTGTGACCCATCCAGCTGCGCTTCCTTGATTCTCTAGCGACAAGGAACTAAAACCCAAAAGCTAATCTCTTAATGGGATTGACCCCAAAATGCAGCAGATTTTCAGAAACGGCTGGGAAACCTTTTCTGAAAGGAGAGACGCCCGGATCGCATTCTTCAAGGAGGGAAGCGAAGCGTACCTCCCGGTCCCACGGGGCGAGGAGGGCGGGGGTGGATGTGTGTCGGGGAAAAGCAACGCTGCGCCGCGTTTCCTGGATTCCCGACTCATACTTTCCCCCTGATGTCAGGAGCGCAGCATCCTTTTGTCCTTTGGCAGCTTGGGTATGGCACCGAGAAATCCAGGATAAATGGGAGGCTCTGTGAGCAGAGCCCGGAACAGCTGGACATTGCTGGACAGGACTGCAGGGGCTGGTCAAACAGGGATGTCTGGTTCTCTCCCCCAGAGGCTTAACAGTGGCGGTAAGGCCACTAAGACAATCCAGTCGGCCGCGGCCGGGCCGAGGCTCCCAGGACCCCGAACACCTGGGCTGCGGAGATTGGGTTTCTTTTCCGTGGGAGTGGAAGAGGGAGGCTGGCAAGAGAGCCAGCTGTGTCCCTGAGCCTTTCTGGGCTGCAGTCCTGGGTCCTTGTGACCCGTGAGGGACGGCTTCCCCAAAACTGAGATTGCCTGGAAGAGTTTGGAAGACGTGGCCCATTGGTAATTTGGGGGCACACCCATGACCCCCAACCAGAAACTCAAGAAACTCATCCTCATGAGAATTTCCAAACCCAAAGATATTTTTTCCGCAGCAACTGGGTCAAAGGGCTTTTAGCCAGAGGCTAGAAGGCATGGCTGGAGGCTGCTTTACGCCATGCAAGAGCCCAGTGGTCCCGAGCCAGTGACTCAGTCTCTTCTGAAACTCAGTTTGCTCATCTGTAAAATGAGGGCAGTAACACCCATTTCCCAGGGTTGTTATAAACATCACACGAAGTCATGGATGTGGAGACTGCTGGCTAGAGAAACGGGAGCCCTTTTGGTGGCAGATGAGATTAGCTTGGGAGGCGACCACGTGTGTGGTGTCCACAGGGATGTGGGGACCAGAAACCTATGGGATACTGGATGCCTCTTCCTTGGCCTCTGGTCTCAGACTTTAAAGAACCATTTAGTCCTTTTTCCATAAGAAGAATAATAGGCAAATGGACGTGATGTTGTCCATGTCTTCATCTCCACTCACTCCATCTCCACTCCGAGGGACCACCAAGCGGAACAGAAGCCGAACAGAAGGGCACAGAAGAAAGGTCCATGTGAGATTTGCAGACTGAATGGCTGAATTTGACCAACATCCAGGAATAGGACCAGAGCTAGCCAGAAACTTAATTTAGAGCAGGAAGTGCTCTCTGGCTCTCCTGAGGAAGTGATCTTTGGTTCCAGAACATTCTGCAAATACCCTGCGCTATGACAGTTGAAGAGACCAGTAACTAAACCAGTTATTTTCCAGTAACTCCCCCTGGGGTCCCCTCTGTGGTCCTAGTCTCCTCCGTCCATTGGGAAGCTTCTGCAGCAGTCAGAGTAAGTCTCCCTGCCCTGAAGTGTGTGGCAGGGGTGAGCGGGGTCGGGCGGGGGGGCAGCCAGGGTGAGGAGGCCAGAGCCCTGGTCGGCAGACGGGCCCAGAACACAGGCACTGGGAGGGGAGGGCGCAGTCACAAGGGCTTCTTTGATGAGCGAACATGGCCGGAGGAATGAATCCTTTTTTTTTAGCTTCCTCCATTCAGGGCATTTTTGTCAGCAGGACCATGAGTCAGAAAGAAAGGGTCTTTTCTAACCTAAAAATAACTCCCAGGGGACTGAGCAATCAGGGCAGGGTGTACGGCTTGACCTTTCCTATTTCTGAACGCATGTGGGGTGTGGGGGTGCTGTGGGGGCGGAGGGAGTGGGGTGAGAGTGCAGGGGAGCTTCGCGTCTCCGGCCCTGATTCCGAGAAGCGGCGTTGATGACGTGAGCGCTTGGCAGCGTGGGCTGGCCGGGGTGCTCCGTCTGAAAGCCGCAGCCCAGTCCTGGCGGTCTCTGACTGGCTAAGGACTCAGCGTCCTGTGCCCCAGATCTACTCTGCCGTTCACCTCGGTCCCCATGAAGCAGGTCTGGTTTCTCGGCCGTGAGGGTGTGGCTGTCACCCTCACTGTGCCCAGGGGTGCTGCCAAATTTTGACTGGTATCCATAAATGGCTTTGGGTTCATTGAGGACACATACCGTCCTGGTGATGCCCACCCACACTGCGACACGGCATCGGTGGGAGTGTAGCAGGGGGACAAAATGCCACCAGAACATGCCAGAATCCGGCTGTGGGGGTCCGAGACCATCAGACCTGGGCCTGCAAAGTCGCCACGAGTTGAGTGCCATAACTGGGGGTGCAACCTAGCCCCCCTGGCCCATAGCCCCGAAATCCAGCATCTGACCTTCTGCCCCGAGGACAAAAGCGGAGGAAACCCACAGTTGAACAACCTGGCAGGTGAGTGCAGCACATACTCAGGTCACGCCCTCTTTGCCATCCTGTCTCCCACCAGCCGGTCAGGAAGCAGATTTGGTCCGTGACCCCTACAGAGGGTAGCATCGCACAGAGACCCAGAAGTCTCCAGAAATCAAGGGAAGATTGAGAAGTGGGAAGAGTGAGAAGAATCTTATCCCAGTTTCACTTCCGCTGATGGAGATGCTCCTATGCCCCATCCCTTCCTCCTCCTGCTCCTCCCGGTAAATCCAACGTCCTGGAGGTGCCGGCCCTTCCACCCTCCCCGGGGGAACTTCCCCAAAAGCTGCACCCACACTCCTCTCTCCTTCCCCCCAACCTGACACACGTGCACACTGTGCTGTGCGGTATTTTTTTTTTTTCACTTTCATCCTTTCTTTCTTTCTTTTTTACTGAAGTGTAGTCAGTTGACAATGTGTCAGTTTCTGGTGTGCAGCACAATAGTTCAGTCATACACATGCACACATACATTCGTTTTCAGATTCTTTCTCATTACAGGTCACTACAAGGTATTGAATACAGTTCCCTGTGCTCTGCAGTAGGAACTTGTTTATCTATTTTATATAGAACAGACTGTATCTGCACATCTGCAGTGTTAACCCTTGTTGGTAGACTGTTCTGGTGTCTGCCATGCTTTTGCGCGTGGGGTGACTTGTTACCCCAACAAAGCTGGGGCGCGGCGAACAAGAGTGAGGGCGTGAGACCCGGTCCACGTCACAGGCAAATAGCTCGCCGGCTCGAAGGCACAGCTTTCTTGTCTGAGAAATGGGGTCAGTCTTACTCACTCACGGGATTACGGCGGAGAGCAAAGGCGATGTAAAGGACTTAGAGTAAGAGCAGGTGGAGAATAACTGCTAAAAGCAGTGTCTGTTGGTGTAAAGATGATGTGATTTGTGGGTTCAGGCTCCCCTGAGACAGCGTTAGCCCCCACACCCGCAGCGTGACTGCCGGCCCCCAGTATGGGCGATGTTAAAACATCACGTGAGCCTCGTGCAGGAGCTGGTGCAGCGGCGGATGCGACGCTGCGGGGCGGCCTTCCCCTCACGGCACTGAACGAACGGTGGGAACTCCGAAGTGACTGCTTGGCCGGGTGTCTTGGGAAACGGTCCACGAGTCAGAACACGAGCTCCCAGGGGCCCCACGACCTTCCAGGGGCCTCTTCCAGCCTCACACTCGATAAATCTGCATCTGACGAGGACGGGCAAGGACCAGAGATGCTCCGCAGTGAGGCGGCGCCAGGAACCCTGCCCGGGAGGGTCTGTCAGAGCCTGTGATGAAGTAATCGGGGCACAGCTGCGTCTGTCTCTGGAAACAGATGAACACAGTCAGCGCCCTCGTGGGCCATCAGTGCAGGAGGGGGGCCACCTGCGAGGCCAGCACTCAAGGCAGCAGAGGAAACCAGCTCCTCCCACCCCTCACATCACACACGGGGACCCCGGTGCCCAGAGAGGGCAAGGGAACTTTCACTTCTGGGGCGCAGCAGGGCTCCAACTGGGGACAGCAGTGGCTGAACCCCATCCTGCTGCTGCTCTGGGGTGAGAATGGGTCTGGACAGGTCGTTACAACCCCTCGAGCCCTCCAGGTTCTGCTGGAGAGACCCCAGGATCCAGGGCTTCCCAGCGCCTCTGCAAAGTTCCCCAGGCGCCGTGCCTCCCTGCAAAGGAGACTGGCCCTGAACGCAGGCGGCATGGCGGGCACGGAGTCTCACGGCGGGACCGGCTGGTTTGTGCTGTGACTGAGGCTGCTGGCTGCTCCCGAGTTTCTGTTGTTTCTCTTTTGACTGGAGAGAATAATTTGGAGCCCATTGGACCTGAGATTTTTTTATTAAACCACCGAATCCCCTAGTTTCTAAAAAGAATCCTTCAATTTCTAATAGGAAGTTTAAGAATGTTCATTGAGGGAATCCCTTCCACGCGAGGATGTTCCGATCGACTTACCCCCTGCTCCCAAGAAAGCACACAGAGACGGAACAGTCAGACCCGTCCCAAGGCCCCACCTGCGGGTGGCAGGCGCTGGGTGGGAGCCGACGTCCTGGCTGCACACAAGCCGTAGAGGGAGGGCTGGAGGGAGGGGCTAGACCTCTCTCCCTCGGGGTCTGGAGGGCGCTTTGTAAATGCTGAGAGCTGGGCCCCCAGGCCAGGCGAGGCACTGTGGCTTCCCATACTCTTCTGGCGAATCGCTTAATCTCACTGAGCCTCAGTTTCATCTGCAAACCGAGGACAGTAATTGCTCCCTTACTGGGAGGCAGTGAGGGCTCGATAAGAGAAGGCACTTTGTAAACTGTCAAGTGCGGTGACACCGTGAGCTGTTACCACCCCGACTTGAGGATGATTGTTCCTGCAGAGAGAACCATTTAAGCTGACAGTCGTGATGGACTGGTTTTTCCCAGGGTCACTCAGACGGTTTCAGTCCTTCCCGGAAACACCTCAGGCTACGGCTGCACCTGAGTGTCCAGGCAGCGCCCAGCTGCCTTCTGCACGCTCCATCCTCAGGGTCTGCTGCGCAGGATTCCTGGCTGCACCTGCAGTGCCGAGCCCCAAAGGGGGAGATGGTGGGGCGCTCCATCTGAGGAGCACTGCCTGCCTGGCCCCCTCCACTCCGACTGCCTGTTCTGGTGCGCCCACCACAGAGCTTTGGAAGATTCCGATGGGGACAGACAGCCAGAAGCTGGATGAGCCCTTCCCTGCCTTTCCTTCCTCCATCCTATTCCGCACGCCCCTCCCCTTACCGCCTTGGACGTTAAATCAATATGGCGCCTCTCCGGGGTCCCCACGCTGCCACTGCAATTTGCTGTGGTTCCGTGGGCGAATTTCCTTCTCCCTTCTAATGGGAAACAGAATCGTTTCCATGATAGGAGCCGACTGGTCCAGAGAGGCCTCCACACAAAGAGCACTATGAAGAAAGGAGACAGCTGCTGAAAAGACAGAAGGGACTTGGGGAATTGAAATTCCTTGTGATATTGGACTTAAACGTGGAAAATTTGCGGCTCTGCATTGCTCAAATGCCTCTGAATTAGACCAGAAGGGGTATCAGTTAGTTCGTTAACTCTGCCTAGGAATTTGTGGCCCAGATCTTGACAGGATTTTTTTTTTTCCTGACTTGGAGAGACGCCCACCATGCTGGACCTGGGTCCACACTCGTCTCTGCCCTTCTCGTCTGGGCTGACCCCGGGGAGTCCCCGGCTGGCCGTCCCGCTGCCTTCGGGAAGGATGGCATTCAGACTGACACAGGCGAAAGGCTGTGAGGCAAGAGGACGGCCGTGTCCCAGGTCCCGGTTAGTCCCTGGGATGCACCCCATCAAGCGTGGGTCCTGGCTTTGTGCAGGAAAGCATTCAACAGCGAGCCCCGGTTGAGTAAAGGTAGATTTATTCAGAGAGACACGCACTTCATAGACAGAGCGCGGGCCGTCTGACTTGGAAGGGAGAGCGGCCGCGAGGTGTGGGGGCTCAGTAACTTCACGTGCTGGTAAATGGGAGGGTTATTCCAACTACTTTGGGGAAGGGGCTGGGGTTCCCAGGAACCGGACCACTACTCAGTTTTCGATCTTTTATGGTCAGCCTTGGAGCCGTCTGGCGCCTTGGGGCTGCTGTTTACGGCGCTAATATAGCACAATGAGCGAAGAATGAAGCGCAAGGTCTCCTGGAGGCCACATCTCCCGCCGCCCTGGGCCTCGAGGCCCACGGGGGCTGAGCCTCCCGCCGCCTTGCTGCTAGCTGCTGTGCCGTTCGTTCCTTGAAGGCTGTGCCCCGCCCGCTTCCCTTCTGCCTCAAAACCACCCAAGAGGGAGACGCCGCCAGTTACTTTCCCCCGTTTCTTCAGGTAAAAGGGCAGGGGACGGCCCCGTGAGGCAGTGGGGTGTTTCCGTAGGAGCACAGGGCCAAGAGTGGTCCCACCCGTGTCGCTCACACTCCAGCGGCCCAGGAGTGATCAATGAAGGGAGCCTGTTGAAACGGAGTCGGGACCCGGGAGGGGAGCTCTCACCCAGAACCAGCGGATGTCAGTGACGGACCCCAACAGAAGAGCCACCAGCAGGAAAGAGTCATCAATCCCAGGCCCCGACAGGAAAAGACGACACTGTGGTTCCCACATGGAGTCAGCCACGACCCCACAGCTCGGCCGAGGGGAAGCCGCTACCACCCCGAACGCCCACTTTTCTCCAGTGGACTTTCATTCAGTTAAAACAGTCCTTCCCACAGGCTTCTTTTTTCTCTACAGAATAATGTTTCTCTCCTTTGTTTGCTGGACTTGCCTGTGGCTTTTGCTGTGGCTTCCTTGCCCTGAATTGCAAGTCTCTGCTATTCCTAAATAAATTCATTCTTGCTGATGAAAGAACTGTTTCATTTTTAAGGTCAATAGGCTAAAGCTAAGCTCTTTAGGCATAAGGTTTGAGTCACATCCAGGCCTGAACATCTCTGGGGGGGGTGACACATTGACTTATCAGGCATCAATGTCCACTGCCATCGTCTGAGGCAACACCATTTCCTGGGAGGCACTGAGGCACTTGGGAGATTTGCAGACCAGGGTTTTTTTTGTTTTTTGTTTTTCCTTTTAGTACAGTTATACCTGAGCACTGAGCATTTGAAATACCAACATCTTTATGCAATTTGTTCCTTATACTGTTTGTATACAATATATGTAGACTGGAGCGAGCAGATGGCCTTATTTGTTATAAAAAGCGAATGTTGGACCATCACACAGCCATTAGGATGATTACTAGCAAAAAGGAAGGAAGGAAAGAAAGAAAGAAAAGAAAAAAGTTTTGGCGAGGACAAGGAGAAATTGGGACTCTGGGACACTGTTCGTGGGAATGCAAAAAGTGTGGCTGCAATGGAAAACCATATAGTAGTTTCCAAATAAATTTGAAATAGAATTACCATATGATCTAGCAATTCCACTTGGGGTATATATCCAAACGAATTGAAGGCAGAGTCTTGAAAAGATATTTGTACACCCAAGTTCATAGCAGCATTATTCAGAAGAGCTAAAAGATGGAAGCCATCCAAGCACTCATCAGCTGATGAATGGATAAGAAAAAAGTGGTCCATCCATACAATGGAATGTTATTCAGTCTTAAAAAGGAAGGAAATTCTGGCACCTGCTACAACGTAGGTGAAACTTGAGGACATTCTGCTAAGTGAACTAGCCAGTCTCGAAAAGACAAACACTGTCTGATCCCACTTGTGCGAGTCTCCTGGAGGAGTCAAGTTCACAGAGACAGAAGGTGGAGGGGTGCCTGCTGGGGGCTGGGGGTCGGGGGAGGAGGGGCTGTTTCAGTTTTGCAAGATGGAAAGAGTTCTGGAGATGGATTGCCCAGTGTGAACTGAATGTATGTGACAGGACCGACCTCTAAGATGGTTCAGAGGTTAAAAAAAAGAAAGCCGTGCAGGCTCCGATGGAGATGTGCAGCACAGACGTACTGCTTAGTGGAGTCGGTTTAGGACGTGTTCCCAGGAGTAGTAGGTAGAAAGGCAGGAGGGTCCCGGGCGGTGAGGACAGTCAGACAGCAGGTGCTCCCTGTCAGTTTCGCTGGTTTCACTACCTGGGCTGTGACACTCCCTTCCTTGAAAGGGGCTAAAGACGTGGGCTGTGGACATACGGTCCTAGCGACAAGGGTGTGAGAGAGATGAAGGCTGGAGGGAAGAGCCTTGTGTTAGGGATCTTTGGCTTTTAAGATTATTGAGCATTTCAAGAGCCTGGATCTTATTTTTCTAGCTTGAGCCAGTAGAGGACACGTATTGAGTTTCAGGTCTTTCTGTACCTCTTTTAGCCCTTTTATTCTCTACAACTCAGGCATTTGGATAGGTAGCTTGGCACTCAGTTCAAGCATACAGTAGTTGTCCCAAAGGATTTTACAGTCTAAAAGCACCATCTATAATATTTTAGCCTGGATTTCCTAGAGAGAAGAGTCTGAATCAAAAGTAAATCAAGCTAATTTACTTGGAGATCATGAATGAGAGAAAGGGTTGTAAGACAGGGATGGACGGAAGCGTAAGGATGGACGGTGCTTTGTCACATTGGCCCCTGCTCCACACTCAGGACAGTCCATCCAGAACGGGAAGGGAAGACGTGTACTGACCAGCATCTCTGTCCTGTTGGTCAAGGGTTTGCCCAAGGTACATCAGCTCCCTTGGACTTTCAAGTTGACTTTGTGGGGTTACCTAGCAAGTCCCAAGTGTTTCGTGTGCCACCTGGCAATGGAAAGTCCCCGGGTAGGAGAAGAGGCTTAAGATAAGGGCTTTCGGGTTGTGCCTGCAAGGGATCAGTCGCTTTTTCCGAAGAACAAGCAGACAAGAGCTAGAGAGACAGGTGAGACTGGGAAGGTCTTGTGACTGAATAACGTTGCCTGCCGTATCAGCAAACAAAGGAAGCTACAGCCATCAAGCCCTCACACAGCAGCTGCCTCCGAGGGTGAGTGCTGAGGGAACTCGGGATGGAGACAGGACGTCTGACATCCAGCCCTCAGCCACGGCACAGGCTGCTGGCCCTAGATAGCTGAAGCCTGTCAAACTGGTGAGGGGATCAGATTACAGCAGTTCCTGTGGTTTCTCCTGGTCAGCTCGGGTGGGTGGGGCTTGCGTCTGAACAATCCATGGTTCTCTCCAGCCCCCATCTTTGGGGAAAAGTCCTCCGGCAGAAACTCAGGCTTCAGACTGGAAATTAGCAACACATTTGGGCGTTTGGTCTTAGCACGGTGCACCCCTGCTTGGGGTCCAGTCCAGCATCCCGACCCCTCTGTTTGCCCTCCTTAACTAGAGGAGGTTGAGGAGGTAAGCTCTGGGGCCCCTTGTCAGGAAAGATCCTTCCTCCAAGAGGCTTCTCCACCCCTGAGGATGTGCCTCAGGAGGTGCTGGTGCTCCTTTTACAATAGTCTCTTAGACTTTGACAAGAGCTGGGAAGTAATTCTTCAAAAGATGCATCAAGAACTTGAGAGATAAGGGAGCAGAGGTACTGTCTCCATGTTGACCAGGTAAGCAAGAAAGACAATTAAGGAAAGGGCTTCTGCTCCCTCCCAGCCCTAAAGCTGGCCCCACGGGGCAGAAGAATGAAGTTACCAACCACCACGGAGACAGAGCCCAGACACACAGCGCTCCCTGTCCCAGGTACCCAGTGCTGCTCAAAGGAAGGCAAAGCTCCCAGCGAAACCAGACATCCTAGAGTGTCTCACTGGTGTTCTCGCTCAGACGCCATCATGTTACCAACACAGCTTACAAATGGCCAGGAGAGTTTACAAACTTCTAGCCTTTGATTCTCCTGCCCCCTGAGTACCTTGAAGTCCCTGGACTTCTCCTGTGTCCAAGACTAAGTCCTAGACTTTGGAGCCCACAAGGGGGTCTTAAGTTATAACTCCATACAAAAAAAAAAAAGTCTGTGATTAAAAACCACTCCTGCCAATTCATTTTATTCCCAAATTCATATTTTCAGCCCATGACAAAGCCATCTCCAGCTTTTGTGTTTTTTCCCCCACAAGAATGACCTCTGTCAACAAAAGCATACTGGATTTACCAACATCCTCGTTCAGAAGAGGAATTCCCCAGTCCAACAGTCCTCTCAACTCCACTAAACCACAGTAGCACAAGCTTCTCTGATGCTACGTGCCTACCGTGGGGCCTGAACTCCACCTTCCACCTGGACAGTCTCTCCTGTTCCCTGAGCCAGAGCAGGAGAGTTCTTCCCATTTATAAGCACTGAGACACGGCCTAGGGCAGGACATTCAAATTCCGGACTGAGGCCTCTGGAAGCTCCTTTGCGGACCATTCTCTGAATAGAACAATTCCATTGGCAGAAAATCAGAAAGAAGCAAGTGGGGAGCCAGCTGGAAGCATCAGAGAGACGACAAGAGCCCCAACATCAGAAGGGCTGCTAACAGCACCCCTAGGTGGGGACCCTGCCATCCTTGAAATCTGGGGCTTGGAGGGGGTCCCCAAAGCAGTCTGCTTCCTTATTCCTCCTCCAACCTGCCTTAGAGGGACGGACGTCATTGGTTCTCCTTGCTCTTCTGAGATGTTCTAAACCCTCTCTCAACGCATTTGTGGTCTTTTCCATTAGACCATTATTTCTCACATCAAACTGTTTTTAGTGGTCATGGGACTTTGAAGCATGTGGCTGTCTTCATGCAGCCAATCAGAGACAAGATCAGGAAACCTTCCAGGAAGATACATTTCCTCTTGGCCCGTTGGGCAGCGCTATTCTGGTCTGGCTAGTAATTGCAAAGCAGTGAACCCTGAAAGCAAATAACCAGAGTTCTCAGTCAATGGAGACGTTCTTCCTTTAAAACAGTAAGGTCAGCAGAATGCTAGAAAACAGGCTTTCTTCAACCATCTGCTCAATGCTTCCACCCAGATTTCTTTAGTTTGTATGTTTTCCTCCCAAATAATCCCTTGGTCCTTGCAACATCTAGTTCAGCTCTAGTCACAGGCTGCCTCCTAATGTCACCACCTCTCTGTACCAGTCACATCTTTCCTGGTGAGTCCCTGAAGGCCACACTCACGTGTTGCTTTTCCTTAGAGCACCTACAAGCACTTAGAACAGCTACTTCCCTCTCGCAAGTGCTGAACCCAAACGCTTATGAAACCGAGTTGTACAATTATTATTAGGTTTTGGCTGAACACGGAACAGCACATATCTTCCACGGGAAGGGCCCACCCAGCCCTCTCTGTCCCTTTTCCACCTCCAGCATCACAGGAATTGGTACCTACGTGGTGATTCTCCTTGGAGATCCTTTACAGTCAGGAAAGTTCCAGTGGGGGCCACTGTCCCAAAGGCCAGGAAGTGGGGTAGGAGTGCCAGGAGGAGCTTCAGAGATCGCGAGACCCAACTCCTTCACTTGACAGATTTGAGAACTGAAGCTCAGGAAGGGGAACCAGTTGGCTGCATCACCCAGCGGGTTAGTGGGAGGATCAGTGAGTCAGAGCCTCTCCTCCCGACTCTCAGCTGAAGGTGCTTCCTGCTCCACAGTAGCTCATAACCAGAGTAAAACTTTCTGCATGGGTTACAAGGAAAATAATTTTCTGGCCATTGAGAAAGTTAAACTCTTCAGAATGTCTTATTCCCTCAATTATTCAAATTATCCAAAATTATACTGTTTTGACGTTTTAAAAATATCTTAGATGTTAACAGTAAAGCTAAAAACATGAGGACACATGTGTAGATCTGAGCCGTGGCCAGTCATGCTCCCCAAGCACAGTGACCAGCAACAGAAACCAGCTCAAAGCCTGGTGGGGCCGATCCTTTGCCCATTACAGCAGGATTATAAAGCGCTTAGCTTCTGCTGCCACTATTGGGACCAGATTTGATTTCTCACCACTGAATCCTATTTAGGAATAGCTGAGGGCCAGAGGGATTTGTCATTTGTCACCTGTTTCAAGGGCTTCGACTTTGCTCTGGGCGTGATTTGGTATGTTTGAAAGAGGAATAAGCCTTTTGTCTAATCTGGGGAACAAAGTACAGAACCCAGCAGCCGGCAGCTCTGGGTTTATTTTTCTTAGGCAAACCCATGAATGTATCATCACTTCAGGGAGACACTAAGAAGGGGGTTCAAGAAGCCGTTCCCAGCTGTTGGCTACTCATTTAAAAAAAAAAAGAGGACGGAAAAATGACTGCCAGGTTGCAGAAGTGCAGGTGACTCGCCGGCCTCGTCCCAGCAGAGGCATCGGGCATCCCCCACCACGAGCCGGGGCTGGGAGAGCCCGCCTCCCCGGGTCTCAGCTCCCGGAACCCCCCCTGGACTGGGCCACACACCTCCGCGGACTCGCCCTCAGGGCTTAATGTAGCGCAAGGAAGGCGAGCAGAGGCGGTCAGTCTGACGCCTGACTGTCCTTCTGAGAGGGTCTGGGGATGAACAAACACGTGAACGTCAGCTCCATTCAGAAGCCGCGTGAATTTACCCTGAGACGAAGGACGGTGGCCTTCCCTGGGACTTTAAAGGACAGACGGACTGAGTCATATCTGAAGTTGAGTTCCAGCCGAGATGATGTTTCCTCATTTCTGCGATTATTGGTTTTCATAAACATAGTTCCCCTTCAGAATTTACAGACGGCCTCCACGCTGGTGGCACGGGGTGCCGAAGCCCTGCCTGTTTTACACACTGCTTCAAATATGAGTGATTTCAAATATCTCTTCTGTGAGTGAGAAACTGGGTTGTGAGCTTTGAGTGCTCCTCCGGCCTTGAGTTTACACTTGTTTTGGGGGAATTCTGTTTCTCCTTCCGTAGGACTTGATCCCTTTTGTGACTGTAACGGCTGAACACTGGGCACGACATGAACAAACCGGAAGAAATGAGCCCAGTTTTCTCCATCTCCCTCCCCTCCCACTCCTTTTCCTCCTCTCCCCCTCCCCCTTCTTTTTCCTCTTTGTATTACCTTTTTCTGTTTCTTTTTATAAATTTTTTTACCAATTGTTTGGAAATGTACTTTCTTTAAGGAGGGGAGGTATATGGGACACCTGATTTAGCAGAAGGATATAGCCCAAATTCTCACAGACCAAAGTGACGCTAAATATTGGTTATCCATTATTAAGGTCAATTTGGGATTTTAATTTTTACTAATTTGGCTGCACTTACCTTGCACCTTAGGTAGTCTTCAGGAAGCATTTGCTAACGTGGAGAGATTACAAAATTATACAAAGATGTACCTCTGAATTGTAGCAGAAGTAGGGCAGAACCTGGGTATCGCCACTCAAATTACATTCACTCTACCTTATACTCCAGTGTGAACAGAACCATTTTTCCTACATATGAAAGTAGGTTTGGTTGACAATTAAGAGTCAGATTTGTCCCAATGTCTCCTTGAGGGAAATATGCCTTTGGCTTCTATCTCCCCAGCCCACCTTCCAATTCTAAGGTGCTCCCCGGAGCAGAGCAAACAGGAACATCTCAAAGATACCAGCCACTGGGTAGATATTTAGTATGTCCATAGATGTTTTTAAAAAATCTGCAAGCTTATGGGATGCTTTAGTGGAATGTAGTAGGGTATCGTATTAGAAAGAACACTGGGTGCAAAATCACACAGACAGGGTTTCGATCACCAAGACAAGTATCGACAGTATTTCTACCAAACCAGAATGTTTCCTTGTGTAAAATAAAAACCATGGACATCGGTTCAGATTTTGACCCCCCCACTTATTAATTCTGTGGCTGTAAACATCTCTATGTAAATGTTCTTAATAAAATATTAGAAACTCTATAGATGATACTTATGGCCATGTAGGACTTATTGAGGGAAAAGCAGTTTGTTTAACGTTAAAAACTCAATTAATATAATTAACTACGTTAATCTATAATCATCTCCATAGATGCAGAAAAAGAATTTCACAAGATTTAACACTTGTCCATGAAAAACAGAAACATGACTTTCAACAATTTAGAAATAAGAGACTTCTGCAATCTCGTAAGTACTTTCTACAAAAAACCTATAGGGGGCAGCATTCTTTATAGCGAAATACTGAATTCTTTCCCCCAAGAGAAGGACTAAACCCAGGATGTTTGTTTTCCCCACTTTATTCAACATTGTGCTAGACTTCGTAGCATATTTGATAAGCCAAAATAAAGAAAGAAAAAGCATAAAAACTGGAAATAAAATAAGTCAGACTCTCTTAACTTACACATGGCATAATTATATTTAGAGACAATCTTGAGGAATCAACAACAAAAAAAAACTAGTAGAAATAATAAGTAACTTTAGTAAAGACGGAGGAAATGAGGTCAATGTATCAAAGCAATTATATTTCTATATACCAGCCAAATATTTTTAAAAATTTAAATATTATTTACAAAAGCATCAAAACATAAAATACTCAGAAATAAATTTAATGACAAATGTGCAAAACCTCAGCACTGAAAACTAGAAAACATGGCTGAAAGAAAATTAAAAATATCTGAATAAATGGAGAGCTACACCACACTCATGGCTTGGAAGACTCAGTATAATTAAAATGGCAATTCTTTTCAAATTGCTTAAAAGAATTGATGAAATCTTAGCAAAGCTCCCAGCAGACTTGTTCTGTAGTGCTTGACAAACGTATTGTAAAATTTATACGGAAATGCATTGAAACTAAATTCTCTGATACAATCTTGAAAAAGAAAATTTGTGTTGGAGGAATTCTATGACCTGAATTCAGGATTTGTTATAAAACTGCGGTGATCAAGACAGGGCGCCACTGCCCCAGGAACTGGCCAACAGGTCAAAGGACCGTAACAGACAGTCCACAGATTAAACCCCCCCCACACACGGCAAGTTAAGGTTTTGACACAGTCATTAAGTCAATTCAATGGAAAAAGGAAAGACTTTAAACAAATGATGCTGGAACAACTACAGCCTAGACGGGGAAGGAGGTGCGAACGTCACCCCACACCGTGTTCAGGAATTAGCTCAGCACAGATCACAAAACAAACTGCAGAAGGTAAAACTGTGTCACTTCCAGATGAAAACATATGGGGGATACATTGATAGCTGTGGGACAAGCAGAAAGTTCTCAGATAGGACATTGAAAACACTGGCGATAAAAGAAAGAAAATGACAAGCTGGACTTTGTAACATTAAAAATTTCTTCTCATTCAAAACTACCTTGAAGAAAATGGAAAAGCAATCCACAGACTGAAAAATACACTCCTAATACAGTTCCCTGACAGATAACTTTTATATAGAACACAGAAGTCCTACAAATCAATCGTAACGAGTTCAAAACTTTTTTAAAGGGCAGAAAGACTGGACTGTACACTTCACAAAGATGTATGAAAAACTGATAAGGACACGCAAAGGGACGCAGCATCACCAGTATTCAGGGAAATTCCACTCAAACCACAGTGAGATACCACGTCACACGTACTAGAATGATTCAGTTTAAGGAGACCGGCAGGCAATACTGAGTGTTGACAAAGATGTAGAGGAGCCGGCGATCCTGAATTCCTGCTGGGCTTGTAAGACGGTACGGCCACTCTGGGAAATTGTTTCCATGCTCTTAGGAGATTAGCCCTGCACCTTTCCTCTGACCTGTCAATTCCACTCAAAGAGAAATGAGCATATGTGTACAAAAAGACTTGAATAAGGATGTTTATAGCAGATTGAGCAATAATAGCCCCAAACTGCAAACAATCTGAATGTTCATTAAAAGGAATGGATAAACAAACTAGGATAAACTCATACAGTGAGGAACAGGGCTGAACTAGTGACACACACAACCCTATGAGTGAATCTCAAAACTATTATGCTGCGGGAAAGAGTCCAAATGCAGAAGAGTGTGATCTTATGATAGCATTTACAGAAAGTTCAAGAGTAGATGTCATGGCCTGAATGGTGTCCCCCTCAGATTCACGTGTTGAAGTCCTAACCCTCAGGACTTCAGAAGGTGACTGTATTTGGAGACAGGGACTTTAAAAAGGTAGTTAGGTTAAAATGGGGTCATCAGGGTGGGCATTAATGCAATGTGACTGGGGTCCTTGTAAGAAGAGATGAGGACGGACACACACAGAGGGAAGATGCTGAGGACACAGGGAGAAGACGGCCATCCAGGAGCCAAGGAGAGAGGATGCAGGAGAAACCGACCCAGCCAGCACCTTGATCTTGGACTTTTCTTCTCTTCTTTAGCCTCCAGAATTGTGAGAAAGTAAACTTAGCTTGTCTAAGCCATACAGTTGGCCTTACTTTGTCATGGAAGCCCTGGCAAATGAACACGATGAGCAAACCTGATAAATGATGATAGAAATCCAAGGAGTGGCTGACTCCGGGGGAAGGACACTGATGTGAAAGGGGCATCAGGAAGCTCTCTGGGATGATGGCAATGCTCTATCTCTTGGTTAGGGGGGTGGTTATTTGGGTGTATAATTGACAAAACTCATTAAACTGTAGTCTTAATATCGGTGCATCTCGCGGTTTGTAAATTATACGTCAATTCTAAACAAGAAAACATCTAAATTCATTCCAGATCCAGCATCTCAGCCGACCGGGAGGATGGTAACAACAGCTCTTACGGGCTTGTTGCTGAAATGAAGAGAGCGAACACCCGGGAAACACCGGCATGAGGCTTAGCACACGGTGAGCTCTCAGGGTTAGTTCAGTTGAAACCTGCCTTCGCCCCCTGGCTTCTTGTTCCTTTGAAACATTTGCCTTCTGAAATTTTAATTGAAATAAAAAAATCCGTGAGGCGAACCACACGGCTTTGCTCTTCCGCCTGCTAACTCTGCCCCCAGGTGACGGCTTCCTTCTTCTTTCAGTGCGTTCTAGATTCGTTCCCAGGGGCTCCAGAGAAATGCCGGCACCCACCTGTTCTGGGCTTACCCTTCACCTGGCAAGTGGCTCTGATCCCACCCAGCAAGGGATTTCACACATTCTCCTCGCAGCCACTGATCCCCTCCCGGCTCCAGTGTCACCCTGGAAGCTGCCCCAAGAGGAGTCTGTTTTCAGGCTCTCGGGCCGCCGCCGCCGCCCTTGCCCGCACCGGCTTTTCTGCTGGGAAAGAGAGCGGGCCCCCCCCCCGGATTTGTGGAGCTGATTCTGAGGACCTGAAGGAAAGAGCTGTTGGACAGCTGGTCCCATCTGAGAGCCAGGCGACGGGAGGGACCTTTGTCCTTTGTCCTCTGCCTCAGGCTGCTCTGGTTTCACTTAAGGTTCTAAGAAAAATCATGCTAATGCTCAGCTTCAGTTTCCTCGCTGTGCGCGAAAGCCGAGCGCCCAGACTCTCTGTGCTCATCAGCAAGGTGGTCCCGCAGGAGTCCAGAGCCTTGTTCGCTGGGACCTTCTCTTCACCCGGGTCGCTTCCAAATCCCTGGGAAACTTAGCTGTGTTCATGTGGGTGAAAGGGTGGGAAATCAGTACACGGACGACCGGAGGTAAAACAGCGTCCAGGAACGGCAGGGCCAACGTGAAGAGCACCGCTAGGCCTGTTCTAGCACACTGATGCTCCGCACCCTCCTGCTTGCCGCCGTCAGAGCTCCGACCCGGCCTGGCCTTCCTTGTGCCCCAGCGTAGGGTCTCCCCACCTAGACAACTTCACTTTCTCTGTTACCCAGTACCCACCCTCCTGCTTTCATAAGATTTGCCTCTTTACTGTCCCCTTGTGAGCTATATTCATTCCCAAAAGAGATGATCTTAGCAATGACGATACTCTCCAAGACACAGGAGTACCTCTGGGAGAGGAGGCAGGCTATACCGAGGAAGAGACAGGATCAGAAATAGACAAACCTGGGAAGTGTAGCAGCAGAGAGTAAGTGTGTTTGTTGAGCCCTAGAGAAGATGAGAAACCTGGAAGCTTCCAGGTTGGGCAGGTGGGGAAAATCCTCAGGAAGCTTTGAGTCTGTCAAGAAAGCGTCAGGGCGTCCCTCTGCATCACACAACTCCAGGAGCACTCTGCACTTAGAATAAAATGAAGTTGTGCAACGTGGTGGCCTTGGGATTTCAAAAGCAACTTGAACGATGGAGGAGAAAGAGGAAAAGAAAGAGAGAGAGATTGTCTGGGCTGTATCTGTGCAGGTAACTCACAAGTGGATGAGGGAAAGTTGACTGTTGGTGGAAAAATACTTTCCCTCAGCTAACTTTGGTCAGAACCTTTCCAGGGTTCCAGGTCCAGAGTTCTGTTAATCTAGGACCGAAGGGGAGATGGTAAAGAAACTTGATTGCTTTGCTCAGGGAAGTGGAGGCCAAAGGATGACTCAACAGAGCAGTCAAACCCAGGAAAGGTCATTTTACAGACTGTGGTGACCAGCTGTCCTCTAACTCCCATGACTGCAAAACAAGTTTTTAACTCATGGCAATTCATGACTCATTTTAGAAAGCTATTCTGCATGGTTGACCCCATGCCGATTTATTTATACCCTAGTTGGCTCCTTAAAAGGATTTGAGGAGGCAGCATTTGAACTTTTTAAACAATCAAGCAGCATAAGGGCACTAAATCAAGACCACTAAATTGCTGACTGTAGACTTGATGAAGGGGAAGGAGGTAAGTCTGATTTATTCATTTCACAGATGCAAAATCTGAGAACTTAAGAAGTAAGGTGACTACAGCTAAATCACATAACCAAATGGTTTTATTTTATTCCCAGAAAGAAAGCCCGATAAAACCAGGATCTTTATATGGTATCCATGAGCCCCTAAAAGGTCCCTGAATACCTTGAATTTGTGTGCAAAATGCTACGTGTATCTGCAAGTCTGCTACTCAGTGCATCTGTGTTGGGTATTGAAATATCCAAATGTCTCCATGCTGGTTCCAAATGCAGCTAGTGCCCTGCAACCCAGCTGGTCTGGCCTCTCTCTAGGAACCCTCCAGATGTCCCCATAACCCAGCAAGTAAAGAGCCCGTGTCTGGCCCAGCAGGGGCGTCTGGTGCCCTTCCCTCTGCAGCGTCAGGACTGTGCTGATGTCGAATAATTTAAAAATCTCCTGTGTGTGTGTGTGCGCGCGCCTATATGCACTTTTCTGGAGAGAGGCCATATATAGGCTTCCATTAGGTTATCTAAGAGGTCTTTGAACCCAAAAATATTGGGAACTGTGGTGCCAGGACTATAATTTCACTATGACATTTGGCTTTACGCCCAATGACTAAGAGTGGACTCAGGTCTCTGAATTCACATGTAGAGTGAGTGCCTTGCTAAAATCTTCAGAGTGGGTTGGGCAAGCCAAGAGTTTAAAAGTCGCTGGAAGCACAAGTCACTCTTCCTGTGGTCTTTTCCCCCCAGGACCGACGCGGGGATCACGAGGAGTCCCAGGTCACTCGTGAAACATATTTGATCGTATTTTTTTCTAATACTCATTTATTTACAACTAAATGAAGCCCTTTTAAGCTACAGCAGAACCATGTGCCTGTCTGGATTAACAGGAAGTGGACATGGACATAGCAGCCTGGTGAATGTTCTGCATCAGAAGTCTGTCTCCTTTTTGGAAAAACATCAGGGCAAGCAGAAGCCCAATTCAGTACAATTAAATGCATATTTAGCACCTTTGAGGAGTGTCAGAATGGAAAGGCTCGAAGAGCCAATAGTCATAAACATGTATTGCACTCCTACTGTGTGTCAGGTCTTTGGCTAGGCTCCACAAAAGAGTTCTGGGATCAGACATGAGAAGAATCCAGATGCATCGATGTTGAATTCCTCATTTAAGGACAAGGAGACTGAGACTCAAAGGGGCGGTGACTCAGCAGGTTCATGGGACATGCAGCTGACAGGGCTAAGGACTTTGGACTTAAGTCTAGTGCCCCCTGTCTGTAATTTGGGGGCACTAAACTTAAAGAGACTTAGAGGTGATCTGGTTCCAACCCCTCTTTCTACAGATGAGAAAACAGATTCACCAAGGTAAGTATAGCATGTTGGCTGAAAAAACTAAGAAAGGATCTCAGCTTAGTTCTTCTGATTCTCTGACCAGTGCCTTTTGACGTATTCTCATGGGATATTTTCCTGCTTTGGGGGTAACAGAGCTAGAGATGGGAGAATCATGGGTACCCAGTACAAGGAAGGAGAAAGGACGGAGAACAACACGTTTCCTTCATCAGTCTCACAATTTTGTCCAAGGCAGTTCCTATGTGAGTCCTGACCCCACCGTTAACAGTCTTGGGCAGATGACTGAGTTTCCCTGAATTGTGGTGTTCTTCACAAGACTAGGAGAATACTTACCTCTCCAGTTGTCATAAATATTAAATGTAACTCTTTGTCAAGCATCCCACATTATGCTTGGGGTGTAGCATGAGTTTGGACAACCTCCATCCCCATGATGGAGCGTATTTCCTTCCCTCTTGACTTGCCAGAGTTAAGTCTATTTCTTCAGCAAAAAGAAGTTGAGGTGTATGCTTTAGCAAGGACAGTTCTAGGAAACTGGAATTGTTGGCTTCCAACTCAGCGAAGGCTTGCAAAAAATATCGTCATGGTAGTTAAATTTCCCAAAATAAGATCCTAGGCAAAGAAGCATTTTGAAGTTACTTTATCAGTCCCCCAAAATGTGCTTCCTTTTGCTTTACACATTTTATGTCTAGGAATATATCCTGAGGAAATCACCACTGTGGCTTATGAAAGAAAACCAAATCTAGCAATTGGACTGGAACCAATCCCACAAAGGATGGCTAAAATTAAATATGGTAATCCATACAGAGCAATACTACGCAGCCTCTTAAAATAGGGTTATTGAGAAATATTTATAGTGAAATTGCAGAGTTTAAAAAACGTCTGCTATAAAGCAGTGTGCGTTTTGTGATGCTATTCTGCAAACGTCTACAACACAGACTAGAAGAGAATGGCGTCACAAGGATACAAGCCGTGCTGTTCACAGCGAACTGTCCTGGGGTCCCTGGTTTGTAGGTGATCTGCTGTGCCCTGTGTGCTGTCAGGTGGTGCCGTGCTGAGCTCGGGATAGACGTACCATGTCATCTCCCTCCTACGTGCACAGGAAAACAGTATTTCCCAGTCTCCTTGTTTGTAGGTTAGCCGTGGAATTAACTCTGGCCGATGGAATGTGGGAAAAATGATGTACTTACAGGTCTGGCTTTAGAAAATCCTGAGAAAGCCTCTCTCTCTCACCCTCTCTTTCTCTCTCTCTCTCTCTTTGTTTGTTAACTGGCCAAGTGACACAGAGGCTCTTCTGAGGACTCTGGGGCCCTGGGGACAGCATCACAGCAAGATGGGAGAGTCCTGGGTCCTTGAGTCCTGCTTGAAGGGGCGTCACCAAAGCAAGCCATCCACCTGGGAACATCTTTGTTCAACTTTGTGTGAACAAGATATTTATTTTGAGTCTGTTAATACGTTGTGGTTTTGAGGATGTTTGTTACCGGGGCGAATGGTAACTACCCTGACTTCACACATGGTTTGTCAGTTTACTACGTTAAATACATACTTCTTTTGAAATTAGAAAAACAAGTTATTAAAAACTTAATAACCACCCATGCCACTTTCTGCACGATGCCCACTGCTTTAAGGCATTCGGGAAGAGCTGCGTCTTAGACCCCTGTGTGAAGGGGCGGCTCCCCCCCCCCCACCCTCTGACGCCCCACTCAAAGACAGCACCCTGGACGTATTTTGGCAAAGCCGCCATTCCTGTGCATCTGTACGGTCACACCTTATTTTAAGACTTCATCTGCTTTTACCAGAAACTTGGGGAGCAGAGCTGCAAAGCCACTGACAGCTGATTCAAGGAAATCAGAGGCAGGCGTGAGCAGTCCTGCTGTTAGGCTGGGGCCCAGCATATGGTTTTGAAAAGAGGTATTTGCTGTGGATGGTTCTCAATCTGCAATTGCATTGAAGCCGCATGAGTTGTCTGACTGTGGAACAACCGGGCCGGTAAGAGGCGACGCCAGTGGGGCAGGCGGACCTCCACCTGAGCTGGGCCCGCCCGTGCCCCACCTGCTCGCTCCGGCCGAGTCAGTCTCCTGGCCTCCCCGCTGCCACGTGTGATGCACACAGCTGAGCTCGTGACATGTGTCCATTGGTATCAAAGTCTTGTTTCAGAATCAGCGCAATATGCTGGCTGCCCTGTTTATATCCTGGAGTCAGTATAGATTCCACTTCTGAGATGTAAATGGTCACTTGAGGACCCCAGTCTCCCTGACCCCTCGTCCCTTTGCTTCACCCTTCTTCCTTCAAGGGTCACAGAGTCTGCGCCAAATCTGATGGATCCTGCCTTTTTCTCTCTCTGCCACTGTATCTCTGTTTCTCTCTCTTCTTTCTACACACACACACACACACACACACACACACACTCTGATTTAAGCCTCCATTTAAGCCCATCCTGTTGAGTCCCTTGTGGGGGCTTCACTTTAAGCTCAAATGCACACTGGTCACTCTCTCTGTTCCCTGTACCTGCACCTGTGGTTGCTCTTTTAGAAACTGCTGGCGTTTATGACTGAGAGACTTGAAGACGCTGGGGAATCTGGGGACATGTCCTTTCATATGATCTCCATCAGCTAAGATTTCATCTGAAGACACTTTTCACTAAAGACTGCCATTCAAAGGGGCAGAGGAGAGGCAGCCTACAGTGCAGACACCATCTGAGTCCTGATCGAGATGGAGGGGTGCCGTGTGTCGGAGCAGTGAGTCCCTTGGTGAGCCACACTGGCTATTGGGTATGACTCTTGGGGACAGGGAGGTCCACTTTCCTTGTCCTCAACAGATCCGCTTCAGGAGGTTAATGGGGTTCCTTCTGGGGAACACCACTTCAACAGCCCCCTCTTGTTGGCGCTAGTCATTCAGGGGCTTCCTTAGGGTCTAAGACAGCACAGCTCCCTGTTGGTAGGCTGCCATCTTGGCTGAGTCCTCTTCATCTCTTGAATCTGCTTCCTTTATCCCCTTTGTTCTCAGGAGGCACCGCCATCCAATGGCAAGGACAGCTCCAAGCCTCTCCAGGAGCTCTGGTCCTCAGCTTTCATGATCCCAGAGAAGGAAGCTCCCTGCTTTTTCCCAAAGTCTGTGTATCCAACCACAGGGAAGTCTCTGTGGCCCTCCTGGGGTTACGTTCCCATTTCTGAGCAACTCACTCTGCCCTGAGGGCTGAAGTGTTGCAACAGGCAGGCCTGAGTCACCACGCACCCGCACCCGCACCCAGCTGGCAGAGCATAGGACGGGCAGACGGGTGCTGGGCAGCCCTAGCTGCCCCACCTGCAATGGGTTCTCATGCAAAAGAAGGTTTCCTAGGAGGAGACGGAAGGCAAAAACAACCCTCACAACGCAGGGTAAACACTGTGGTTTCTCAAAGGTTTTGATGTTTTGGGAAATCTGTGACATGAGGGAGTGTCCTCTGAGTTACAAAACTCCGGTGAATACTTACTCTTTGTATTAACCTACTCTTTCAGATGCTCTAGGTCTTAATCTCACACTCTCCCCCCCCCCCCTTAGTAAAAATTCCACAGATGTTTGCATTCAGGCTTAGATTTCATTCACTCTGATCTTTCCTATAACACCGCCTGGGAATTCGAGCCTCCTTCTTATGTGCTTTTCTGTGATTTGGCAAAATCCAGGAATGAGTTTCTCGCTTTTGTCTCTCTTGCCATGGGAGAATTGAACACAGTAGCCTTTGTCCAATGAAATTACTTTTTCTCTTTTATTTTTATAAAGGATTTGAAAGGATGTCAACTTGGGCCAAAGGACAGGTCTCCCCCCTTCTCTTGCTGCTTTTTTTCCCTCTCCCTCTTATTTCCAAATCGAGCTGTCTCCTGGGACCATTGTTAGCTCTCTCCTGCTCCTTTTCTTCCAGGGTTCAGAGAACACCAGGGCCTCGGTACAAGGGCAAGTAGAATCAGGGCCCCTTCATCTCCTCCTCCCCCAAAACACCACGTCTCTTGTTACCTTCTGTACAGTCGACTCTGGGCCCCAGTAGAACTGATCTCACATGGAGTGGACACCTATGGGAGACCTGTTCCCAAGTTCCTGGGCACCATGGGGGATGCATGTATGAGCTACAACATTGTGTGTGTGTGTGTGTGTGTGTGTGTGACCCCCAGGGAGATGCCACAGACCAAAAAGTCTATCCCCAAGACTCCTGGTCTCCCTTGTGACTAGCCCTCGGGAACACCTAATATGGGGAAACTTTGCCTTCATTTATAATCAGGAGTTCTAGACCAAAGCTCCCTTAGTAACTATGAGTTTAGAGTTCTAATGCCATACAGATTACGCCATTTAAACTTTATAAGCACCTAGTGGGTCAGATGTCATCATCCTCATCTTATCAGAGTGTAGAGCGAGGCATAAAAGAAGTTGCATTACTTAGGATCTGTACATCTAGTAAGCTGCAGAACTAGGTTTATTCCACTAGAGAGAGACAGAGACAGAAACAGAGAGAGGCAGAGAGAGATTTAAAGAAACTGGCCCACACAGTTGTGCAGTTGGCAAGTCCGAAATCTCACCTTTTGCTCTTAAGGCCTTCAGCTGATTGTAAGTATAATCACATCTGTAAAATATCTCCATGGCAACGTCTGGCGTTCAACCAAATAGCGGATGGGTCAGTGGCCAGTCAACCTACCGATACTCATTCGTTCACTTAAGAAAATATTTTTAAGCATGAATTGTGGTCCTAACACTTGATAGGAGGCGGGGGGTATACAGCTGAATGGTATCATCATTGCTTCCAAAAAGATAAAGTTTATACACATAGAGAGAGACCAATCATGGTACCCAAGCAAGGGTATTCTATATAGACTTTGAGTTTGGGAAAATGGTAACCACATAAGCCTAGAAGAAATCAGGAAACAGACCAGAGAAATATGCAGGGACGGACAGACAGTGGCCAGGGATTGATCCAGAATTTCCAGGCATTTGACATCGTTAGCATGGAAGCCGTTGGACATGCTTTGGGAGGTCACACCAGCCGGTGAGGCAGCACACCACCCTGTGGAACAGTGCAAAGGCATTGGTTCTGTGTGGACGGGGGAGATAAGAGAGTGTCTGGGAGGGAATTAACTGGTCAGCAAGGGGTATTTTAAGAGGTTGCTGTGCACTGTGTGTTTATCGGCCACTCAGTAACCTGCATTCAACTCAGTGTTGGCAGAATAACCTGATGAGTGTTTTATAGTCTTGAAAACGTCACTTTTCAACTTCAAAAGTCACTTCACTATTTCCCAGCCTAGGAATCTGGTCTCCTTACAGTAGGGGCTCTCTGCGTTTCGCACAGGGCACTCTGGGAAATCTTGTAATAAATCACACTGATGTGAAGCATGTCTCTATTTTGCTTTCTGAACAGCTTTGTAATTGAGGAGATTACATTCCCGACCAAATACTGGGCCTCAGATCAGAGCTAATGACGGACCACATGTCTCAGAAGACGTTGTACAATAACAACAAACAAGTAAAATCATTGGAAACGGCGAAGATATGTTTTCAATTGTATCAAAAGGGTTTAAAATATGCTACGGAGAGTCACATTTTTATAAAGGGTATGGTCATTTTATTTACTTTATTAGAACTTAGGGAACTTGTTTGAAGATGACTGGAAACGTTCCGGCTAAATACATTAAAAATGTTTTGGCTGATGCCTTTTATTCCGCGTATGATTTTGTCTGCAGCAAGCAGACGCACTCAGAACCATCTCGCCGATTTTACAGCTGCTTCGAGCTTCGTAAAGGTTTTCAGCCTGTGAAGTCGCTACTGCTGAAGCGTTTGGTAATGATGAGGATGGTGGTGAGGATACAGATTTTTTTTTCTCACTGAAAATAACTTTCAAAACTAAAAGCTAATGAAGTCCCTCCCTGCCACAGTCTCCTACCTCCCCTCTTGTTACAAAGCCTCTGAGTTTGAGCAGCTCAAGGGAGAGAGACGCTCCATCTTCTGCTGTGACTCCCTACAGCGTCGAAGTGCCTTACAAATGATTCTGGGTCATTCACAGGGATGTTTTTCACGGGAGCTTCAAAAACACTCTTTGGGAACTGCCAGCACTGCATGCGTGCAGGTTTCTATACGTGTTTGAGTCCTAAGACAGCCTTCCTTGGTAAGGGCATTAAATAGCTTTGAATTGGTGGACCAGAACATTCTTGGGGAGGGGGATGATGGAAGGTAGAAGAAAAAGAAGTAATGCTTTGGCAATTCTAGGTCTTTTGTGGTTCCATGTGAATTTTATTATGATCTGTTCTAGTTCTGTGAAATACGTTCTGGGTAATTTGATAGGAATCGCATTAAATCTGTAGATTGCCTTGGGCAGTGTGACCATTTTAACAATATTGAGTCTTCCAATCCAGGAGCATGGGACGTCTTTCCATTTTTTTAAGTCTTCTTTACTCTCCTTCATCAGTGTTTTAAGTTCTCCGTGTAGAAGACTTTCACCTCCTTGGTTAGATTTATTCCCAGATATTTTATTACTCTGGGTGCTATTTTAAAGGGGATTGTTTCTTTACTTTCTTTTCCTGTTGATTCATCATTAGTGTAAAGAAATGCAACTGATTTTTGTACATTAATCTTGTAACCTGCTACCTTGCTGAATTCTTTGATTAGTTCTAGTAGTTTTTGTGGACCTTTTAGGGTTTTCTATATATAGTATCATGTCATCTGCGTATAGTGACACTTTTACCTCTTCTTTTCCAATTTGGATCCTTTTATTTCTCTGTCTTGCCTGATTGCTGTGGCTAGGACTTCTAGGACGATGTTGAACAGGAGTGGTGATAGTGGGCAGCCTTGTCTTGTCCCAGATTTTAGTGGGAAAGTTTTGAGTTTTTCACTGTTGAGTACTATGGTGGCTGTAGCTTTTATTATGTTGAGATATGTTCCCTCTATGCCCACTTTGGTGAGAGTTTTTATCATAAATGAGTGTTGAATTTTATCAGATGCTTTTTTTGCATCTGTTGAGATGATCATGTGGTTTTTGTCCTTTCTCTTGTTGATGTGATGTATTACATTGATTGATTTGCATATGTTGAACCACTCTTGTGTCCCTGGGATGAACCCCACTTGGTCACGATGTAAAATCATTTTTATGTGCTGTTGGATTCTATTGGCTAATATTTTTGTAAGGATTTCTGCATCTATGTTCATCAGCGATATTGGTCTGTAATTCTCTTTTTTGGTAGTGACAACATAACGCCATTTGCAGCAACATGGATGTTCCTGGAGAATGTCATTCTAAGCGAAGTAAGCCAGAAAGAGAAAGAAAAATACCATATGAGATTGCTCATATATGGAATCTAAAAAATAATGAAAAGAAAAAGACAAATGAACATCAATACAAAACAGAAGCAGACTCATAGACATGGAATACAAACTTGTGGTTGCCAGGGGGGAGGTGGGTGAGAAGGGTCAGACTGGGAGTTCAAAATTCGTAGATTCTGACAGGTATACATAGAATAGATAGACAAGATTGTACTCTGTAGCACAGGGAAATATATACAAGATCTCGTGGTAGCTCACAGCGAAAAAGAATGCGACAATGAATATGCATATGTTTATGTATAACTGAAAAAGCGTGCTCTGCACTGGAAATTGACACAACATTGTAAACAGACGATGACTTAATAAAATAAAATTTAAAAACAAAGAAAGAAAAAAAAAGAAAAAGAAGGTGGGCTTGTCTATCGCCTGTCCACTTTTCATAGCTCTGTAACGAAAACTTAAGTGCCTTGATACTCGGAAGTGGTAACTCCCCTTTCCCATCCCTGTCTGCCCCCGACACACGTAGAAGGTACTCAGCATTGACCTAATGACTAATTAGTTATTGGATTAACTTACTCCTTAGCTCTGTTTTAAAAAAACAAAATTCAACTGAGTAAATTTTAAAGATCTCATTGGTTTTGCTCAACAATACATCCACTGGATGGCATCCAATCTAGGAGATAAAAAAGAGTTCCAAGGAGCTGTACAAAGTGAAAGTGTTACAGACAGAAAGAGGCAGGAACAAGGCAAACAAGTGGGTTGGCCGTTGCATGGTCTCTTCCCTCGAGGGGATGGCAGGGGTCTTGATCAGACAGATGGTCTGATAGTAACGCTGATTGGGTGATTCCTGACTGGTTGGTTGAAGATTCTATTTCTGGGAGAGATGAACAGATAATTAATCTAAGCCTCAGTTTGTGAATGCGGGGCTTAGAATAAGCAGCTCCTTTTGGGGTCTGTTGTCTTGTTTCATAACAGCTCTGTCAGGGAAATCGTAAAAATATCTTAGATAGCCATACATATCTGTATGTGTGTGTGTCTAGCTCACCCATCCAGGTTATCTTTCTCTTTTATTCTCTTTGAGCTAGTTCACAACCCTTGCAGTTGTGTAAAACAGGTATGAATGGGAACGACTCTCGCACATTACAAATGCATCGCAGTTCAGTCGATCGCTGCCCTGTGGCTGGACCAGCTTTGCGTCTATTGGTAAATTTATTTCACTTCCTTTACTTCATACAGACGTGTGTTTATTTTCATCCTCCTTTGACCAGCCATCTTACTGGCTCCCACGTGAGTTCAGTAAAAATCTTTGATGATAGTTCCTTTTATGCTGATATAAAATCATGATTATACCCTCTTTAAAAATCATCTTCTATTAACTCGGTAGTTTATTTATATCCTAAAATAGCTCTGTCCACCAGGAGGGAACATGTAAGGACTGTGGTAGATCAACAAAATAATGTTAGCGATTTAGGTGCCGTTAACTTTATTTCCTAAACCTCCTGTGTGTGATTCAGATTGCATATATAGTCACATCCCTGAATAATGATTACCTTCTAAATTCTAAGGTGTTTTCAGCTCTTTGCTTTATACAGCTGTGCCCTATACAATCATTGAGCAAGAGTTATAATAATTCTCACTTTGCAGATGAGAGCAATGGAGGTGATGTGTCCTGCCTGACATCTTACGAATAAAAACACAATCTTCCGAGGAAAATTCCTTGTTCTTCCCACTAGCCCACCACACCACCCTATGCCCTTCTCTACTTCAAAGTGCTTCTTGAAAAAAAAAAAAAATCAAAGTCAATTCCATTAAGTTTGAGGCAATTTTAGATTTAATGATATTGAATTGAATATGCCAATAATTTGTAAATGGATTTTTAGTTGTGGTTTGCAGGTTAGCTCTTCTTTTAATCATATTACTCAATTGATCTATAAAATTGCAGCCAGGGTAATTTATAATAGTATCCATTTTCTAAAGGGGGAAAAAAAGCTAAAAAAAAAAAAAAGAAGAAGAAGAAGACGCTAACATGTATTAACTGGCTGCAATGTGGCAAGTCTTTTTAGACCTTGTTTTTGATTTAATCTTCAAAGTGCCTTCTAAGTCCTCACTTTACTGTTGAGGATGATAAATGATATAAATCATTGGTACCACTGATTGATCACTCGTATTCTCTAATGTGTTCATCACAACAACCCCATCAGGTTGGCTGCATAAGTGAAAATTAAACTGTAGGAGCATTAAGAAATGTTCCCAAGGTCATCGAGTTAGAGTTTGAACTTCTGTTCTAAGGTCATGTTCTTAGCAACCGCTTAGTGGTTCGGAGTAGCCAAGACCATCTCTTGCTGGGCAGCTGGGCATGGGCAACATGTATGAAGCGTTTGGACTTCGGTAACTCACCAGTCAGACTTGGAGATGCTGCAGAAGAAGTTAGAGTTTCTCACAGGAGATGCAAGTTTGCTGTCTGATAAGGTCTGAAGCCTGAGTCTCCGTGCGTACACCAGACAGCAATGCTCAGGTTAGGGGTTTCCAGGAAATACTGCTGTGCAAAATGCCCAGTAAGGACAGTTTCATTTTCTTAGGCCAGGACAGACTGGTGTTCTCTGCGCTCGTACAGAGAATGCCACAAGGGAAATGCACTTTGAGCACTGACACCCTCTGGCCACGTGTCCTAACCTATTTCCTTACAGGAATCAGATGTATAAACCCTCCCATCCCATCCTCACCTCGTGCTTCCTCTGCCACACCGCAGAAAGCCCTTCTTTTGCAGTGAGTTTCCCGATCGTTGGGAGAGGATGAACACTCTCCCTTTCTCATCGTCCTCCAGGCTCCTGCTCCCAGAAGGGCACGGGGGGGACGGGACTGTGGGTGACTGTCGTCATGTTGGCTCTCATCCTGCTTCTGGTGACGGGGTGTCTTCTGTGGTCCCAACGCTCTTCGCTGGCCACGCACCACACATCCCTGCAGCAGGCTGGGAAGATGTTTCTGCTCCAGTGGTACACCATATGAGGTTTCTTTTGTTTATAAATGCAGATTTTTAAGGTTTACAAGGGAAATAATTTTCAATTTTTGTTTTTCTGTGGAATCGAGCATCTCCCATTTCTCTTATTAAAGGTTACATAAACAAGGCGGACAGGAGGATGTGTTTTTCTCCTACAAAAACAAGGGAAAACGAAGCATTCACTTCTCCTTCCAAGAATGGGCATGTGTACACAAAGCTTTCTCATGAAAAACCTCAAATAAATTGTTTCCTACTTGGCTGTGTGCGTGTGACCGGGGTGCACCCAGAGCAGCTTCGCACTGGATCCGTTGCTTTGAAAGCGCAAACAACAGCTTAATCAACCCATCCTCTGGTTTACACTTCACTGGAGGCAGCAGATTCTGCTTTTAAAAACTGTAGCCACTGATTCCCAAGGGGCAGGGGAGCAATTAAGGGCACATGAACTACGGCAAAACAAAGAAAAAGCAAATGGTCTTTTCATCTCCCTTTTAAATTATAATTTTATCATTTTGATTATTCAGCAAAGAAATTGAGTTTCAACTGTCTTATACTATGTCCGGTTAGAAGAGAAGGATGGAGGGGCACCGGGGGAGGGAGGAATAGGGGGAAAGATGGGGGATTGCGGGGCAGAGTGAAAAGAAAAACTGGGTCTTTGATCCAGTTATAGACAAAGACACAGAGAAACAGATCCAGGTATAGCCAGGCAGAGACATAGGTATAAACTCTCTCATATACAAAGACACCCACATACACACTCACACCCTCCGAGAGAAATGAAGGGAAGGGAGGATTCTGAGGAAATGAGAGAGAAGGGGTCAAGGGAGAGCTTTCCGTGACCCGGCCGCGGAGGGCGGCGAGGGAGCGGGCCCTTGCCGGGGAGGCCTCCCAGGGCGGGATGGGGGCCTGGCTCCCAATCCCAGTTGCTCTCAGGACTTCCGCACTGGTCCCTCTGAAACACCACCTTCCCTCTGGTCCAGGCCCAGCCCATACATCAGAACGTGCTCGTGATGTCCAGCGGCATAAATACATTCTCGCTGCCCAGATGCGCTGCATTCCTGCTGGACTGTGAAGGGGCAGTTTCCGCGGGGGGTGCGGCCAAGTGTGACGCGGGCCGCTGGTCCCGACACTTCCAGGGGCGCGCACGGAGCGCGATGCTGTGCGAATGGCGTTCGTGTGGGTTTCTGCAGGGGAGGAATCCGGGGCCCGGAGAGGTGAAGTCACTTGACCATCGGGCCATCCGTTCCTGTTTCCCAAACGGGAAACTCTGAGGCAACCCAGGGCCAGCCTGTGAAGCCAGGTGGGAACCGAAATGTAAACAGGCCTACACACAGGCTTTCTCCTTCTTCTTCTGACAAATCGTCTTTTAATGAAAATTATGTCAGAGCGCAGCATGATAATGGCCAAAAGGAAGGCCGGCCCCACCGGGGCCCCTTTTACAAGGCAGGTTAGCATCTGCATCAACCGATCTGCATGTTTCAGTCAACAGGGATGACGGTAAGGACGGTAGTGGGAGCAGGAACCCCTCCTCCGACACCTGCTACCGTGGCCCAACCGCCTCGTCCAGTCCTGTGGTAACAGCCCTATCAAGAGCGTTACTTTTATCCCATTCTGTAAACGAGGAAATCGAAGCCTGAGGTGGCTATGCACCGGGTTTAGAGTTCCCTAGCTGGGCAGTGCGGTCTCCAGATTCAAACACAGGTCTTCGGACCGCAGAAGCCCCACCTTCCACCCCTGTTCCTGACTTCCTGACTTTTCTCAGGTTTCAACAGCACACAGTGCTGCCTAAGTTGATGCGTGTGTTTCCCTCTCCTGTCCCTAAACAGCAGTGGCTGGGTGCGTTCTTAGGGTCTTCAGCCTCCTGCCAGGGCTCCCTCCAGGAAGGGGCCAGACACCACTTCCCTCTCCCCTCCCGGGAGCCACTAGGACCCCCTGCGCACTGCCCCTCACAGGACGCTGATTCCCTGCAGCATCTTCTCCTCCCAAGTCTGGCCTCTTAAGGGAACTTTTGGCCTTTTTTTTTTTTTTTCCCCATGGTTGTTTTTGTTTGGTTGCTTGGTTTACAGATCTCCTCTCTTCTGTTTTCAAAAGGACAGCTGGACCACAGCGAGACCCCCAGGACATCAGTCACTCTCACCTCCCCGCCGGCTTCTTGAGGGGCTGCGTTCGTGACGTGCCTCTTCACTCGACCGGTTTATATTTTTAGCTTATGTCATTTCTCCCCTCCTTTCTACCTTTTAAACAAATTTTGTTAGGCCTCTAAAACTTTTATAGAACCACTACTCCCCGAGTTTAGGTCAATTAAGCTTCCTTTTCCAAGTCAAACACTTCAAGGATATTTTGAACTTTTCAAAAATAGAGGGTTTTTTTCTGTTCAATTAAACATTTCAACATAAAATATTTCAGCTTCAGTGTGGTTTACAGAATAGTGTAAACACTGAGATACCACCCAGCTTTATAAAATCTTAACAACACTTAGCCATATTTTTTTTTCAGATTTATTTTTAAAGAAAGAAAAACAACTTTTAATTCTGAAAAGTGGTAGTTAAAAGGAAATAATTAAGTGTGATTCCGGCGTTGACTTCATTTCAGGACAACTAAACAGCCCTTGAAAATGAAGGAGGATTTTTTTTTTTTAAGAGAATAATTCAGTCTAACAAAGTGAATGAAATGATGGAACTAGAAAATTGTCATTTTGTGACTTCGAATGAAATCATTAATCCAGGGAAAGATCATCAGTGGATGGAACTATCAAATGAGAGGCTGACGGGGAACTTGGCAGTGAACGGGTCAGGCTGTCAGCGTCTTTGTCATTTTTATTAGCTTTACCATCACTGAAACGTGGCGTTGTCTCCCCCAGGATGCAATGGAAGTGTTCAGCGTAACCTAGGGAGTTTCCTTGCCAAAAAAAGTTGAACCTGATTTTACCCACATCTTTAGAGAAGACTTCATGTACGGGGCATATAGGGGAGAAAGATTCCATTTAAATGGCACCAGAAGAAAGCAAAGAGATAAATCTAGAATGAGGGACAGTCTGAAGGCTGGTCCCTTTCCTTTAACAAGGGAAGTATAAAAAAGGTGTTTTTTATAAAGGGGAAGGGGAAGGAGAGCCTGCTCTTGATTTGAAGCAATTTAAGACACATTTAAATAAAATATAACGTGTGCTCATGTTTGGGACCCTGATTTGTACATGCCTGGTGTAAAAAGATTTTTCTGAGACCATGGTGGAAATTTAATTTACCCTCTGGTTTCAGTAGCCTAAGGATACTAGTCATTTATTTTGCTAATTCTTTTTAATTTCATTCTTCTAGCTCTGTGGACCCAACCTGTCACTCCCAAATCTGAACACAGTGTGATGTTATCTGCCCAGTTCTTGAGGATCAATAATCTTTGAATTATCTGGTCTACAAAGTGACAAGACTGTAACGGTCCTTACTGACACTGGTTCGCGGTAGACCACACACCCTAACACCTCAGACCCCCACGTAAAAGCAGAGCATCTAAAGCTGGAGGATCATTTATTCACTCATCAATCACTTCTGAACACCTGCTGTGTTCCAGGCACTTCGTTAGTGCTTCAGGGATAAAGCGATGGAGAAGACGTGCTCTCTGCATGGAGAACTGAGGGGCGGCAGCCTCTGGTCTCAGCCAGGGGAGGGGAAGGCACTGTGAGCCTTTCTCCCAGACGGCGGAAGTGCTTCCGCCTTGGGGGTGCAGAGGAGTCAGGGGCTGGCAGCAGGCCTCCATGCGTACGGAGCTGCAGCTGGAGAAGGCCTGGAGTAAGAGGAGCACTGGAGCTCAGTGCGGTGGGGATTCAGGAATTGAAGTCCTTTCCCAAAGGGGAGAAAGGGCTGCTGGGGGGCCAAGACGGGGGGTGAGGGGCCCCGACCGCGCACAGGCGCTCAGCGGCCTATAGCGAGCGTGGCGTGATTCCGAGGGCTCGGGGAAGACTTCGTGCCTGAAACAGCTTCCCCACTAGGGCCCGATGTTCCTTCAAAGTGGGGCGCAGGCTTGCCCCCACAATTAGAGCTAAGGCTTATTATTAAAGCACCCCTGGGAGAGTTAAATTCACATTAGAGGTAAACTCAAGAGTTATTTTGAAGGGTCGTCTTGGAGGATGCCACGATACAAGAGTCCGGTGGGAGGGGGAAGTGCACAGACAACCGAGAGGGGGCTCTGGGAGGCAGACTCCACCATTCTCGCTGGCCGGCCTGACCTTGTGGCTGGTGAGGGCTGGCCAGATGTGGCAAAGCACACAAAGAGAGAAGCACCAGGATGCTTGGTTAGACTGACCTGAAACTCAGGTGTAACACGGCGTCCTGGGTTCCATCTGCAACTCCAGGCCAGTGGGGAGTTCTAACTGGCCTCACTCAAACCTGTAACCATAGACGCCCTGTGGATTTGCGGAGTCTTCTCCTGCGCGCATGAGGATAGCTGGGGAGAGGGGCGTGGAGGGGACAAAGCAGGACCACAATGCATGGGGAGGGAGGAGCGTTCTGGAGGCCTAGAAGGGTAAACTCCCTGAGGACCAGACTGCATCTCTTCTCTCTGCATCCTTGTGTAATGCCTGGTACAGATATGCTGAGATTCTAAAAAAGTGTCAGTTATCATCATCATCAGCAGCAGCATCATCATCATCATCATCATCATCATCATCATCATCATCATCATCATTATCACATATGCAGTGTTTACCACCCCCAGGCTCTCCTCTAAACACTTCACTGAACAATTGAGATGATGCATAAGACGTGGTACAAGTAACTTAAAAGGAACTTGTGCCGGTAAAGGGAGGGGCTCACCAGACATGACTTCTGCATTCAGTGGATTCTTTTGTTACTAATGTGCAGTCCTCTTCTTGGGGGCACTGAACTGAAGCCAAGCTTCAGCCCAGGTTTCTATGCGGCTCTTCAGCTCTTCCTCCTCCTAAAAACCAAAAGTGCAAACAAAGTCAGCGATGTCCTCAGCTCTCCCCTCCCTCCCCTCTGTAACTGCTCCCAGCTCCAGACTGCAGGGGCCCCTGGCCCCCTACCCCAGGCCCCGCACGGTCCCGAGTGCAAATACACGGCCACGTGGGCGCAGCAACGCATTGTTCAGAAAGTAAAGAGCCTTTGAAATAATTCCTTAATGCTTTTTCCAAATTTAGATGATGTGGGTTACATGGGAATTTGGATTATTCAGGCTCATCCTTGCCTCCCCCCACAGAGCGCCCCAAATGTTATTTTGTGCCTTCATAGGAACTGGCAAACGGGGGGTGGTTAACCACGAGCAGCTCTAGCCTGGCCTGAATTGGCTTCAGAT
This sequence comes from Camelus ferus, assembly GCF_009834535.1. Classification (NCBI taxonomy): domain Eukaryota; kingdom Metazoa; phylum Chordata; class Mammalia; order Artiodactyla; family Camelidae; genus Camelus; species Camelus ferus. Next base: position 17,665,470 of record NC_045729.1, on the reverse strand, counting down.
TTGCCAAACTGAGCATTTGGAAACTTTGTCTTCATTACATCCATCAAATTAGGACCAGGGAAACCTCAGGACAATTTTAGGATTGGAAAAAGTAGGTTTGGAACAACTGCTACTACTTTTTTTACAAGTCTTTGGTTTTTAGGCAGAATCCTAAATGTTTTCTGTCAGCGCCCTTCTTCACCCCCACCCCGTCCGTCCCACCCCGCCCGGACCCCCAGTGTTCCATCTCCATGCACGGGGAGCTGGCCGCACGCACGTGGCTCTGATTCACCTGCATGTAACCCATCAGGATGTTTAGTCAAAGAAGTCTCCGTCCAAGGAGCCTTACGAGCTGACATTACTAAGCCTGGCTGAAGCCTATTGTTGTTATTGGGGAGTTTCTTTGCTTTGAACTGGGAAGTTGCCGGTCTGAAGCCAGCCCTAAGCCAAAGCAGGCCCAAGAAGCTGCATCGGTCATTCCTTCGTGGGTTGTTTAATTCTGGAATGCAGTCAGCTCAGCACATTCCCAAGGCGGTGAAAAGTCTCCTCTGAGCTGGGTTTAAAGGGCACCACTCCAGCCCAGGCAGCAGGATGGCGGGCAGAAACCCCACCTGGCGACGGTACCTGGCGTCTGATGTTACGATGTACTTCCACTCTTTCCACGCTGGTCCGGCCCAAGGTCATGTCTCACCTCTGTCATCCGTGGCTTCCCACCTGCTTGACGCATACAAGCCCTCTGCCCACTTCACCCCCAGCTCATGGTGTCTGTTGGCACTTCTTAAACAGGGATGTCACGAGTCTTGAGGGACACGTGGTTAAGTTCCAGGGGCAAAGCAAAGTCGCAGGACACACAGGAATATCTCCCTGACAGCATCAAGGCTTCTCAAAAAATCAAGGGCGATATTTTTTGGTTTTATTGGTTTTTTTAAATTGTGATTGTCTTTTTAAATTTTTTTAAATGTTTATTTTTAAAAAAATTTTATTGAAGTGTAGTTGATTTACAATGTTGGTTTCAGGTGTACAGCAAAGTGATTCAGTTGCACATAGACATACATATATGTTTCTTCTTTTCAGATTCTTTTCCATTAGGTGTTATTATAAGAAATGGAATATAGTTCCCTGTGCTAGACAGTAGGACCTTGTTGTTTATCTGCTTATATATAGTAATATGTGTCTGCTGATCCTTAACCCCTAATTCATCCCTCCCCACCCCAATGAAATATTGTTATTTTATGTTTTAAAAATCTATGGAGTAGAGTGCAAAATTATTACACATTCTAAAGATAAAATACGAAGCTTCAGGGAAATTTTCAGCTTGAAGCAGATTTGTTTGGATTAAATTTCTAGGCTCCCAAGAATTATGCATCCATTGCCTTCTGCCATTAGGAAGGTGGGTAAAGAGTTGAGAGAGCCTAGAAAGGATGGCCCAACTCCAACTCCTCACGTTGTCCATCAAAGCCCATCACACAGCGTTCCTCCACCCAGGCTGGTCCACCTCCCGCTGCTCATCACGGGGTGGGGGTCCCTCCAGATGAGGAGGACCCTCCCTTGTTCTCCAGCGCATCCCTACACTGGATGCTTGCTCCTTATAACCCCCAGGGTGACTTTAAATTTCCTGATCTTTGCCTGACCCAAATCCAGATCTCCTAATTCTGTATCCATTGTTTTTCCATCATAAACACATCTTTTGCATGTCTCGGGGCCCTGGTCACGACACTAAGCTCTCAAGGAATATTCACCGAGAGGTTGTGGACTGAGCATGGTCACTGAGCCCTTGAGGTGTGCCGGAAGGAACGACCAGGTCTCTGCTCTTAGAAGGCAGACGTGGGGCAGGGTGGTGCTAAGAGGGGTGTCCGAAGAACTTTTCTATCACCTACTGTTTTCTTCAACTTCAACAAGTCCCAAGTCTTGTTTCTAGTGAGGAGGCAGAACCTGGGGTGAGAGCGAGGATTCAGAGGCTGAGCACAACTTTATCTGGATGAAGTTTATGGAACAAAAAATGGGAAGAAAACTGGATGAGATGGTTGCAAACTGGAGACCCGCAAACACGTTTTTTCCCCCTAAACATTATATATATGTATTTAATTTGGGAATTTCCCCCCCCAAAATCTGGAATTCCTGATTCCCTTGAAAAATCCAGATGGATCAGCGTGACGCTGTGATTTATATTAAGAAATACATGTTTGGTCTTAGTCCTTGTTTGCAGCAGACAGTTCCTAAAACTCACTCATGGGGTTTCCTAGTGATGGAAGCTTACAGGTGTCATTTGTTATGACAGTGAGGTGACTTTTGGGAATACGTAAGGATGGGGGCCGGTGGCCAAGAGAACCAACCAGGTGATTAGAGGGTTGGAACTTTGAGTCTCACTCCTGGCCTCAGGGAAGGGGAGTGGGGTTAGAGGTTGAGTTTACTCACCCATAGGTGATGACTAAATCAATCGTGCCTAAGTGATGAAACCTCCATAAAACCCCAAAAACATGGGGTTCTGGGAGCTTCCAGGTTGGTGACCTTGTGCAGATTTGGAGGCAGAACATGGGAGCTCTGTGTCCTTGGCCCCTCCCTTCCCTCTGCATCTCTTCCGTCTGGCTGTTCCTGAATTATATCCTCTTACAATAAACCAGTGCTCTAGCAAGTGAAATGTTTCTCTGAGTTCTGTCAGCTGTGTAGCAAATTAATCGAACCCAAGGAGGCGGTCATGGGAGCCTCTGCCATACAGCCTGCAGGTCAGAAACACAGGTGACAAATTGGCCTTGTAATTGGCATCTGAATTGAGGTGGAGGCACAGTCCTGTGGGACTGAGCCGTCAACCTGTAGGTCTGACGCCACCTCCAGGCAGATGATGTCAGAACGGAGCTGAATTACAGGGCACCCAGCTGGTGTCTGAGAAAGGCTTGTTGGTGGTGTGAGGAACTCCCCTATACACCGAGACATGTTGTGATTGGGGGTAGAACCCAAATAATCGGGGACGTGGAACCCTGCCTCCCTGCCAGCCAGCAGGGGAGCAACCCTCAGCTGCCACCTTGAAGTTGGGTCTGGACTCCCTACCTCACCGCAGTCTTCACCATTCCGGGTCCTACACACACAGTGCGGCCCCCACAGGCACATCAGTTGGTTATCCTGATCCAGAAACAATTCAAAATTCTAGGGGAGGAAGGTGTAGCTCGGTGGTAGAGTGGGTGCTTACCATGCGCGAGGTCCTGGGTTCAGTCCCCAGGACCTCCATATAAATAAGCCTAATAGCCTCAAAAATTTTTTTAAAAAGACAAGAAAGAAACAAAATCCCAACTTAGAGTCTGTGGCTAGAAAATGGGAGAAGAGGCCAGCAGAATGAATAGTGGTCAGTGAGAGAGAAAAGACCACAGACAGAAGTCCGGCTGGAGGTGAGCTGGGAGAGTCCCCTCTGGGCTGAGTCCCTCAGGCTCTCCGCGTCAGAGCCTCTCCCTTCCAGCAGGTCGCAGGTCCCGACACACCTGCCGTTGTCCGAGGAGCGGCCCTCAGGCTCGGAGCCACGCCTGTACTTGGGTGCCTGCAGTGCGTCCTGCTGCCTCCTCTCGGCATCCAGCCCCTGTTTCCCTCGAAGCACCTGTCTTGTCCCCCTTTCTTGATTTGCCCAGAACCACGTAGAGCTTTTCCCTCCTCCAAGCTGCTCAGATCCAGACATTTTTGTCCAACTCACTTCAAGGACTGTTAGAAAAATCCACCAAGATCAAATCTCTCCTCGCTTCAGAAGGGCCTCTAATGCTAACGTGGGCTGGGGGGGCCCAGCTCCTCCCTCCCCAGGCCTGGTCGGGGGCTTGCCCGGCTGCCCCAGCCTGCCCCCAGCTCCAGCCGGAATTCTGGAGGGGGGATGGGGGAGCAGATCTCTCGTCCCCAAGCTTCTCATTTCACTTGTCACAATGAGGAGATGAGCTGGGCTGATAGGGGTCCCCCAAGGAGTTCCCAGGCTGTGGGGCCGAGCCCAAGCCTTTCATGAACGGGCCATTCCCAGGGCTTCAGATTTCAGGATGAGGAGATTAGACAGGGTCCAGGACCAGGGATCAAGCAGCCGCCAAGCTATCCTTTTCCCTCCCTGGCTGTTCATCTTCACAGCCAAGCACTGTGGTCTCAGGCGGCCAGGAGATGCCACTCTCCCTGCCTGCGGGGGCCAGCAGGCAGCCATGGAGGGGGGCTGTGGACAGAGTTGCTAACAAGCAGATTGGCATTGCTCAGTCCACACAGAAATCAGAGAGAGCGAGCCCCTTTGCTAGTTCCAAAGATGACATGCAAAGGAATTCCACCTCCTTTTATGGCTCTGTTTTTCCCATGCTCTCTTTACGCCCCACGCAAAATAAGAACACATCATAGAATTTCAGGTTGGACTATACTTTAAAAGCCTTTGACCAACTGGCTCTCCTCACATTACAAAGGAGAAAACAGTCGTGGAAAAGGTCACACACGGCGGCCCATCCAAGGCCACACACCACAAAACGTCAGGACAAGGCTGGGAACCGGGCATGTCCAGCCTCCTTCTACCTTTTCTCAAGTCCAGTGGTTCCCAGCCTCTGATCACGAGCCTACGACTTTCATCATTTTTGGCAGAGCTGCAAACACTTGTGCAATGACTTAAAACTTACTCTCCAGCCAGATTCATTTTTTAACTCAAGTACAGTCACTTTTTAAAAGGAAACTGTATCACTGATGCCAATGGAAAAGCAACATTACTTGCTTTATACATCAGAGACCAAAGGGCAACTGTAATTGATGGAAGGCAACGTCGGGATAGTGGGATATTGTGATGTGTGAGGTCTCTCACTCCCAGACCTATTTATTTGGGGTTAAAATGGGAGCGAAGGGTTTCAGAAGCATTAAGGCCACCCTAGCGCCTGGCTGAGACATTCTCCTTGTGGGGAGGATGAAGAATTAGAATGGAAGCCAGCATCCTGGGAACGACCGATGCCTCACCACGCACCAGCAACGTGTTCCCCCAACCCCAGGGTGTCTGTTCCCCACTTTGGGGCCCCTGAACTGGCGGGGAGCGTGTGCCTCTTGCCTGGCTGTCTTCCCTCCTCAGGGGCAGGGATCTGCAGGTGCGGGAGACAGACACCCAGTTCCTTGCACTTTTCAGAAAGAATGGACAGCGGCTCCTGGGGCGGAACAGGTTTTTTGGTGTCGGTTTCCCTGGCGACTAGTGGAGTTTTTCCCAACTTTCTGGTCGGGAAGATCCTGGAGAGGGAAGCAGGGTCACGGGGGGAGGCTAAGGCAGTCCTCGGATCTGAGAGATGGCTAAGCGATCTTCTGCCAACCAGATACCCTCACCTCCCCTTTATTGCCATCCCCGTAAGTTACCGGGGGATCACATCACTCTCTCTGTCGGTGATAGCAGGAATAAATAGGCTCCCTTCCTCTGTGGGAATGCCCAACGAGCACTCTCTGTGAGACTCGACTCAGAGGTCCAGGTAGAACAGGGAGTTGTGCGTGCTCCCCCCACCTCCCCTCTCTCAGCAGCATCACTGTAACGATCCGGAGCACAGGGCATTCTAAATTATCTGCCGCTGCGCTAGGTGTGGGGTCACAGGAGTGAACAATGCATCAGCTTTGTGTACTTGGGACAAATGCCATTCATGGGGAAGAGTACGGAGGACACACATGCTACACACCCACCCCTGGCTGGGCTCATGGATGCTCTGGGAGCCTGGGAGAGAGAGACTGCGGCCAGAGGCTCGGTGAAGGCGGTAGGATTTTTTTCAGGGCTTCCTTCTCCCTGGTGTCCTCTGGTCTTCCTCCTCCCCCTTCTGCCCTCCCCCAGAATGCGCACCGAGTCGCACCGGCGGAGGGCTGCGGGGCTGGCTCTCCCCCCGGACGTGGGCCGCACAGGCATCCCGGAAGCCTGTGGCGGTGGGAGGCTGGCCAGGTGGACAGCACCCCCGCAGCTGCCCGCGAGAGCCTCGAAGACAGATTTACCAGTTGCCAAATTCTCCTGATAGCCCACTCTCCTCCGCGTGGCCCTGCACAGCAATTCCTGAGCACCAGTGATGGGAGAGGGCTCAGAAAAGGCAGGGGAAAGGGCGTCACTCAGAACCGCTGGGACCCACTCGGATGCCCTGGGCAGATCCCACCCTCCCCGTCTTCAGAGCACGGATTCCATCTCTGCCTCCGCAGACGCCCCAGGCCGGAGGTGGGGGCTGCTGACCCGGGGTGGTCTCACCCCCTGCCAGAGAGCCCTGTTGACCGTATGCCCTGCGGTGCCGGTTGGGCTGGCTGGCAGTCAGACGTGGGTACCAGCTTCACCACTGAGCCTCCATTTCCTCCTCCACAGCCTTCTCCAGCCTTTTATGAAGATCTCTATTCCAGACGTGGAAGGAAAGGAACACGGGGGGCCAGGGGAGGGAGGGAAAGAGAGAAGGAGAGGAGGAGAAGGATTTTTAAAAAAGGGAAAATAATGGTGTGATTGTGACAACAGAGAAGTGGAAACTCAGGGAAAGGGCCAGCAGACGTGTGTGTTAATCATCAAGGGAAGAGCAAGACTGTCCCCTTGGTCTCTGCGCCTGTCGGTGGGGCTGTGTCTGCCCGAGCTTGACACTGTCACTCCTGATCAGCGAACGTGGACTGAGGTGACCTCTCTGCGCCCAGCACTGCGCCCGGGAAATACACAAGAGCATCTGGGCTTAGACGGGCATCAGCTTACACGATTTCAGGAAAAAAATGCAAAAATCATACACACAGAATTAAGTACAAAAACATGTTTGTTCAGAATGAGAAAAAAAAATCATAATACATTAAATGTGTCTAAAAGCTGACATCCACAGCGAAGCCCCGGAAATGCAGAAGCTGACAATATTTTCGCTAACTTTCCCCTTGCATTCTCTCTAACCTCCTCTTCACGCGACTTCGTGAAATTACTTTCTGTGGAGAGAAAGGACAGATGTTTCAGGCTTTCCTCCAGCTTAGATGCTTGAAATTTATTTTTTATTTTTCATCAAATACAATGTGCATTCGGTCTCACGCCTCGATTAGCTCCGCCGCTCACATCACTGACGAAAAGCCTTCCAGTTCTGCTCTGCCACTGTCCCTCCGCCCACTTGACAAGCCACGGAGGCGGGTGGGACAGAAGGGCCCTCAGGACTTGGCATCGCTGCGCATGAAGGGGACCTTCTCTCTCTGCCCACTCTGTGGGGCTGTGGAGCTAGGATGAAGGGCAGGGTCACTGTTCTCCCGAGACCCAGGGAAGGAGGTGTGTCTGGAGTTTGAGATCCCGCACGAAGGAAGGGCAGATGCTCATGAACTCCTGAGTACTCCACCACCTCCAGGCCATCAGCACATGTCCACCAAATATGAAACAGTCCTTGAGCCCCTGTTCCATGCCAGGCACTGTACTTGGCTCTGGGAAACAGCAGGAAACAACCTGGGGAAGGCTGTCCATCCTCAGGACCGCCATTTTTCTCTCTACGGGTTGGATGATAGGTGTGCAATGGTTTTGTCCCCACACAACCTGATAGTACAAAGTCTCTGGGTCCTCCCAATCACCACTGCCCTGGCTAGGGACACGGTGGCAGCGGGGGCCTTCCCACCGTCATCTTCACCTTCCCCAGCCCTCCCCCCACCACGGTCCCAGTGCCCCTCGGAGTATGAGGATGAAAACAAACCCCCAGTATATTTGGCCAGGTTTCCTTTCCCACGATGGGCAGGCGCCCACTGGTACAGTCACTCTATTCTTGGGGTCTGATGTAGGTGTGTCTTTTACAAAGTCCTTGGGTCAAAGATGGGACTCAGCATGGGTGGGAGTCTTAAGGGGAAACTGTGTTATTCCTTCTGGATGGACAATAGTCCTCATGCCTGCTTTTTCCCACATCATCTCGTCTTCTCTCTGCCATTATTCAATTCATTTCTTTAAAAAAAAAAAAAAATCCTTCCTCCTCCGAGAAGCCCACCGGGACTAACATGCAGGAAGAAGTACTCTTCGACTCCACTGGGAGGCCCTCCCCTGAGCCTCCGCCCACCTCCTCCGCCCGGAGCGTGAGAGGGTAGGGCAGGCACCGCGGCCCCCTCCCCGCTGGGCCGTTCCCGCTGCGGTTTCAAATCGCACAAAGAATGACACGTCTCAGGACCTTAAGTGTCAGTTCCAGATTTTTGGGGGGAGCCTCTGAAAATGTGAAATTATTATTATTTCCTTCAAGAGAAGCAACCTTTATCTTCCTTTCCCTTGCAGCTGACCCTGCCCGTGGTCGGTTATAAAGGAGCCAAGGTCTTCTGTCACTTGGCTCCTGAGTAGGGCTCTGTGTTACTGTTTTAGTTCAAAATACTTTGTCTTTTGTTCATTGGGAAAATTCTGGAAAAGTCCTCAAGCACAAAGATGCATAAACATCTGCTGTAATATCACCCAGCTGAGATAAGGGCCGTCTGTGTGTTGGTGGGCACCCCACCGCTTTTCCACGCAGAGGTGCGTGAGGCCCCCAAACCCCGAGTCCCCGCAGTGCAGAAGTCCTTTTCCTACTGAGCCTGCCCCACACAGGGCGCACAGACATAACCTACAGGACCGAGGCAGCGCCACCGGCAGAGTACTGCAGCCTGCGGGTCTTGCCTGACGACACCGCAAGGTCCAAGCCGTCCCGTTACCAGCAGGTTCACTGGCAGCAGGGTTGCTCCAAGCGCACAGTGCGTGTGCCGTCACACAGGGACACTGTGACTGAATTAACCAGCCTCCTTGCTGTTCATTCAAGTGCCTTCCCACGTGGCAATGCTGCTGGTGTTGCAACTGTACAACCTTTACGCATATCATCGCGAACATCTCTGATTGTTTTCTTCCAAGCCATTCCTGGAAACAAAATTCCTGGGTGCCAGGGAATAAACGTCTCCAGAGTTCTGCACACACACTGCAGAGCTCCGAGAGGCCCCGTTGGAGAGGGGCCGTGAGATCAAGACGGTGCTGGACTTTCAAGGCCAAGGCTGGGGCGGAGCAGCCCTGAGGATGACAGGCACTTCCTACCAGGTGGCCCGTGCCAGAGGGCTCTGACCTCACTGAGAAGGTGGAGCAGAGAAGCGAGGCTGAGCTGCCCATTGCATCCCCCACAAAAGAGGGCACGGGGACACGGCATGAGCCTTAGCACTCAGATGTCCAGGGAACTGGACGCGTCCTGGCTCTGGGCTGGACCACCACCAGATGCTGGCAGGACCTAGGAGAATACAGCCGGGGGCAGTTGTCGCACACACAGCACCGCTGCCGACCCTGTTGATCAGCGCTTCAGAGTGACTCTTCTGGTCCCGAGAGGCCAGAAGACCCCCATCACCCTGCCTTCTCCTCTCAGATCCCTGCTGCCTGTGTTCTGCTTCAGGGGTCAGCTCGGGGAAGGCATGGCTCTCTCTCAGCTTTCAAGCTGTCTTCTATCTACTTAATTCATTTATCCAACAATGTACGTGGGACAGGGTCTACTGTGCACCAGGCACTGGGCAGGGTCTGAGGGTTAGAAAGGTGACCGAGAAATGTCCCTGGCCATGTATTTCAGTCTATTGACAGATATAGCAATCAGTACACTGATTTGCAGATCATGAAAATGCAGTCGGTAATTTCTGTTTCTTTCACTCACTTAGAGTCATAGCCGGCAGTTTGTAGGCATTTGAAAATATTTGATGAATGGATACTTGAATGAATAAATGCATTCAGTCCTTTATTCCTTTTAACTGCAGAATAATATTCTGTGATAAATTAAATGGAATTAAAATTTCATTGTGTGGACAGACCATGTTTTGTTCATTAGTTGATGAACATCTGACTTGTCTCTACCCTTTGGCTGCTCTGAACAGCGTTGCTGGGGATGACTGCGTGCGGTCTCTGTGCAGACGTGTGTTTTCATGTCTCCTGAGGAGGGCTGGCGTTGCGGGGTCACACGGTGGACGTCGCAAGTGAGGGTTTAAAGAGGCGTTTACAGAAGGAAGACTTGGCTCAGCTGCACGGAGCTGGGGTCTGTCCGAGGCTCAGAGGCAGACTCTCGAGCGCGGCTCTCCCTGGCCGCTTCCCAGCCGAGGCAGAGTCCAAGGCTGGACCTCCTTTTTTCTAGACTTTTCTTTACCTGCAACTTGTCCTTCAGTGAATTCTTCTTTTCAAGGCTGATCTTGGCTTTTCCTTTTTTTTTTTTTAATAGGAAGTCTGGATGCTGGAGGGTGCTCCTATACTTTTCTTGAAGTAACATTATTATGTTTCCTAAATACTAAGGGAAAATATGTTTATTGTAGAAATCTGAAGTTCCACAATCCAAATTTTAAACAGAAAGTAACCCAGATCTAATCACAATTAATATTTTAGGGTGTATTCGTTCATAGATAGATAGATCTACACCGATTTCTAGATAGAGCAGATCTGATCCCAAGCAGTACTTTGGTGTGTGTCCTTTCATACACAGGCAGACAGCTCTATACAGAGCTCTGCTTAGATGTAATTACAGGTAGATATTGATATCAGCATAGAGATGGACGTTTATGCTATTTTGATTCCTATTTTTTCACCTAATATATCCTATTTTTTGTATTTATCTTTCTATTGAATAGTTGTACACTTTCCCAGGCACTCACACCTTGGGCAGAAAGCGAGCAGCATAAGAGGGGGACCCGGCTCCACCTGCCACTCCCATGGCATCGGAAATATCTCCTGCTGCCCACAGACCGCCGGGTACCCGCCAAGGTTGACGCGACTGACGGCTAAGCCACAAAGCTCCCAGCCCAGTGGGCTCGAGTTTTACGACAGGACGAAAGAGCGGGCGCTTGGAACCCCGCCCGGTTTTGGCACCAGCATCCTTTGTCGGAAGGGCCAGTGCGGGGGTGGGGGTGACCAGCTGTTCTTCTTTCCCCTAAGAGTCCGAGCAAAGGAAGTGAGATCAAGTCACAATAGAAGGGGTGCCAGGGAGACAAAAGAAGAGACTTGCTGCCGAGGAGGTTTGCGGAGCGCTGCGCCTAAGGGGATCTTTGAAGAGGGTGAGCTCTGTGCGGTTTATTGGATCCCTGCCTGGGAGCAGAAGACGGATCTTAGCCTGAACCGAAGGCGATAAGCTCTGGCTTGGCCCACGAGTGCCCAGGCTTCCTGCAAGCTCACCGCCACCTGACAGCTTCTGGATCTTTCTTGGGACTCTGATTTTAGAGACGCAGCCTCTTTGGGTCTCTCCACCCCATCTTAGAACAAACATACACTGTGAGGTTTAGTTTTCTAGAATCCAAGGAACAACAGGAGCAAAGGAAAGGTACATGGTTAAAGGCTGACTCTTTGTCAGGCTCTGGCTGGGTTCTTTAAAGACGATCTAAAATCTTCACGATAGCAGGTGAGGAAACTGAGGCACAGAGAAATCTAGCTGTCCCAGGCTTACACATTACATGGCAGAGCTGGGATCCACACCCAGACACATTTTGGCTCCAACATTTCTTCCTGTCGGACTGAGCCATGCAGCAACGTACATGAACTTCTAAGCGCTATGCTCAGTGAAAAAATGCCAGATGCAAACACTGCATGTTGTAGGGTTGTGTTTACATGAAATATCCAGCATAGGCAAGTCTGCAGGCGTAGAAAGTAAGTTAGCGCTTGCCCGAGGTCGGGGGCTTGGAAGACTGGGCCGTGGGGGAGCCTGCAGATGAACATGAGGTCTATTTTGGGGAGTGATGAAAATGTTCTAAAATCAGACTGTGGTAATGGCTGCACACGTCTGTGAGTATTACAGCCACTTTACTGCTGGAGGTGAGGGTATTTAAGAGTATAAACTCCATTTACATTGGACGATTACCAGACGACGACCTTGGCCATCTTGGATTTCCTGGAGGGCAAGTGTCTTCCTGGTCCAGTAACTGGACAGATCCTTCCCCCATCCCCCTCAGTTCTGAAATAATGTGAAGTTTGTCTTTTTAGTAATCAGCACCCTGCCAGGTATCTATTAATCTCCGACCACGTGTCCTGTGCTCTGCTAGGGAGTCAGCAGAGCTTCCCACCTTGTTTCGTAGAGTGGCACACGTGTGAAGTGACTGGACGGCTCACCATGATAAACAACGAGGGCCCCTGCAGCCAGAGGTCCCAGTCTGTAAGGCAGCCCCAGGAGCCGCCTGGGGACAGCTGGTAAACCATCGCTGCACAGGGACAGTCCCCAGGCTCCCCGTGCTGTCCTAGTCATCCAGGGCTAAGCCATTTCACCAGGATGCGTGACATTCAAAAGAACGCTGAAAAGCTAGCAGGGTGGGTGAGCAAGGGCTGCCCTCTGGTTAGACTGGAGGATCACAGTAACACAGGGAAGGGGGCGACAGGTGTCCTGCAAGGGCCTGGGGGCTTCCCAGAGGAGAGGCACTACTGAGAAATAGCCAACTTGGATTTCACGAAATCAAGGCAGGAGGCAGAGAGCACGGAGGACTGAGCCCTGTAGAGAATCAGAGCCCTGGACTCTGGTTCTGACGCCATGTCTGAATCACTCCTCGGCAAGCGGGTTCCGTCGGCCCCTGCTGCCCCTCTCCCTCTAAATGGTGCCTGTGGGACCTGCCCAGGGACCTGCCAGGCTGCCAGGAGGTTCAGACGAGAGGCTGAGAGTCAGACACTCATCGGGACCGAGGGGCCGGGTTAACGTCAGGGATGCTCAGCTGCCGTGCATCAGGGCAGCCACTGTGAGCTTCGTGACCAGAGATCGCTTTTCCCTGGCTGGGTCATGAATGGTGGCAAATGCTTGGAACAGAGGGACCTACAAGCAGATAGACCAAGGCAGAGCTTTTAACTTGGACACAAGTTAGAATTTTATTTTCCTAGAAGTCTTTGATTCCATTCCTCTCTTCTCTGGCTTGAGACTGCAATAAAACACAAGATTACCTGGAAGAAACACCAGACTGGCTGTAAGTGGAGTGAGAGCCAGAGAGGGTGATTCAGAGCCAAGACTGAGAGGCGGTGCCTGAGGAAGAGGCGTCTGCTGGCCTTGCAGACGGGCTCCCCAGCCGTCTGCACCCCCCTCGCCTCCCCCTCTCCTCCTAAGCCTCCTGCTCAGCCCTCAGCGGGATGGAGGATGGCGCCTCCCCCGAGGATGCTGTGCTCCACACAGCAGAACCCTGCTCACTGCTCTTCCCAGGTGTCCATCGAGGGCAACGGAGCTGAGCAACAAGCAAGCATCTTTCTGGGGACCCGTAAAAGGGCTCCATACCTGATCTGTATTGAGAACACCTTGCCCCTGCCAACGAGTAAAGCTCTCACCTCAGGGGGCAGGTTTGGACATCCTGAGAACCTACAGAAGCCATTGGAAGTCTCCTCTGGAAGGAGATTGGGGCAAGAGACAAGGAGGTGTGTGGGCATCCCGGGGGAGAGGAGGAGGGACTGGCAGGCATTTAGTAACTGTTAGATGCCCAACCTTTCTGCTCTTCACGTTTGCTCACACCTTTGAAGGTCAGCAGCATCATCTCCATTTCACAGATGGGGACACTGAGGCTCAGAGAGGTCCATGGGCTTGCCCGGCCCCCACAGCTGTCGTCGGCAGAGCTTTGCCTGCATCCAAAGCCCGTGTTCTTTCTGCTTCCCTGGGAGGAGACAGACAAAGACCCAGAGCTCACAGCCATCCCCGTGCTGGTTTTGGTTCCCTGAGGTGACACCCGGACATGCAGGACAGGGCTCAGGGTGTCACCCCCAGACGCAGAAGCGGTGGTCTTCAACCAGACCCAGAGTCACACTAGGGTGCTGAATCTTCATTGTCAAGGGAAGCTCAGAATGCAAAGATAGGTTCTGGGGAGAATTTTCATGAAAATTGTGAAAAGACTGATACAAATAAGACCCGAGGGCCAATGGGGAATAACGTGGGGATGCTGGCTGGGGAGAAATGGACCCGCTGCCGGTACACAGCCCGTGAGGGTTTCACGGGTCCTGTGAGCAGGGTGGACGGTGCAGGGTGGACGGTCCATGGTGTCCGGCGGGCGTGAGCCATGGGCTGCAAAACGCCAATTCAGGACGAGGGGATGGTGGTGGCTCCCGTCCTGGGAGGCCTGTGAAATTAAATAGTCCAGTTCCAGGGAACTGAGCTGGAGGCAGAGTATAGAAAAAAAAAAAAAAAAGACTTCTCAAGCCTCAAGCCTGGGATGGTGGAATTCTGAGAAGTACACTCAAGAACAGACGGGGCCAGGGATGGGGGCAGGGATGATGGATTTGGCTGCCGGGTTGGAATGGAATGAAGTTGCTATGTGTTCTAATGACATCAGGTGCCCAGACAGGACAGCAGTAAACGGAGAGGCATATTTATGTAAACAAAAGAAATATAAAGGGGAGGGAGAGAGTAAACTAAATATAAACTCTCAGTTCAAAGCCACAGAGAGAACAGCCAGCACTATTTTCAGAGGGGGGTGTGTGAGCCCGTGCGGGCCCTATTTATAGACCGAAGGTGGTGTGCAAACTTGGGCCGTCGCCGCGGCTCTGGATGGCCTGCTGTCCACCGTATTGTTTTCTGGTCCCCGCAGGGAGGACAGCAAGAGAGAAAGAAGGCGCAGGGACAGTCTCCCCACCCCCCGCGCCTGTCTGCGCGCACCCCATCCCCACACCTCGGCCTCGTTCTTCGGGACCATCACTCCCTACATCCTGCGCAGTGTTCGGGGCTCAGCCAGACCGTCTTCTGCGCGAGGACACCCTCGGGACCCCGATGCCGGGTGCGCGGTGCCCGGCCCACGTGCCCTGCCGTTCCCCTTCGCCGTTTAACACCGTGGGCACGTGCACGCAGCACGCGTTTTCCTCTGGCCATTTTCCTGCCTCTCTGGCTGTGCTGTGGGCCCGCCAAAGGCAAGGCTGAACTTAACCGGTGAGCTAAGCGCATAGCAGGTGCTCCAGTTTGATCCGTTCACTCACTTAATCGCTGACCCCAAGGACGCGTGAACCTGAGCTGGAGCAGAAAAGGGGTTTGTCAGACACGGGCAGACGACGCCCTGCTGGAGGTCTTGCTCAAAGGCAGTGGGTGACCGCAGTAACCTGAATTCCTGCCCTGCTCCCTCGGGACTTCTTCTTGTCTTTCAGGGAAGGTCTCACTGACGACTGCATTATGAAATCTGTAGTTTTCTGCTTCTGTGTGATTCCAAACAGGACGTCCTTTCTGGGCTATGCCTGGAGCATGGAGCAGTGTTTGCTCCAGCGAGAATTACTGACAGCGAGGAAGTCCCTGCGCTTTGGGGTCTGTCTTTGCGTGTTTCCCAGAAGAGGGCAGCATGTCCCTGAGGTTTCTCTCGTCAGGTGGCACAGCCCTCTCCCGCAGTCGCACAAGGAATAGTAGGTTGGGTGGTGGCGGAGAAATGTCTCTGGTCCCTCCTTCGGATTCACAGAGACAGGGGGACAGGGATGGGAGAAGGTGTGTGTGTGTGCTCACAGGAGAAGGAGAGTTTTAGAATGTCACTTGCCCGCAGTGGCCCGAGGACACGTCTCATCAGAAGGCATCGGAGAGCGCAGTCCTCGGTGTTTGGGAACATCGGAGAGCTTTTGTGCCCTGAAGGCTGAGAGGTGCCAGGACATTCCAGGGTGGGTCAGAAAGGGCAGTGTGGGCGGAACACTCTGCCCTGCCCGGACGTCCGCAATCTGTCTGGTGCTCCGGAGGCAGACCCTCAGAGGGCAGTGACTCAGTCACTCAGCGAGTCAGAGCTAGGATGAGCACTGGGCGCGGTCTGCTGGCATCCCACCATTGCTCCCCCGCCACTCGGGACGGCCAAGGTCAAAGGAAGTGTCAGAACTTCATTGTCACCAACACCCAGTCCCACGAGAGCTACTGATTCTTGCTAGTCAGAAAGCTTGCGGGGCCTCGGGCCATTGACGTGTCTTCATGTCTCAGTTAAACAACCAGGAGGGCAGATGGGGGAGGCCTCACGGGTGTGGAAATCGATGCTTGGGGACAGTTGTCTGGCACCCTGGGTCAGATGGTGAGCGTGTCGGGGAGCAGAGAGGACAGCGGGCAAGCTGGGGTCACTGGCACCCTCTTCCTCAACTTCATTTTTTTTTTAACTTTTCTGAATGTCATTATCTGCAGGTGGCATGTTTACTGGAAACCAAAGAGCAGGCGGATATAAGGACCTTCCAAGTTTGGGCCCTGCTGTGCCTACCCAGAGAATCTGAAGTTGGTGGAGGGAGAGACATCAGACGGGTGAGGGTGCGGGGTGGGTGGGTGGCATTGTCCCGTGTGACTAAATGACCCCACTCAGTGACAACCTCCCAAACTGGCCCTGACCCCCAACCCTGCTCTTGCTCCCAGGGTGGCGGGGACTGACTTCAGGAAGCCTTGCATTCGGTGTTGGGTGCGACACTCTTGGCGAAGCCCTGACCGTGGCTTGGCACTAGGCCAGGCGCACTGCGCAGCAGCCTCACAGCACGCGCGTGCCGGGCAGGCGGACGGCGACGTGCCCCCTTCCCTCCCGTCCTCGGCACCCTCCGTGTGCGCTGGGAAAGCGGCACGGTCACTTCCACGCACCGGGAGGCTGGCCTGCGCCCCCTCCCGGACTGCGTCGCGCTGCCTGCGTGCCTTCTCCCGCTCTTCCGATCAACGCCCGTTCCGCATTTCCTGGTCTTTGTGGTTCGTCAGCCCCTTAACACTGCTTTTGCTTAGCTGGTGTGTGTGTGAGGATGAATCATGAGAGTTAAAAGCCTCCAAGCCGCTGGCATGCTGGAACAGTTCCCTGAATGCGGCTCTGTTGCGAACTGCTGTCATCACAACTTAGATCAAAAACAGCTCTTGCCCCCGGGACATGGCTGTGTTTTGAAAGCATTTCTGTCCTACGTTGCTTGGGCAGATGTTTGGGAGGGAGCTTCTTCCATGTCTGCTCGGTTTTTGGAGAGGGATTTTAGCGATGCCTCCTCCGTCCGTCCGATCTTCAGCCCCCCGGCCACGTGGCTGCGGGAGGAGCTCCCACCCTGCAGGCGCGAGTCCCAGCCCCACTGCTAGGCTGCCGGGCCACCTCGTACAAGTCACTGCTGGGTTTGGGGGGTTTTTTTGACAGCTAATTGCACCAGCTTCGTATTTTATCTCTGGAAACAGAAAATGAATGTTTTCTGCCAGTCGGCTGAGAAAAGTCATCCTGAGTACAGACTGAGCAGGACCAGAGAGTTAAGGAAGCGCGCGCCCACGGCGGGCAGCGAGGCGGCCGAGGAGCACTGCCGTGTTGGATGCACATCGGTCCGTGTTTACCTCTTCATCCGAGAAAGGGCTGAAGTGTTGGAGAGCATTTAAAATTGGCAAAGACGGGAAATGAGCTAACAGCCGAGGGCCTCCTGGACAGGACACCCCACTGCCGGCCCTTGTGAGGACCGCTGCTCGGACAGCCGTGCCCTCCGGTACACGCTCTGGGCATCAGCCTGGCAGCAGGGGCCCTGGCTGTCCTGACACCCAATAAGGACTCTGTAAATATTTGGGAAGTGAGTGGACACGTGACTGTCCCTGGTTTGGGCTGGTGCCACTTACAGGGCATCCAGAGTGCAGGAGAGGGGGGGGCTTGGGCACCAGGGATGCGGCAGGTGCTGGTCCGTGGCGGGGTGACACTTCCTGAGAGCCCAGTCACTTGGAAAGCCCCGTGCTCACACCTGGCAGTGACACCCCAGCCCACGACTGGCGTGCCAGCTCCAGCAGTACAGAGAGACACACGGACCCAAAGAGGCAACCGGACAGATGCAGGGGGCGTGGCTTCTGCAGCCTGGTGCTGAGCAAGACCCGAGATCCACGTTCAGGACAGTCCGTAAACCGAGAGCCACGGCAAGTCCTGCCTCTGCCTTTCTCCTCCATTGGACCCTCTTGGGCTGCCTTTTACATCTCATTTCCTTTGAAGTAGGTCTGGGTTCATTGTTTTAAAATTAAACTACAGCAAAATTAACTTTTGCAGGGATACAGAGCTCTATGAGCTGTAACATGTAGCGAGAGTCATGTACCCACCGCTATCCTCAGAATGCAGGACAGGACAGTTCCATAACCCCAAAGACCTCAGATGGACACGCGGATACTCACAGAAGAGAGTGCCGCTGGGCCATTTTAGGGTCATGTCATTTCTGTACATCGGGGTCCTTACATTAGGTACGAATGATGCCATATTTAATTTCATATCTCTCTTGATTTGCAAGACCATGTATAGGGGAGGGGTTCAGCTCATGCTGGCCATACGACAGTGTGGACCCCTCACCTTCCTGCTGACTTGAGGAGAAGCGAAGGGAACGGAAGGATGGCGGCTCCGTGACTGCACGACAAAGGACACGTTCAGATGTTTCCTCTCCTCTCACAAAGGTCCTCAGTTAAGAGGATGCTCTAGAGGTAAAGAGATCAAGTCTCCTGAGAAACTGCAAGAAACTGCAAGAAAAGTGAGGACGAGGAGAGAGAAGTTTTCAGACTAGTTGGATTCTGGAAATTCCAGTTCCTCCCACTTTCTTATCCTGGGACCCCAAGTTGCCAGGTAAAGGCAAGAAGTGGGAGGAGAGTGAGGCAGAAAACGGGGTGAGAATGTATCTAAGGAAAGGAGAATTACTGGCGCGTTCCTGGCCTTCAGCACAGAATAGAAGCCAAGCTGAGTCACCTAAGGGTTTAGGTATGAGGGTCTCTGAGCATCCACAGCGGCAGCAGATAGCTTACTTTTGGGGACTGGAAACATTTCTGGACATCATCTGGCCCAAACCCCGGATTTTAAACACTAGGAAGTTGAGACTCCAAGAAGGAAAGTGACTTTACCCTAGAGTTACCGAGCTAGTTAGTAGCTGAAGTGGCTGTCACACGCAGGACTGGGGCGCCCAGAAGGGTTCCTTCATCTCTACTTCCTACTGATGGAGACTGAGACCCAGAGCAGGGAGGGGATCGGAGAATCACAGAAGCATTGTGATCCCTGGACACCGACGGAGAAAGGAGAAAGTTGGTAAACATAGCTATTCCTCATCTAAAATTGTGAAGTTCAAATCACTTACCTATTGGTACTTATGGATAGCATAGTGGTCATCACCAACGTCGGCAGAGTGCTTACACACCGGGCACCGTGCTACATGCTCAGCTGATTTAATCCCTTCAACAGCGCTAGGAAATAGGTGCCAGGACTTCTCCTCGTTTATAGTTGTGAAAACTATGGCACAGGGAGGTTAAGGAAGCTGCTTAACATTGCACAGTCAATAAATGGCAGGCATGGAATTAAATCCAGGTGATCTAATTTCAGAGCCAGCCACTTAGCCAGGTGCTAAAATGTTTCAGTGTGGACCGAATACCAACTAGGGGCTCCTGTCTAATTCCTCACACAAAGAGTTCCCCAATTGCTGGGACCAGATTTATTGCCACCTGCAGCCGCCTCGTACCCGCGCACCAGAACGCCTGAGCATCCGGTCTTGGAGGGAGTCCGCAGAACAGAAAGCTTGGGTGCTGCCTTTGAAACGAAAAATTCTGGTGGTTCTAGAAACCACTCGTGCTGGAAGAGAAAGCTGAGCACTGAACCCGATTACAAGTGTTTCCTTCTCCCGCTTACTCTGCTGCCCGTGGCAACACGCCAGGGCCTCTAACACCCACTCGTTCTCAGTTCTTCTATAGCTCCGTTCTGCCACTGTTAGCCTTCGGGGTGTTACCCAGTGCCCATAAAGCATATGACATTAATTTCTGCTGCCTTGCTTGGCGTTTATATTTGAGAAGCAACTCTGTGATAAGGCAGAGAGGTTGTCTGGAAAAATGTTGAATTAATATCCAGTTGAGAGATGGGTACCGATTTCTTTTGATTACCGAGGATGTGTGCCTATTCGATTGTCTGATCGTAACTGGCTGCGGTCAGGTGGGACAGAAGCTAATTGCCTCTCTAGGAACCAGAGGATGGCCCGTCAGAAGGCTTTCTTCAAAGAGGAGAGACTTGGAGGGTTTTCCCCCTGCCTCCCATGCCCATGTCCCTACTGAGCTCTGATCAAAATGGAAAGGTAGGTTCCTTCACAGAGTTACGGGAAGTGGGAAGGGGGTGGTCCAGGGGAGGAGCCAATCACAGCATCCCTCACATCAACGTTTGCCGTGCATCGTGCGGTGCTTCCCACAGCCACCAGCCTGATTTCATTTTGCAGAGATCAGTGTTGTGGGTGTGTCCTTGTGAACTCATCCTGAATGATAGGGAGGGCGTGGGCTAGTGCGGAGGTGGGCCGGGCAGCGGCACATACGCTGGGACAGTCTCCCCAGAGAGCTGGCGTCCCTGTGATGCTTTCCATTTCCGTTGCTCCCTTACAATTCAAAGGCTTTTTACATGTGCTGTTTACACATCTATTCACCAAACATTTGTTGAAAGCCTGCTGTGTGTGTGTCAGGTCTCGGATGCGTCCCAGTGCGCACACTTGGGATACAGTAGTAGTAAAAACAAAAGAAGTTTATCTGCATGAACTTACACAGAGGGGAGGTTATCTCAAAGGCTTCTCATGATGATCTGTCAGGGAGGTTAGACCAAGAGCCATTAGTCTTGTTTATGGTTAAGATAAAGAAACCAAGGCTCAGAGAAGTTAACTGTCCTACCTGGGGGTGCACAGCTAGATAGTGGCAGAGCCCTGGAGAGCCCAGACCACCTGAATCCTTGTCTGTTACTCTTCCTACTGTAATGTTCTACCTTGGCCTAGGCAATGACCTTGACCTTGACCTAGACTGGCTAGAACTTCATGAAATCATTTTAGTCATCGCCCTCCATTTCCTGTCCACCATTCAAGCCTCCTAGTGGAGCCACATATCAAAGAAAGCAGACTTTGCACAGTTCCCATGGCACCCGTCCACTCCAATGAATCATGGCTCACGCTTGCTTGAAGTTCTGTTGGGTATTTAACTTAAATTCTTCGTGCTACAAGCCCATCTGCCTCCATTCTCCATGGAAGTGAAATGAGACGTCTCTTATGGACCTGAGGACAGTGCCCCCAGATCCCTCCTGCCCGGAACCACTGACAGACGTCCACGTCCAGGCCTGAGGTGCTTTGTCTCAGTTGACATGCAGGATGTTTTCGGGGATTAGTCATTTTCATCCTGGTTTTAGTTCTTCTCGGATAGCTAGAAAGACTGTTTCACTTCTCAGACCGAAATTTAGTGGCTAAAACAAGACTTAAGAAGTCACTCTGGGGGCAGCTGGTAAGTTCATGGGGGAGGTGTCGCGATTTGTCGTTAGAACAAGGCTTTGGCAAGTTTCAGTCCAGTAACACAGTCTTTTAAAAATGAAAATGGAATAAGAAATGTTCAGAGTAGTTTTATCCTAACAGAACATGAGATCTCCAGTGAAAACCAGAGTCAGCCCCACTCTGCTGTTCACTGGCTGTCTTGGGCTGGTCGTTTAAAATTCTCTGTGCATTTATCAAATTCATCCATTAAAAGGCAAAACAGATGCCTTGAAGTGTTTTTATGCAAGAATATTTATAAAAGGGATTACTCAACTACAGAGAGCAATATAAACATTAGTGATTGACACAACACTCACCTGTTGCTCCCTGTGGGGGAGAAGAGGGCCTCGCCGTGAGCTCATGGATTACTTTATCACCGGCTGTCTGCAGACTGCATTTCTGCCTTCCACCTCCGGAGTGCTGGAATGGCTTGCCTGTGGTCCCTCCTCCTCCCGCCCTCATGTGCCAGCGACACCTGGCCCATCTCTCCTGCAGGAAGGTATGGAAGCTCTAGCAGGTATCTCCATGACAACAGATTGTTTTCTCATTCCTGTATCCCCGGTACTGGGAACAGTCTCTTGCTTACAGTAGGCACCCAAAAACTATGCATGGAAAGGATGAATGTATCATAGCTAGCCTCAAGGCCTCTGGGAGAAAGCAATCAGGAAGAATCTTGTGTAAAGAACATGCAGCCGTCGAGCCTTTGAATGAGGGAGAAGTCTTGACACTAATGCTGCAGAAGACAGTGAAGGCCTCCCCACCCCCAGCAGGCAGGTATAGGACTTTGGCTCCAAGGCAGACGACCTGTGATGCCTGCTAATCCCAATGTCAGCTCCACTTCCCGCTCTGTCCCAGGGTCGTCCTGCAAACTGAACGTCCATGGTCTTGCAGATTCCAGCGAGCACAAGCTGCAGGGGCTGTTGCCCTCCAACCTGACCTACCCTTGGCTTGTAAGGCAAGAAAGCTGAGGTTAAGAGAGTCCCCCAGAAGCAGAGACTGGAATGCAGGCCACCAGATTTTTAGTGGAAGGTCCCTTTTCCTTCCAGAGGAAACATGCCATCATTTGAAAACTAAATGCTTTTTGTTTGCTTGCTATTTGGCCTTATGTTGCCTTGTTCAAGTGGGGAGAGAAAGTATGTTTCTTTCAAAATCTGGTGGTGGTCTTGATTACAGGGGAATGCTTGATCGCGTAAAGATTTTACCAAGAAGCCACTGGGTCTCCTAACCACACCTTGGTGTAAAATAATACCAAGGCGATCTCCCCTTCCACACCGTGTGTGTTTTCCCTTCCCTCCTGAAATTGCCAAGCTGACATAATTAACTAAGCTGTTAGCTAAATAAATCACTGGATCCTAGTGAGAATTTTCCCTGAGACATCACTGCCCCGTACCACACTGCATGAAGGACTGTCAACACGACGTGATGGATGTGTGGCAGAGGGTTCTGTCTGGGAGACAGCTCTCCCTTCCTCCCTGAGCTGCAAATGCGGCTGGCAGGCTATGGAACAGATGTCGTGGAGTGTGTGTGAGAAACCCACCAATTCCTCGGAGTGTTTCGATCACACAGGGTTCACTGAGCCTGAAGGCACACAGAATACAGGTTGATAGCCCAGAGATGGACTCATGTCATGGTGGACCTCAGGACACATCCTTTTTGTAGAGAACTGTGCTCTGACACAGGGGATGCACTTCTTAGCCTCCAGAAGCCTTTCACATACATCTCTTCAGAGCCTAGGGTAGGTGAGCACGTTGTGATTGCTTTATTTTTATTTTTAGGAATATTCATTTGTTAGCTCCTTAAGATGGGTCCCCTCCATCGTTCGGTCTGTGTGGCTCACTGGCAGGGCCGTCTGGTAAACCCCTGACAATGCTCGTCTTTGGCTGTCTGTCCCAGCTTCTCGGCATTCCTGCAGAATGACGCTTCACCAAAAGATCGAGGCTGTTTGGAAGAGGCTTACTCACAGATGAAACCTTATTTGAGTTTCAACAGATAAAGACAGAGCGGCTGAAGCATCACACCTGGGGTGGTCGTGCTGTGGAGGGCGGCAGTGTGCTGAGGCACCCCAGCCCCCGCCATCGCGGTGATGGAACGCAGCGCCCGCACTCGGTTTAATTAGAAGCATGGCTAACGGCCAGAAAGTTGGAAGAGAGATTATAGATTCATTAATTAGGGTCATGTTTACACCTCTTTTGTCAACTGTAACCATTTGTTTGACCCGAGGTCTCCCTGGTTTATTGGGAGCGGGACTGCCTGGCTGGAGTTTTACAGCTGTGAGGGAGGAAACCACGTGTGAGCCTCTGTGGTCCCCCAGGAGCCCGGCCAGGCCCTGCATTTTAATGTAAAGGAAGTTTTCCTTGAACACCGGATGTCCCCTTCAGTCGCCTTTTATTTCGGAGCTATGCCTGGGCCCAGACGGTGGCTGCATGGACCGTTACCTTTACTGTGCGAACAAGGCAGTCCACGTGGAGGATATCAGCGATGGCTACTGCGCGCTCCTAGAGCATTTTCTAATTCTCCAAGGGCCTTGGGGATCATCCACTCGCATGACAGGACGCTGTGAAGTCTAGTTTGGCCACGCAGGAGTCACGGTCCAGGCGCGCAGAGATGCATTGATGGGGTCTGGGCAGGTGTAACGGGCAGCAGCCCTGCCTCTGCTCTGCTTTCTCTCAGGACCTTCGAGGCTTCGCTGCAAATGTGGGGGTTGGATGGAGAGAAAGCGAAGGAAGAGGTTTGCTTTCGTCTGGCTTGGGAGTACCTTGTGCCCTTGTCTCACGATGGGTGTTGCCAGATCACAGGGGCACTGCTGAGGGGGGTTAGGGTAACTGGAATGGGTCTGTTAAAGCCACGGCAGAGCTTGGGCGGGGGGCACTAAGGACCTCCGTGGGCCACTTCTGAGGCCTGAGTGGCTCCTGCACCAGGCCCCAGGGATTTCCCTTTTTGTCTTTCCTACTTTAAAGGAGTGAAATTTGACAGTTTCCTTCCTGGGGGAATTTTTCTTTTCCACCAAACTGAACCATCCCTGGTTAGAGTCATAACGCTCAAGCTGCCTGCTCTGGCTTCAATCAGCAAATTCTGCAGAGCCTTATCCCAAACAGGCTCCGTTTCTTTTTTCATCTTAGGCTCAGTGATCACAGAGAATCTCCCACAGAGTCCAAGGATCGAGGGAAGGGTGGCAGCGAGGTAGGAGTCAGTGCTCAGACGGGGGAATTAACCTGCTTGTGTTAGGTACCAGTGTGCCCAGTACTCGCTTAGACCCAGGTCCGAATCCACGAGCTTCACTCAGTGTTGGAGTCTCCTGGGTGTGCACAGCGGTATTTTCCACCTTCCAAGGGCCGGTGTCCAGCTAGTCGTTACCTGCTTGGCTCAGAAGCCCTCGGGTCACCCTCGTAGTTTTTTTACTGGGGCTTGTCACAGGCACCAACAGCATCCCCATTCTGCATCTGTTGTAGACATTTCTGAGCAACTTTGGGACTCAGGGCAGAGGTGCTTGCACTGCAACCTCCAAGAGCATGTGAAGGAGCTTCTCTCGGTTGGGGTCCCACCCAACAAACAGTAACTTGCTGTTAACACAGAATATAAATAGCAATTCATCTCTGGTTAGCAGCAGTACAGCAGGTTTACACCAGCTTTCACTGAATCATAGTATGTAAAAAAAGTCTAAACACCTAGTGACAGCTGAGTATCTTTCTAAGCGTCACAACTTCCTATCAGGGATCAGAAACAAAGGGGAAAAAAACACATTCGTGAAACACTGAGTCTGAGTAAAGAACTGACTGTCCTGGGGTCTGGGGCAGGATCCGCTCCCACCTCAGGCCTGGGCAGTGCCTTGGGGCAAAAAGTACTCCTAGAGGGTAAGGCCCTTTCCCTCTCCTCCCCTCTCCGCTGAATGTTCAGTGTCAAGCATCTTTACTCCAGTTACTTTAGCTGGCACCGTTACTGTATTTCTGCTGCCTGCTCCGCGTGCCTAAAATGCCTACACCGTTCCTTCTTGGCAGAACTGAGATCATCTCATTAACAGAAGAAAATCATTCTAGGGTGTCCTATTTTAAGTGTTAAAAAAAGGGGGGAGGAGGAGAGAAAGAACGAAAGAGGAAGGAAGGAAGGAAGGAAAGAAAGAGAGGGGAGAAAGAAAAGAAAGAAAGAAAGAAAGAAAGAAAGAAAGAAAGAAAGAAAAGAAAGAAAGAAAGAAAGAAAGAAAGAAAGAAAGAAAGAAAGAAAGAAAGAAAGGAAGGAAGGAAGGAAGGAAGGAAGGAAGGAAGGAAGGAAGGAAGGAAGGAAGGAAGGAAGGAAGAAGAGAGAAATAGAGAAAGAAAGGAAGAGGAAGGAAAGATAATGAAATCTACCCAACAGGCTGACTCCCAGGGTTCGAACCCGGGGGTGATGTCCTTTCAGTCGGGTTCATTTCCCTGGAGCACACACGCGTATCCTGGTGTTCTCCCTCTAATGTACACAAGAACACATCGTCTACTCTATTCAGAATTCTGACGGCTTCTTATCAGCTACTTCTGGCTCCTTGCCAGGTAGTGTTTCTTAAAGAGACCCACTCCTTTTGTCCTTTGAACATTTTTTTAAAAAATAGACCCATAATAAAGATTTTTTAAAAGAAAATTCTAAACCTAGACTCAATGTAAGTCAAGGTCCATAGATACCAGAAAAACTGGGCGTGTAGCAATGAATTCCCGTGTTTTCACTTTTTACTGGATTTTGATTTGGGTATTGAGTTGAGGGTGGAAGGAGCATTTTATTCGTTTTCGCTTCCCTAGTATCTAGCAAAGTACCAGGTTCATAATATGTGTGCAGATAAAGAAGTGAGTGTTTTGCATCTCCCATCACCTCCTCTTCCACTCCTCCTCCTCGCTGGCTAATCCAGGCCAGCCCGATGCTCGGCAATGGGTAAAGGAGGGGAGGGCTGAGCCAGCGGCCACGAGGTTATTATCTGATGGGCGTCAAGAATCCCGTTCGCTGCCCGGTCTCGTGGGAGACTAAGGGGGCTGCAATTTGCTCGTGGTTATTACGTCCGTGTGGATCAACTTGCCGAACTCAGTCTAATGGAATAGAACCCAAGGCACGTGAGAGCTGGAATGAAGGTGAGAGAACCACCTGTTGCCCTTTGTACTTCTCTGTTCAGGCTGCCCTGACAAAACAACCCAGACCGTGTGGTGTAGACGTCAGAAAAGTGTCTTCTCCCAGTTCTGGAGGCTAGAAGGCCCAGACCGAGGTGCCGGGGGCTTGAGTTTCTGGTAAAGGGCCCTTTTCCTGGCTTGAAGATCACGAAGGCCGGGAGAGGAGCGGATGTGGGTGAGAACTCACCCACAGTCATCAAATCCAGGACAGCAGTGATTGTTCAGACGCGTCACTGTTATTACCAGCGACAGAAACACTTGCATTCACACGATGACATGACGCCTTGACCGCTATGCTGCACCTGGCCTTCCTTTGGTGCGTGCATGCAGAGGGGGAGGGAGAGCTCATAAGGACACTAACTCCATCACATTAGGGCTCCACTCTCACGACTTCATTGAACGTTAATTACTTCCTTAGAAGCCCCATTTCCAAATATAGCCATACTGGGGGTTAGGACTTCAACACATGCATTTGGGGACAAACATTCAGTCCATAACACTCCTGGACTCTGGGCATTTGGAAGAATATCCTTTTGACTTTGCATTGAAGGGGAGAAAAAAATGGAAGTAGGGGGGCCAGTCATGAGGTTGTCGACAAAGCACAGATGAGAGGCAACGGTGCATTGGCCTGACTATGGGACGGCGAATGGATTTAAGTCATGCTCTGGCCGTAGGAGCAACAGAACCTAGGGGAGGATTAGATATCACAAATGAGCACAAGAGAGAAATGAAGGACTTTTCCCAGGATAATGGGGTAACTGATGGATTTATTAAAATTTATTAGAGGAGGAAAATGAAGAATTCAGTATCTTGTA
The DNA here is from genome assembly GCF_009834535.1 of Camelus ferus. Lineage (NCBI taxonomy): Eukaryota > Metazoa > Chordata > Mammalia > Artiodactyla > Camelidae > Camelus > Camelus ferus. Next base: position 17,638,504 of record NC_045729.1, on the reverse strand, counting down.
GTAACCTATAGTGAAGAGGAACATGAAAATGAATATATGCATGTATATGCATGACTGAAATGTGATGCTGGATGCCATATATGGACATATTGTAACTGACTATACTTCAATTAAAAAAAAGAATTTGTTTTTGGACACATTAACCGTGAGCCTCATGTGCAAGGCCAAGTGGACACATCAAGGAGACAGCTGGAAATACAACTCTGGAAGTGACCGGAGAGCCGGGCAGGGCAGGGGAAGGGGGCACCAGCATACAGATGATCTTTAAAGCCGTAGGAGGAAGGAGATGGCCCAAGGGTAAGAGTGTAGACTCAGGAGAAATGAAGATCCCGGTCTCACTTGTAACAACTCCACTGTTTAAGTCAAGAAAGGAAAACACACGGTCCAGAGTCTTTCATTCCATCTCCCTCATCCAGACAAACATTTATAATCAATCACGGCCTTCCTTCCCACTGAGCCAACGTGCAGAATTCGATTTCTTCTCGGCACAGCACTAGAGAGACCTCCGCCAAAAGATCCGTGCTGGCAAAAGGGAGAAAACCTGATTGACTTCCTGGCTTTTGTTCAAGGGTTACTAAATTTTTTGAGTGAGAATTTCTTTTTGGCATCAAAATGTTTAAACAAGTCCACATAATGGCAGTTTCATTTTTATTTACTCAGTCAATAGACTGTACTTACTGCTCATAAAACGCCATGGTAGCCTGGGGCCCTGCGCCCACTGGGGAATCATGGCTGCAGAGTGCCGGTTCTCAAAGTGTGGTCCCTGGATCACCGGGGAACTTGTTAAAAATGTAGACCCAGCCCAGACTTACTGAGTAAGAAACCCTGTGCTATGATGAGTCCTCTGGGTGATTTTGATGCAGGCTAAAGTTTGAGAACAATTGCTCTTAAAGGCTTCTTCTTGCTGCTACAGAGAAAGTGGGCTGGCTTCTTCCATCCGATCCTTTAAAATTCCATCAGTGAAAAAGAATATGAAAAGGAATAAATGTGTGTATACGCATGACTGGGACATTGTGTTGTATGCCAGAAATCGACACATTGTAACTGACTGTACTTCAATAAAAAATAAATAAAATTCCATCAGGAACTGGGTTCGGGTTTTCAAAAAGTCACTGTGTTCTTAGTGTCTATGAAAGTTCCTGGGAAAATCAAAGGGGCTCAGTAAATACACGATGAAAGGTTGATGGACTGAGTGGACGAACTCTTACTACAGAACATGCTGGAGAAAGGAAGTGGGGGCTGGACAAGACAGCCCCCACCCTCAAGAAGCCCAGTGCTGCTAGGAAGAACTCCTCAGCGACGGCAAGGTCAAAAACCATTTTTCTGTCCAGTAATAGCTCTGTCTAAGCCATACTGTCATTTCATTTGAGCATTGAGATGTCTCTTGGCACTAGAATTCTAGGAAGGAAAGGGGTGTTGAGTTAGCCATCTCATCATCCCATGAGCAGGCTGAGCCCGCGGGCAGGCAGGAGGGGGGCTGCTCATGGGCTCAGAGCTCATGACAGCAGGGCAGCCCTCAACCCAGCGCCACCTAGAGCACAGGGTGAATGTGGAGGCAGGCAGAACCCAAGGCCTCTACTTGGCTCAGTGATCTTGGGAAAGTTTCCCCGAGTTCACATATTTTCCTGAATAAGAATACTCAACCGACAAGACTGCTGTAGAAGTCAAATGAGTTAACTGTGTGCCATGCAAAACTGATTTTAGTGTTCTTCCCTACTGGGGCGGGCTGGAAGCGGGCTCCCTGAAGACCTCCAGACCCTGTGAATGTGACCTTATCTGGAAAAAGGGGCTTTTGCAGATTTGATTGAGCTTAAGGGGCTTGAAAAGGGGGGCGTCCACCAGATCGTCCAGGTGCGCCCTAAACACAATTACATGTGTGCTTTAAGAGACAGATACGCAGAGAAGACAGACCCACGAGGAGAAAGGGAGGTGAAGATGGCAGCAGGGACTGGAGTGATGCTACCACACCCAGGACGTTCCAGGGAGCCGCCAACATCGTCAGAAGAGGCAGGAAGGCTTCTCGTCTTGAGCACCTGGAGGGAACACAGTCCTGAGAGATTCTGGACTTCCGGGCTCCAGATCGGCGAGTGGGTGCAGTTCTGTTGTTTTAAGTCACAGAGTTTATGGAGATTTTTTACAGCACACACCTAGTGGCAAACCCCCGCTGAAGCCCTCCCATCCTCACTGCCGTCCTGGAGCTGTCTCTCTCTTTTTCTTTATAACTGAAGTACAATGTTTCAGGTGAACCACAAAATGATCCGGTTATATTTATTTCAGATTCTTTTCCATTCTAGGCTATTACAAGATATTGAATACAAGTCCCTGTGTTGTACAGTAGGACCTTGATGCTTATCTGTTTTATATAGAGTAGTTTGTATCTGCTGATCCCAAACTCCCAAATGAGCCCTCCTCCTCTCTTTCCCCTTTGGTCACCATAAGTTCACCTGCAGCTTTCCGCAGACCCCCTTTGTTCCCACTCCGATAGCTTCTCTCATGAGCCCTTGAACTCAAGCATCTGGGCGCCCACACGAGAGGCTTTGCTGCTGCCTCTGACTTGGAGAATTGGCTCCGCCGGGGGCGTTCTTGGATGGAACGTGTGGGCCTGGATGACTGTACTTCCCTGCAGCAACAGAATTTGTAACTCTCTTTTACTTTTTTCTTTCTTTCTTTCTTTCTTTTTTTTTTTTTTCTGAATCTAGGTGGTGTCTCCACATTTTTAAGCAAATGGAAGTTGCGAAGCTGCCAAGTAACCCTCCAACTTCCCTCTCTCTGAAAAGATGTGCTGCACCAAAGGGAAGGAAGGAATTAGTCAGAAACCACAGAGCAATTAACGACTGAATCAAACCTAATGAAACATTGCCTACAAGGCAGTCCCCTCCGTCCCAACCCAGTTGGGAATGTCCACAGAAGAAGGCACATTGTAGCTTCTTTTTTTGGCCAAAATGAACCAAAACCCAGTGCCTGTGTGTGTGTGTGTGTATGTGTGTGGGAGAGAGAGAGAGCTTTTCATTTGCATATGTGGCATTAATTTTTCTCCAGCAGGGAAAAAACTCTGCAAAAATCCCAAAATAACTGACAAAGGAGACCATCCTCATACTAGGAAGGAAGAGGCTAGGTAAATATTTGCCATCTGTGATGACTGCTCCAAATACCTACCTGAGTGAAGACAAAGGTCAGACAACAATCTCCCCTCCAGCTGGGGGATGCTGACGTCCCTCAGGGCTTGTTTGCACCCCTTGGAATTGCTGGAGTCTCAGCTGTGAAGTCTCACCCCCACCCTCTCGGCAGGAGCGCCTGCTGAGTGAGGAAAGCTACAAGAAAGCACACGCCACAAGAATGCACGTCTTCCTCCGGGCGCATAGCTGGGCAAACCCCAAGCAGCAGGCTCTGGAGCTGTGTGCTGCTTCTGAGGGATGCTCTCCTCATCCCTGAACCCACTCCCCCACCCTCAGTTCCCAAGGTGTCTCTCAGGATGGCATCTGCTCTGACTCAGATTTGCGTGGCTCCACCTAGCACGACATACTCCCTAAATCTGGACCACAGAGTCTTTGACTCCTTCCAGCCCTGTGTCTGCGCGCACACATGTGGATGAACCAAGGACGTGTATTTACATTGCACCGAAGTAACTTACGATGCTGTCACCAAGCCACATTGTCTCCAGTGTTCAACTCCAAAATCTCTGTTATTATGGAAAGAATGTGTGATAAGGCCACCCGCCCACTTATTTCATACTTTACCTCTTCTTCCGTGGGCCAGAACAGGGCGTCTTGGCTGCAGATTGAAACTATTTACCAGGCTCTGTGACAAGCAGCACTCAGGAGGTTTCGTCCAGGGGTGGAGATCACGCTCCTTCCATCAGTATCCGACCTCTCCTGGTAGCATCTCAACGCTGTAAGGAAACTGCAAAGGAATTTGTAAATAAATCAATGGCAAGAGCCTTGTTCAGAGAGTCCTCCCCCTATTGTGGGAGGGATTCAAGCAGGGTCAAGACCGCAGCTCAGGTTTGGGATGTTTTTATTTTTAATTGAAATATAGTCAGTTACAGCGTGTCCATTTCTGGTGTCCAGCACAATGTTTCAGTCATAAATTCACACACATATATTCCTTTTCATATTCTTTTTCATTATAGGTTACTACAGGATATTGAATCTAGTTCACTGTGCTATGCAGAAGAAATTTGCTTCTCATCTATTTTATATATAGTAGTTAATATTTGCAAATCTTGAACTCCTGATTTACCCCTCCCTCCCCTCCTCCCCTCTGGTAGCCGTAAGTTTGTTTACTGTGTCTGTGAGTCTGTTTCTGTTTTGCAGATAAGTTCATTAGTGTCTTCTTTTTTCATAGATTCCACACATGAGCGATATCATATGGTATTTTTCTTTCTCTTTCTGGCTTTCTTCACTTAGAATGACGATCTCCATTTGCCATTTGCAGCAACAAGGTCTGGGACTTTTTCCATCGTGAATTAGCTTTCTGATGAATCCACTGAGTGACTGAACGTGGCTGCTTTTAATTGTGCACGGCTTGTTAGAGGACTTTGTGCAGAGGAGAATTGAATATTCACTGCTCTTCACCGTGGGGGTGGGGGTGGGGAACCCAAAGGAGGTGTTTCTCTTTCTTTAGATTCTGGGTCCCAGTTAACCCCCAAATCACTCAGCGTGTCCCCCCCACCCCCACCCCCGGGAGGCAAGAGCGGGGCCTGGAGGCACTGGCCACTAGAGGGCGCGCCACCTCCGCGCCGCGGGCCCCGCGTGGAAGGGATGCAGAGGGAGGGATGGGGGGAGGGGTATGCACTGTGAGACGCGCGGGGACAGAGGATCTGGCTCCATCCAAGGCTTTCTGAACAAGGAATCACAAGCCTCGAAGGGTGGATTTACGGCCTGGGACGGGAAGGGGAGGTGGGAACAAAAGACAACAGAGTTCAGACACCTCTGGAAGACTTGGAGAAGAGTGCGCTTCCGAAATCCGCAGAACCCCCCAGAGTGTACGTGTTTCCGCAGGAAACCTGCAGAAGAACTCGGGGTCGCTCTTTTCACGGACCCTTCTGGACTGAGGGCGAGTCGGACCGTACCTGACGCAGAGCCAGCTCTGCGGGATAGCTCCTGTGTCCCCACAGGGCACCCTGGTTTCTTCACGCACCTGGCTAGGCCCCGGGAGCCGGGCAGGGGGCATGAATGTCGTGCCATGTAAGCTGCGTGACAGAGTCTGGGGCGGAGAGGGTGTGCTCAGAGGTCTAGCCAGAGGCTGTAAGAAAGGAAGGAGAGCAGGGGTGGGTCTGAGCTGGTGCTGCCTTGCCGGCGCTGTGGGCTCTGTAGGGGAGGGAGGGCGGGAGGTGGCCGAGCTGGTGTGGCCCCCAGACCATCAGCAATCTGCTGGCCTCGGGTCGCCGGGAAGCAACAGCATCCCCCTCATTCCTGAGGCCACTGCTAAGCTGCATCTCAAATAGAACATAACAAGAAGCAAAATTGGATCTCACTCCTACCCCCAAACTACGCTCACTTCGGACTATCCCCACTGTCCACTGCAGGAAATATGGGGGGGGGGGTACACAGACGCCAGCATCCCCCCTCGTGCCTCTGCTCTGCTCCCCCCATAACGCATGCACCACTCCGACCCCTGGGAAAGGGCTGGTCATTAAGTAGGACTCCCTGCAGACAGTTCAGCGGTCCCTCTGCAGTGACAGAGGCAGTGAGATGGCTGTGTGCGGGCAGGGGGAGGCGAGCCCCTCTTGTTGACAGAGCCGTCATGCTCGTGATGAATTAATTGCCTCTCGATGAAGGTGCCGCCGCCGTGGTTTCCACTTCTGCCCCCGGGTTCATCCCCGGGTCTCCTGGCACTTTAGGAAATGAACTGCTATAATTCCACTCTGCTCAGGCAGCCTTCCACAGCCGGTCCCGGTTCACGGCTGCTGCCTTGTCACTCAGAAGGCCGTCCAGGGGCAGCCGGGGGGGCCCTCCCCCCAGAGGCACGGGAGGGGCTGCTGGCTGGCTGGCCTTCAAGAAGGAAGGCAGATGCCTGACGCCCTGGGGAGTTCGGGGCGGGGAAACCGCAGCCCCAGTGAGTGTGGCCGAAGGTGAGGCTGCCTCCAGCCACAGGGGCTCACCTGGCGGCCCCAGAGCTGTGCAGGGGTTTGTATTTCCTTGTTGAGCATCTGTGTATTAAGCTTTGGTGACTCAGTGTCCTTGACGGAGTGGGGACAGTGGTTCTCTCAGACTCACAGGATCACCCCCGGCTCTGACTGTGAGGGATCCCTAATTTATCACTTTTTGCTAATTTGATTCTGTAATCATATACATGTTTGGGGGGTTATCTACTGCTGTGTGAAAGCTCCTCTAAAACATAATGCATTTAAAACAATGAACAGTTTTCCTAACTCTTTGGTGGGTCAAGACTTTGGGCGGGACTTACCTGGGCAATTGTTCTGCCCTGTGCCGCCCCAGCTGGGTCACTGGGTGGCTGGGTGGCGCTCAGCAGGTGTCCTGGGAGCATCTATGGACTTCACTCTCACATCTGGTGCCTTGTTGGGGGCGGCTAGGGTCCCCTGTTCCCTCCACCTCTCCTTGGATCTCAGAGCATCTCCATGCGAACTCTTTATCAGTGTCGTCGGACCATGCATAGGGCGGCTCGGGTCCCAGAGACCGAGGCAGCAGCTGCCCAGCCTCAAAGCAGCCTCACTTCCACCACCTCTGCTGGTCAGAGTGATCTCAGGCTGTGCAGATTCAGGAAGAGGCAAGTCACACAATGTGCAGCCATCTTTAACCTGCTGCCAGAGCTAATTTATTGGTGGAAATAATTTATCTCTAGGAACAAGGGAGCATTTGTCTTTTTCCAGGCACCCTCCTAACAGAAACCTCTTTTCTCCAATCCTTCAGAACAACCATGGGGCCAATACATGAGGAAGCATTTTTAAGGTTTGTGTTGTAAAGTGATCAGGATGCAAACAAAACAAAACAGAACTGCCCGTCACATCAGAAGTGCGAGTGACCCCCCCTCCCCGTCCTTTTCCCGTGTCTGGGTATCTAGATCACCTTATTTCAGTTTTTCCTGTCAAGTCGGTAGTGATAAATGTCACTGGCTTCATATATCTGGGATGTAGGATCTGCATTTGGAGGATTGCACACAGCCTGGCCACTGATCCACGAGTGGATGGAAAGAGTGGATTCTCTGCTGTCCCTTCCTTTCCATCAACAGATGCTGACATGCTCTGTGTGATGGTGACACTGCGTGGTTTTCCTTACACAACCGACTGCGATGTTTTATGGGCTTACCCTGCTCTGTCTCAGGGCTTCAGCCCCTGGGTCACACTGTAGGTGAGCCTAGAAATCAGTGCAGGGAGGGAACATGTGTGCAGAACTTTGGGCTCCAGAGTCTAGGAGCTCCCTGGTACAAAGGTGGACCTCGGCAGTTAAACTACCCTGCCGAAGGTGGGAAGAGATTCTGTCTCACAGTTCAAGCCCCAGCAAGTACCACTCTGTAGACCAGATGCACCTCGGGAAAGTTCCTGGCAGGCGCACCTGCTTTGCCACTGGACTACAGAAGCCCCTTGGGCAGGTGTGGGAGTGTCTTGCTGTGGGATATGGGTGAGTTCCAAGCTCTCGGGTGACCTGGGCCATGGCTTCCCTTGACAGCTTCACTCTAAGGACTTCCAGAGTTCTCTGACAAGGCTAAAAACTCCCCATCCAACCAAAGATTCTCGCACATTATTTAAATAGGATGCAAATGCATGGTCTGCTCGGAGCCCTGGCAGATTTCAATTTTTTTATTTTCAGAATGCTGAGGCCTGCCATCAGTTCACTTGAAGTTCAGTCCAACATGTGCCTATCCCTGACTTTTGTTCATTTTTTATGCAGGTAACATTTTGGAGAATTTTAAAATGAAGTCCTCGTTGTGTTCCATTGCCTACCATCCTCCAAAACGATTTCAAAAAAAAAAAAAAAGTTCAGACATTTGTTGCGTGCAGAATAGCTGGGACGTGACCAACTTATCTCCTACTGCCTGAGTCTCCAAGTTGGATTCTGTCATCCCTCTCCTTGGCAATCCATCATCTATTTCTTTCCTGATCTTTCAGGGGTAAGAACTGCCTATTTGATCAAAGGGAGTAGTCTCCGAAGGGCACAGGCAGGTCCCACTGGATGGAGGCCGTTGGGGTGGATAGCAGGGAGGGGAGCATCATTCACTGCCTTCTTCTGCAGTGAAATCTGAGCCCGTTCACTCCTGAGCTGATCTCGTAGCTGAGAACCCGCAGAAGCTCCACCTTTGCACCTGGGATCTCTGGGGAAGCGGGGCCTGCTTGAAAGACAAAACCACAATAGGGGAACCAGAAAATGATGAACCCAGGGTGGGGCTTCGTGGGTGGTATGCGGTCTACACAGACTCAGGTCCTGCCCAGTTCAGCCCAGCCTGTGTGTGTGTGTGTGTGTGTGTGTACACACGCAATTATACACTTTTCACTTTATGGCCAGTTCCGAGTAAAAGAAAGGACAAGGGAGTAAGGAAGAATAAAGCAAGAAGAGGAAAGGGAAGAAAAAGAAGGGCAGAGGGTGTGGCATACGTGGGAGACCGGTCCTTGTCCTTCCTTCCGTCCTGAGCACATGTCTGTCCCACTAGGAACTACCCTTCCCAGCTTCCTGGCAGGACCAGTTCTCACCAGTGGGATGACAGTGGAATCAGCATCCGCTTCACCTCCCGAACTGAACTGCTGCCCCGGCTTTCTCTTCTCCTCCCTGCATCCCAGAAACGGCTGAGCAAGTGGCAGCTCAGTTTTGGCTCGCACGGAGCGGCGGGGGGAAGGACCGGAGCCCCCGCGGGAGCCTGTGGTGCAGGGGCGCTGTGTCACCGGCGAGGAGGGTGTGCGACTGCACCTGGGCAACAGCCGGACGGCCCCATGTCAGTGCCGTGCGTGTAGTTCCTCTGTGTCGTGGCACAGAGAGCCACAGTCTGCAAAGAAAGGAAGGTGAGAGAAAAACTGAGCAACTGCGGAAGAAAAGATGACACTGAAAACACGTGATCCATGCGACAGATCCGCCTCGGGGAGGGTGCTGGGGAAATTGTCCTGTTTCCCCGAAACTTCTCTCAAGCCGCTCTGACCATCATCTCCTGTAGTGTCTTTAACCAAAATGATTGCCAGGGCTTCCACACTGACCTTGAAAGGGGAGGGTGTCTCAAAAGAGCAAATGCTACCAAATTAGGGGCACAGCTGGGGGCCCCAGCCAGCGTCTAATAACCACCTGGAGTGATTGTCCCGGGGTCTGAACGCCCGCCTCTGAGTGCGGTCTAGAGGTTGAATGGTGGCATCTCACAGCTGCAGGAAGAGGGACCCCGTGTTGACGGGGCATTTGACTAGGTAACTTTCGAGGTGTCGTCCAACATTGACAGTCTGCAGGAAAGGGTTAAGTCAGGAAAGCTGAGCCACTGTTTCTGTGCTGCGCGAGTTATTTGCAGTTCTCGCGTCACCAGGCACTTGGGCAGTGGGCTTTAGAGGCTGATCGGTTCTTAGACCTGCTCTTTGCAGTTCCCGCAAACCTGGTTTCCCCTTTCTCGGGGGTTAGTCAGGAGCTCCCCGTGCACTGCCTGTAATAAAACCCTGGCTTCGCGGCTTTGTCTTCCTTGGAAACACCAGGTGTGCTGCTTGACAGCTCCAGGCGGGCCCCCTGCCTGCGCGGTTGGCTTTTAGGCTTGCTGGGAGGGCCTCGGTGATGAGAATGCATCTCTTACCGACAGAAGCGCGGGTGCCTGAAACTCAGCGACTCCTGCTCTCCCCTCTGTAGTCCCCTCAGTCCTTTCTGAGCAGTTCTTTCTAAAACTGCAATTATCCACTGACAGGTAACAAATTAAATGTGCATACCAGAAGCACAGAGAAAGGGGAACTGTTGACAGAGGAAGTTGGCTCTGAAAAAAAAAAACCAACTGCTTTTTTCGCGGCTCTCCTTCGCACAGCCTCTTTGCGTCTGCTGCTGGTGTAGGAGAGAAACGCAAGGTGGATGTGCCTTCCAAGTCCCTTCGTGTTCCAGACCCACACCTGACCCAGGGCTGACGGTGACTTACGGCCAAGAGGGCCAGCTGGCCGCGTGGCTTGGCCGAACTCCCTCTCCGAGCCTAGAGCAGCCCTGGGCCCTGCGATCCCACACGTAATCTTGTGCCACTCGGGGCTCGACCAGTTGTCCAGGCCGGCGCCCGCGTCTGTGCGGGTCATCTGAGGAGAATGGCCGCTCGGGCGGGCCGTGCTCGCTGGGAGGGCAGCGAGAGCGGCCCGAGGGTGAGAGGAGAGCCGGGCTGGAAGGGGCGGGCAGGGAGGCAGAGCCCGAGTGACGCGCGGTGACAGAAGGCCACCAGACAACTGGCAGAAGGTGAGCAAGGGAGGCTGACTGGAGAGTAAAAGAACAAGCCCGAGCACTCGGCCGTCGTGCCGGGGCCTCCGCCCAGAGGACAGGTTTCAAAGTCACAGCGCGGCCACTCACACGTTTGCGGGAGGCACCTGACCTTCGGCTGGGATGTTTCGGAGTCTCCAGAGTGCAGGGCTCCCTGACATTAAAGAGGGGTCTGGTTTATTCCCAGCCTCGAGGATCATGTGACATTCTGGCTTCACGTTGGGTTGCCAGCTCCCTTGGGCAGAGAAGGAGGCAAGATGCCAGCTCCTGAGAGCCGGGAACACAGCTTGCCTGGAGAGGAAGGGAAGGCGGGAGAGGAGTCAGAACAGAGCCCTCCACCCCAGAGAGGGCAGCGGGCTGAGGACCTGTCGGCGCCCAGACTGGCCCGCGGGAAGGCGCAGCCCCCCGTGAAAGCGAGCCGTAAGGCTGGCGGCACAGAGGGGGGCGGTGCGCTAAACAGGCTGGACTAGACCCCTGGGCCCGGGCCCCTGTGGGGGGCTCCTCGCTGGCGGGGTCCCTGTGGCTGAGAAGCCTGGCGGCACACTCTGCCTTCTCACTGCTTCTGTTCACACCTAATGTCTGACCGCCCGTTTGCCGATGAACGCCTCGAGGGACATTCATGTTGTCCTTGGCGGTCAGTTCAGTGTCTCAAACCCATCCATGCTTCTGGCGGCAGGAGGGCCACTTGGCAGCCCTTCGCCGTCAGCGCCCCGCCCTTCCCAGCCCCCGTGCTGTGGGGGGTGCCCTGTGCCTGCGCCAGCGGGGGAGCCAGGGAGCCGGGGGGCGGGAGGGACGTGGGCCCCTCCTGGGCTGAAGCAGGGCTGGTGTGTGACCCCAGATCCCTCTCCCATCGCAGCCAAAAGGGTGCTGGCTGCAAACGGTGAAGCTGGAAGGGGCTGGAGTCTTTCTCAGATGGCATGAGGCATCCGTCGTCCACTGACCCACGTGGGGGACGTTGCCCTCGTGACAAAGAAAATTTGTTGTTTTTAACGATCAGGGTTTGGGAGTTCTTTGCTGCTGCAGCATGACATAACTGATCCTGACTGATAAAAATGCAATAACCCTGAAGAAAATTCCGTGAATTTTGTTTATGAATGGATGAAGGAAACAGCTACGCTGAATGAGAGCAGGATGTCCACTGATGGAATTTCCTATTTGGATTAACCTCTCCACTGTCCTCAGCTTAATTTTTTTCTTTTCTTTTCTTTTCTTTTGCTGTCAAAGTCTTAGTTCTTTCAGTCTGTGCCCATGGGCAGTTAGCACTCTTACGTCTTCCCTAATTCTACTGCAAGGAGCTTCAGGGAAAGAGCGAGATACCGGACAGAATAAACTCCATGAAACTGTACTGCGCCCCTGCCACGCTTCAGGCACTGCCCTGGAGCCAGGAACACAAAGCCGCATAATCACGTCTTCTGCCCTTGGAAGGGTCCCATTCTAGTTGGAGAGGTGAGAAACAGCCAGTGACATTACAATAAGTGTTTTAAGAAATGCTAAGACCAGACCATCGCTGCTGCCAACAGCAGGGGCAAAAGCGCCCAGTTCAGGCTGGAGGATTGCACAAGAAAAAGCACAGAGAGGAGAGGGAGAGGCCACGTGCGAGAAACTGGAAGTGGTTTAGCACAATCAGAGAAAGGGGTGCAGGAGGAGTGTGGCCTGCCTCAGGCAGACACAGGTGTAAGGTGTGCGGGAACACCTGGAGTCGCCACTAGTCAGAGAGCCGTCAAGGTGTCAGGCATCCTTGGGCGGGCGATGATGATGATGATGCTCGTACCATCGGCCGTGATCGGACCTCAGAAAATGCACACTGACGGCGGCATGGGGGGTGGGCCGAGGGGGACGCAGTGGAGGCGCCTGAGGGCCGCGGGCTGGGGTGTGGTCCAGGCCGGTGTTGGTGGACCACCCCCTCCCCCAGCCAGCCTCCTGGGGTTTCACAGCAACAGATGCAGCCGGCCCACCTGCCATCACAGCGTCCCTCTGGAGCTTCCCTCCCAGGCGGCCACGCTGAGCTAGCACGGCAGGAGCCAGCAGCGCATCTGCTGCTGGTATGTCTCTGCGAGGGCGGCAGAGGTCTCCAAGTGGGGCCTCGGATGGTTCCAAGACTTCTCGGCTGCCTCTTTCATACCAGCCCCTCGAAGACACCCAGTATGTTCTGGTATTTTCAAACTCTTTCTTCTCTCCCTGCTTCTGTCCTCTGTGTGCAAGATAAAAAAAAAAAAACTGCAACCCTCTTAATAGAAGGTGGAATTGCATTATGGATGCAATATTGAATTTTTCTTGCAAGCATTTTACAAAGGTTTTTAAACCTGTGGCTCCTTGGGAAGATAAAACAGTGGTTTTTTCTCTTTGTCTTAGACCAGGGGGATAGCGACTTCTTACAACAAATTGGTTAGGTTTCCATCTTTCCTCTATTTTTACAGTGAACACAAAAATAAATTCCAGACGGATTAAATAATTAAGTCATTGCGTTCCTCAGATAAATCTTCTGAACTGGGTTCTTCTTTTAACCTGCTTCACGCCCGAATTAGGACCCTGACTAAGCCAGAGGATTCTGTCACAGAACCAGCGAGGTTCGGGGAGCAGACGGGGCGCAGAGAGCAGAGAATAACCGCGCGCAGCTTCCGGAAGCGCTTCAGGGCAGGAAACAGCATCAGCAGTGACGGGACCGGCCCAGACCCCCTCCATGCGTGCACAAACATGGGTCTGTCTAGTGCGGCTCAGGGATGCAGGAGGTGGTCCCTGCCTGCTTCGCAAACGTGCCTGTAGGAGAGAACTCCAGGAGAAGAGAGGCTGTGTTTCCCCCAGTCCCTCTGGTCAACCCTGGGGCTGGATCTAGAACGGGCCTGAGACACCTTCCCTCTTTGTCCCCAAGACAGCAAATGTAACTGGTTCCAGAGTCCAGTTTGGCAAACTCTCTGCTTTGCCCAGCATGACACCCTGGCAGCCGGGCTCTGTTCTGCAGCCCTTGCCAGGGAGAGACACAGATCAAGCCCTTTGGAGAGGGAGGGCTTGGGGCCAAGGCATTTACGCCCCCTGAGGCGCCCTTCTGTCACCCCTCCTGTTTTGCACAGCAACACCACCGCTCAGTGCCTGCTGTCAGTGGGCACGGCCTCCTGAATTTGACAGTGGGGGGCGCCACTCCGTTGGTTTTCGTGAAGGCTGGAGGCTGCGGCCTGTGGCGTCCGGGGAGATGCTGATGCTGCAGGGCCGGAGGGAGGCAGGAGGTGGAGTGCTGTTTGCAGTCTCTACCAGAAGCCCAGTCAGCAGGTGCGTAGCTCAGCCATCAGCAGCGTGGGCACGAGGACCAGCGAGAGGCAGAAGGGGTACTGGGGCCGCTCACCAGTAACAGCCTCGGACACCGGTGAGCCGTCCGCATCTTCCCAAGCACTTCCGCGTCTGCATCTAATCGTGTCCGCCTAGCAACCCTGGGAGACCGGCCAGCGAGGTGGGCATCATGCATCTTGTTTAGAGATGCGGGCGAGACTCAGAGAAGCCTCGGTGGGATGAGCAGTAGAGCTGGGAGGAGCTGAACGCTGACCTCCTGACTCCGAGTTTCACGCTCCATGATGCGAGGCTTCTGCAAGCACAGCTCTGCCCTGTTCCTTCCACTCTTCCCCGCGCAGCATCCTGCTTCCCTGAGACGCACACTCCCCTCCGCCTGCACCCCCCACCCCCCACCCAGGATGCAGGGCTCTCATGGCTCTTCTGTCCCTTCCCTGTACATACCGGCTCCCAGGACCCACTAGACATTAGTCACACTCAGCTGGGGATGGTTTGGCGCGGCTCGCCTGCTCAGAAGGATTTCCAGTTTAACCGACAGAGGCTTTCGAGTTCAGAGTCCATGCTTTTGCTTGGCCTTCTGGTCCTCCCAGACCATACCCAGGTTTGCTGCTTCCCGGCCGGCCTAAGGCTGCCCCAGAGGCTGGTCACAAGGACAGAAGGACATTGGGGAACAGCCCCTCTCCTGCGCCCCCAGGGGTCAGACAAGGGGTGGAGCTTACACAGGGAAAAAGAAGTTCTCATTGCCACGCAAACTGGCCAGGACCTAGGAGGAGTTGTCCATTCCTCCCTGGTTGCTGGGACACTTCTGGAAGCTTCAACTGGGGCCTGAATGCAGAAGTCCAGTCTAGGGGTACAGCATGCAGGCTCCACCCTCTCTTCTTGCCTCAAAAGCCAGTTTCCAGAGACAGCATGCCCAGGACCCTATGCCAGACTGGCAGGAGTGCCTCTTCCCTGGGGCCAAGCTCAGTCCCTGCAGGGTGGCTACGCTCCCCTCCAGCCCAGGCCCTGCCCACACCCCTCATTCCCTGCCCAGGGCTCCCCAGCCCGGGAGATCAGGGAGGCTGCGGTCCAGGCTGCCCAGGGCACTTGCCTAGCCTGGGTGGTGATGGTGAGTTGCTTTTTTGCAAGCTGCCCCCTCTGGTTTTACGCCATGTTTTTATTTATTTTTTAAAAATATTTTATTTTTATTTTTATTTGTTATTTTTTGGCAAGGGGAAGATAATTAGGTTTACTTATTTTCAAGGGAGGTGCCAGGGCTTGACCCAGGACCTCGTGCGTGCTAAGCATATGCTCTCCCATTTGAGCTATGCCACCCTCCACCTGATGCCACATTTTTAAACGTGTGGACTTCAGCTTCTCATCAAAAGGTGCTGAACGTGAGAGGAAGGACAAACACCCGACAGACCTCGGCGAGTGGCCCAACTGTGGATGAGGGGCTGACTCTGGCCCTGCCAGGCTGTGGGCTGTCCTGCTGAAGAAGGGAGGGGCGGCCAGATCCCCAGCATATTCTGGGCAGCAACTTGCAGATGCCTCGGTGTTTTCCAAATGCGGGCTCCGTGGAGGGCTGGCATTTTGTGATGTGAGGCTATTTATTAGACGCTTGTGTTATGGGCCAGTCATTTCCTGCTCCAAAATAACAGAGTTGGCTTGACCCAGGGCTCAGGACGGAAGCCAGAAAAAAGTAAACAAGACCTGGACGGGGCCAGCAGCAGAGGACTCAGGATGGGGATCAAGGGGTCCTCTAGGGCCACCCCAAATTTCTAGCTTTTGTTTTTCTCAAACCTTCCCCCACCTCATCTCTACCCTCATTCCCAGAGCTTCTACTCAAGAGAGTAGAGTAAACTCTATCCGGTTTGAACAACAACTATTTCCTCCCCCCCGTTATCCTGGGGCCAAGTCTGCACTTGAGTGACTTTGGACAGAGAAGCATAACCTGCCTGGCAGGTCCTGGCTTAGCTGTCACCATGGCAACTCTTCCTGGTTCTTACCAGGGATTCCACCTGCTGGGTGAAAGGAGCCTTAAGAAGAAGTTTAAGGGGAAAGGTAACTGGCATGCTATGGCACTTTGCGGTCTGCAAAGCCCTGTCGTGTATTTTATCCTAGAGGCTGGTCGGGACAAGGTCTTATTTCAACTTGGAGAGGAGGAAATGGAGGCTCAGAGAGGCTGAATGAGCTGCCCTTAATCACACAGCCAGGAGGAGCCCACCCGTTGCAGGGCAGGTGGAAGGCTCCGAAACCGGGCCCTACGGAGGAGCACCACGTGTGCACGGGGTGCAAGGAGCCGTGCAGGCGGGGACAGGCGGGCGGCCTGGGCACACGGCCCTCGTGCAGTTTCTCCTGCGGCTGATCAAGGTCATTTGAACTTAGCCTTGAGTCTGGGTATGAATCCTGTTTTGTTTGTGCATAAATTTAACTACTGTATGTGGTTGAGCCAGAAGAGCCCAGGACCACGAGTCAGGAAGCCTGGATTCGGGGGGGAGGGCTCTGCCCACAGTCTGCCTTGCGACGTGGGTAAGTTCCTGGGGACCCCGTTGCCTCCACTGGAGCTGGAGGGGTCAGGATGGTCCCGAGGCCCGTGCCCTCTGACTGCGGACCTCGGAGCTCCCAGTTGCGGGAAGAGACGTTGGGAGCAGGCCCTGGCTCATCACCTCTCCAGGGGACAGAGAGAAGCAGCCACTGGGGCTCCTCGGTTGCTTTGATACCAAAGCCCCGGCCAGGAGGAGACAACCGGAGAGCTGGAAATAGCCCCGTGGGTCTCGAGGGATCAGGGGACGCCCCCGCAGGATCTCTAAATCGAGCAGCTGTGGGAGGTAGAGCCTCACGCCGGCTGGCAGGATGAGGCCGTGGGGCTGAAGGTCGGGGAGGCCCTGTTTCATTGATGGGGAGGGTCCTAATCTCCTGCGTTTGTCCCCTGCCTTCTTCTCACCCTCTCTCTTTTGATCTGCAGGTCACCGGCCCCAGCGGGGAGGAGGCTGGTGACTTTCCATAGTCCCTTGTGAAGTGACTGCAAGGAAAACATCATAGATGGGAGATGCTGATGGTGATGGTGACCCGCTGACCTGGCCAGGATGCCTCACCTCCTCCCCCAGACACACCTGCACACACGCACACATTGCCTGAGACTCAGAAAATGGCTCCTCCTTACTCCTCCCAGATCTCAGTTGCCTCTCAGATGGGGGAACTGCGTGAGCATTCCGGCCTGGGAGGACCCCCGTCCCTCGCAGCCCAGGGTAGAAGGAAACGGAGACCCATCTGAAGACTTAGTAACGGCGGCGAGTGGGGACTCACACACTCCTGCTTGCCAGCTGTGGACCGCAGGGGAAGCCCCACAGGCGGGTCAGTGTGTTCAGGACTTCCGAGGAGTTTGCTCAGGGATCAGGGAGGACCAACCACCCCCCGCCCTGTCTTCTTGTTTTTTCCTCCCCCTCCTCCGAGCCCGCCCCTGTCTCACCCAGCAGTACACTCTGTCCTCTGCAGGAACAGGACTTCCTCCCTCACAGTGGTCCTCTCCGCCCTCTTTCCTCTCCTCTGGACAATCCTATCCTGGGAGAAGGCAGAGTGGACTGGAGGATCTGCTTACCCCCAGAAGGAGAGCGCAGGGAAGCCCCTCGTGTGCTGGCTGTTTTTCTAGAGGAGGCGGGGAGGTCAGCTGGGTCGGTCTGCAAGGGGCGATGATAAAGCATGTCCTGGAAGTGTCATGAGAAGAAGAAAACCACATTTACAGTGAACCTTCCAGGGAAAGCAGAGTAAGCTGCAAAGCGTCTCTTTTAAGTCTTGGGGGTAAAAATTACCGGACATCTCCCAGCAGCAGCCACTTTCTAAGGAGGGTTTGTTCTGTTCCCGATGTTTAATACTCTTTTTCACTGTTTCTCATCTCATCTTGGTCATCCTCCCTCCCCCTGTCAACACGGAGCCAAGTCACCAAGTCACAGCCTCAGGGCAAACGGTACCTTTGCTCAGTGAGAGTGTCCGGCCAGACCCCAGCCAAATGCTTTTTGGAGAGTTAGTGTCAACCGACCCAAGCAGAGAGGGATGGACCAGACCCTCCGGCAGTCTCCCCTGTCTTGCGAGGCTCTGGTACCACTGGCTGGGGCTGGAGGATAGCTCAGGGCCCTGGAGGAGGGCTGACCTGCCATCAGGGGTCCCCTTTCTCTGCCCTCTGCTGCCCCCACGGCACACCGCACTGCTCTGGGTGAAGCCTGAACAAATGAAGAGGAAGAGCGCCCCTGACCAGCCTGCCTGGGGAGCTGGACCCGGCGCAGCCTTGGTGCGTGTGGGGTGGGGTGGAGACGAGCATAGCACGCCAGGTGGGGTGGGAGCACCCTCAGAGACTCCACGGGAGTCACAGGGTGAAAACGGCTTGGTGTCCGGTCCAGATCCAGAGCCCCACAGAGAATGGCTGCTCTCAGTGAAAGTGTCTTCAAGTGTTTTGTCTCCAGGTACTTCCCAACCAGAAGGGGTCATAGCGGGAGGGCCGCAGTCAGTTGACCTGGAGCCCGGTGACGGGGGCCCCTGTCCTCTGTCAGGAGCCAGGCCTGGTTGGGCTACCCATCTCTGGAACTCTCTACCTCAGATAAATGTGTCAGCTCGGGCGTCAACATCATCAGCAGGAACTCAGAGTTGAAGAAACGTGACTGTCAGGCTCCTGGAACAGGGTGAAGAATTTCTATAGTTCACATCCCTCTAGGGTAGCATCAACCCAGGAAGGCTTCTCAGAAGGGTGGGCCTTCAGACCTGATTTAATATGTCATCAGGATGGAAGTGGGAAGGTGGATGTAGGATCCAGGGGGTGGAGGGTGAAGGGGAAGCTCATTGATAAGAGGACAGAGAGGAGATGCGGACGGGGGAAGTCTTAGGACCACGCGGGGAGGGTCATGTTCTCTGGGGCAGATCCTGAGAGCGGAGAGGTTGAGGACATGTTCTGTCCAAGAGAAGGTGCATCAGAGAACTTCTCTTTGAAAATGCGGGCCTGAAAGAAGGGCCGAGACTTTGGCTCTGTGTGGGTGAGCAGAGCTGAGTTCACTGTGCCTGCTGCAGCACCCACAGTTCTCCAGACCAGTCTCATGGTCTTCCTTGGACCATCCTTTTGTTCTCACCTCACTGACGTGGAGGCGGCATTTCCTGTTCTGAAGTTGTCCCCAGACCTGAAGGTCATTTTTAGCCCAGGTCCTCTTCTTCAAGTGGATTTAAACAGAATCTGAGGGCGTTCTTGGCCAGAACCAGGCTCCTCCAACCCTCACCACCACTCTCTCTTTCTTCCCACTTGGGTGGGGTTGACCAGCTGGCTCCATGTCAGCAGAGGCTGTGGCTCATTGAGAGTGGGGGGACCTCCTGCTGGCCCCCCACACCTGACAGCTGGGCAGAGCTGAGTGGCACAGCCAGGGCCTCCTCCCACACGGGCCTCCTGGAGAGACCCCATCTTGCCACTCTGGGCCCCCAACCTGCTCACCGAAGCCCTTGAGGCTCCCAGACCTTATGAGGCTGTTTGGCTCTTTACCTTGGAACACGCTCGCGAGCACGTTGCCAGTCTGACTCTCAGGGGAGTGGTCTCTGTATTTTAATGATCTTCCCCAGATCTCTTTGCCAAGACTCTCCTAACACACCTTCTCAAAGTGCACCTCTGTGAGGGAGGAGGGCAGATCTTTGTGAAGTAGGCCCCGGTGTCTGAGAGTCTTGACTGTCTCATTGACACCATAAAATGTGTCAGACAGAGTCAGACTCCCATCCCATCTCTGCCCTGGACTCCATAGATGGAGCTCAGATCTCCACTGAGCAAGGAGCAGGACTGAGCTGAGAATGATCTCCAGCTTTTGGGGAATTCACGGAGCTGCAAATCAAGGGGCTGCCGTGCTGGTGACGGAGCTCAGCCAGCAGATCCTTAAGCATAAAACCCACAGTTCCCCTGTCTGCCCAAGGCAGACGCAGCCCCCATTCCTTTGATGGAGGTGAGAGAGCGAAGTCCAGCAGGAGAGGCAGAGAGGCTCCTTTACAGTGTTCACTTTATCCTTCCTCGGCCTCCCTGTTTATCCTCCCTTCCCCCACCAAGAAGCGGCCTGACATACAACCAGAATCTCAGGGCAAACTGCAGCTCTGCTCATCAAGGGTGTCCTGCCAGACTCCAGCGTAGTGATCTCTGGACAGTGGGTACCAACCACCCCGAGCAGTGAGGGATGGAGCAGACTTGCGGCAGACTCTGCTCCTGTCTTGCCCGTTGTTTCTGTTGATTAAGGAGCATCATTCCAGCCTCGGGAGGTGCCTCTGCCAACCGCCCAGCATGAACAACCTGAGCTCCGCCCTCCCTTTGCTCCCTGCACCTCCCAACAACCACTGGCCTTGTCAGGCATGCTGAGCAGAGCCTCAGGAGTTGCCAAATGGCCTTGGCCCTGGGCCACCAATGCTCCCCGATGCAGGGGAGATGGGACTTGCAAATGCACTGAACTCAGGAGAGGAAGAGGGCTGGTCTCCTTCCAGTTTTAGTGCACCCCAAAGTGGGCGCATGAATTGCATTTTCATGAGACATTTGCGAAACAGAGTCCAGGCACTCTGCTCGTGAATGAGCTATGCGGCAGACTCATTTATAGGCTAACGCAGCCTCGTAGGCTTCCTGGGGCAGGGTCTGTGTCTGTGAACAGGGGAGCGTCCGTCACTGTCTCTGGTATTGCAGATGGGCTGGCGGCTCCTGGGCAAGCCACGGTGAGTTACCAGCCTCGTGATGGCTGGCCCGAGATAGCCTCCCCAAACTGCCTTTCTCCATGTCTGTGAGGGTGGGATGGAGGGGAAAGAGGTGGGGCTGGACACGTTTGTGGATTCTCAGTCAGTCCGATGACGCTTCCAGCTCTAGGCTCTGATATGTCCGTGGACAAGCTGTCGGAGGAGATTAATTCCCTGGGCCTTTGGGAGAACACATTCCTCCTGGGAGCAGCCGGTAAAGGGTGCCGAGCTTGAATAAAGGCTAAAGGACCTTAGAGAAAGGGGCTCCTCCTGCCCTCTCTCTCCTGCTCAACCTCAGTGAGCGCCAGTGAACTCAGTTCAGAGGTTGGGAATCAAGTGTATCTCAGCAATAAAAAAAATAGAGAACAAAATACCGATATGTGCAACCACACAGATTAATCTCCAAAACATTGTATTAAGGGCGAGGAACTAGACACAAAGTTCAGATGGTCTCTTTTATGCAGAGTTCAAGAACAGACAGAACTAATCCGCGGCGACAGGAATCAGACCGGCGGAGCAGGGATCACGCGGAAGGTGGCAAGAGGAAGCTCTGTGGACTGATGGGCAGGTTCTTTGTGTTAGTCTGGGTGGCCTTGACGTAAGTGCCTTGAGCTGTACACTTGACGTCTGTACAGCGTAATGTGTGTTGACTGTTAGTATTAAAATGGAAAAAGAGGATGAGGTCAGGAAACACAGCCTCCAGTCTCAGGAGTCCCCGGCTGCCCGTGCAGCCGTCGCCACCTCAGGAGGGTGGCCGTGCTGGGTCCCGCCACACTCGGTGGGCCAGGGCCTCCCCGCCCTGCACGCCTCTGCCGCCTCCAGGTACGTGGCAGGTCCACGAGGAGGAGGTCGTGTTCGCTATCACGCTGGCCTACGTGGTTGTGCTTGTTTTAACAATGAATTCATTCCATGTAATTCTACTTAAATAAAATATAAGTAGGGAAAGAAACAGCAGTTTTGTGAAAATGAAATCGAATGCTCCGGAATGTCTCCAGACAGACGAATTACTGAAAAGAACTGATGGCAGTCAGACGTGGACGAGACACATGTGGAAGCAAAACCCAAGTTATTAAAATCTGCGCTTCTGGACTCAGATTCTTCACACGTTGTAAACTCTTATTCTGCTTTGAAGAAATTGAAACTGGAAATTGTCGAGGCTGCACGGAGTGTGGGTTTCACAGCCACCTCCTGCATCCAGCTCCCCGCCTCCCAGCCACTGTCCACCTGCCCAGTTCCCCCCAGGACCAGGTCCCAGGACCAGCACACAGGCAGTGCCTGCGTCCCAGAGCCTGGGGAGGTTGTTCAGACTGGCCCCTCCTCAGCCTGCCTGCCCCGCCTCGCCCATCTCTTCACACAGAAACCATAGCAAGACTCTTGTCCACGGTGTGCCCCTGCCTCTGTCTCCTGACTGACGCATGGAGAGGTCCGTCCCTTGCCCTGGGGAACGCTAAGTCACAAGCTCTCTTCTCAGTCACATTGTCCCCTGATCTGTTGGCCTTACCATCCCTCAAATTTTCGGTTAACCCCCTCCATTTTAGAACACACACCCTTTGCCATAATTCTCTGTCCCTGGCTCTCCACTGCTCTTTGGTGGATTCGCTAACAATTCTGACCTCTTTGGAATTTGCTCACTCGCAGGCAGGTATGTACTAACGGGCTTCTTTTGTCCCTCTCAGCCTCACTCATCAAGGGGCTGCAGACAGGCCAGGGGTCTGAGTCTAAAACTCCAAGAGAAAAAAACCCAACAACTTCAGATTGGGTCAGACTTTGGCTCAGGACCAGAGCTTTGGATGAATGCTCTTGGGGCAGAAACCAAGCATAGGCTGGCTTGTGTAGGTAACTGAGAGCAGGTAGCCTGGGTGGAAAGGGTGGGGAGCAGGGCAGGAAGCATGCACACAGCCTGGCTGGTGGATCCTGAGTCCATGGCCATGTGGTCCAGGTGGTGAAGGAGGGGAGGCGGGGGGTGGGGGAGGAGGAAGGAGAGGCAGGAAGCGCCCCACCGCACGCGGCCAGCAGGTGGAAAGGCTGGTATCTGAACAGAGATCCTAAGAACACGAGTCCCTCATTCTTTCCACTCTATCACGTGGCCTGAGGAGATAAACAAAACTGAAGGGGTTCTTTGAGGAGAAAAGCCATGGGAGCTGGCGATCAGTCTTGGGAGATGAGCAGGGAGCAGCTTCAAAGCTGACCCTCTGAGCGGACGCAGGAGGAGATGGGGAGGACGCAAGACAGAGCACCAGACGGGCCAACGGCAACTCTGGCAGAGCCCGGGACCCGGCGCAGGGATCTTCGTTCAGGGCGTTTCCCACTTCCAGTCCGGGAGGAAGGAGGCAATTGATGGTGACTGATGATGCCAGGAAGAGAGCGAGTGGTAGCTGTCAGGCTGCCAGGCCCCTGCCGGGAGGTAAAGCTGTCAGGTAGAGGGGCAGACTGGCTCTCTTTCAGAGGGTTTGTAATCCCTCCTCACTGCCCCAGGGGTCCTGTCCTCCTCTCTCCGGGCCAGAGACCCTCTTGACTGTCCTTTGTTCTTGGCTAACTTCCGTCCATCCTCTCCCTGCTCACCAGAGCCACTTCCGTGCCCCTGTTCCCAGCCTGGCATTTCAGGAGCTGAGCCAGTGTGTGTGTGGGGTTGGCTGAGGATGCAGACCTCTCCTCACCTCCTCCTCAAGGCGGCCACTGTGTTCCTGGCCCATCCTCATCACGGGTGGAACAGTGTGCTCCCGGGGCCGGAGAGAGCAGCCTGCCCCTGCTTGATGCGAAGGATGGAGCTGCTGCTCGGGCCAGAGGGTCGGTTAGGACTTGTCATCAACAGATTTCTAGAGGGCCCTCAGGCCTCCGAACAGTCACTTAGTGGCTGAGTCATCAAGTCATAATTTCTCCCATCAGAAGGGCCGGCTCCTTCCTCACTCGGCCACCCCCTTCCAAGTCAGTGGAACATCCCTGGCCAGGCTCTTGCTCTTCCTTCCTTCAACAGTGGACTCTGGAGACTAGTGTGGGGGCCTCACCCACGCTCAGATTCTCAAACCAGCGCCAGCGTGCAGTCCTGGACGCCGCCTGTGCCCACCACGCCGCCCCCGACTGTCAGGGCGCACCAGCCACCGGGACGGCAGCCGGCTTCCTGCGGGCGAAAACGAACGGCCCGCATTCAGCTGCACGCGACTCGCGTCCCGCCCCACGGCTCTCCGGCCCTTCCAGGCCAAGGCTCCGCACACGGGAGGCTTCCCATGGAGGTTCCGAAGCTCGCTGACCACAGAGGCAGTGGGCACTTCTCGTCTTGAGTGCTGTGCCCTCTTCGGAGGCCTGTCCTTGGGGCCCTAGTGCTGCTCCCGTGGCTGGAGCTGGAAAGTCCGTAAAGCGTACCGCCCTTCCCAGCCCGCCTCCCGGGCGGCTCATAACTCCCTCACCTCTGGGAGGGACACATCCTGAATTGTCACTTGCATGCCAGAGATTTCCGCGGGTCACACTGAGGCTGGGGCTCCAGCCACAACCGTAGCCTCGCTTGCCTTTTCCTCTTCCATCCTGCTCGGCCCACTCCCTCCTCGGCGTCTCCTGGGAGCACTTCCTTGGAGCGCTAGCACGCGGCTCCGCCACTCAGAGTCCACTTCTGCGGAACCGGCGCAGAGAGCAGCCTCCTTGCTGGCCTCTGAGTTCGTAGCCTCTGCAGGAGGCTCGGCGTGTGGCAGGGGATATACACCCACATGGCAAAGTGTGATGCGCACTGGGATGCAGGTGCCCCCTCGAGCGCCCAGTCTGTCCCAGTGTAGTCCCAGGCACTGCATCAGGAGGCTGTGGGGTCAGAAAAGCCCGCGGTTGAATTCTGCCTTTGCCTCTTACAAGCTGGGTGTTCTTAGGCAAACTTGGCCTCTCTGAGCCTCAGTGTCCTCGTCTGGTAAGATGGACATCATACCTCGCTCACGGAATTGTGAGGATGACCTCCCCAAGCGCACCATTGGTGCACGATAATGGGAACTGCTTTTAGTGGGTAGCGTGTGCCTTCAGTATGATTTGAACGTGTCACTATAACGTCACATGGGTCACCGATGTGTTCCTGCAGCCCCACCCCCACCCCACATACAGGCTTGCAAGCCTGGTGTGGCTCCACCGGTCCTCAGGACTGTGAAATCACCAAGGCTGACCACGGAAAGGGGCTTCCTTCTCGCCTGTTTACCCCTTGCTTCAGAGCGTCGGAGTCAGCCCGTGCTTCCCCCAGGCTTCCCCGGAAGCCGCGCTCTGCCGTTGCTGTTCCTGATTGAGTTTTCTTCTTTAGCTGAAATTTTTTCCCTGTGAAAGAAAAACATTCCGGAGCTCCCCCATATCTTTGCTGCCTCAGGCTCGTGAAAAGCTAAATCCGGTCTTGGCTCTCCAAAAGAGAATCTATCCCAGCCTGCCCCCAAAGAAGTTGCTGTCATAATTACATCTCCTTTTGGAAGTAATTTGATTTAATCACATTAAAGCTAGATTGTGCCGTTTCCTTGGCCAAAGCTGGCTCCAAATTGGCTTTGCTATTTCCTTCCTGGTCCATAGATTCCTCTCTCTCTCTTTTTTTTTTTTTTTTTTTTTTTTTGGTGGTATTTGCAAAGAAAGTATCTAGCCATTTTAAAGGAAGGTCCAATGGAATGCCACAGGGTAGCACTGATACCTTCTGCTAGAAAAGCAGGTGGCAGAGTGAGGTCTCACCTGTCATCCCCACAGGAGCCATGTGTCCCAGCAGCCCTAGGGGCTCCTGGAATGGCCAGAGCTGGCCTCGGCTACTGCTTCTCAACCGATGGGACAAGGAGCATCTAGGTAAGCATTTCCGGCCTCCTTCCTCTCTCTCCTCCTAGTTCTCCTGCCCTCTTTTCTAGGGAGCGCCTCCTAGGCCACCAGGAGAGGATCCGTGGTGTACCGGTCACCCACGTGTGCCATTTATTGCCAGCCATCTGCGTTGGGTCTCAGCATGGCTGAGATGCTCTCTGGTCCTGAGCATCACGCCAGCAAAATATGAGGCACAGGGAAAGAGGCAATGTGGCCTCTGTCAGCTGGTGACAATGTGACTTCTGTGCTGCAGGAACTTAAAGGAAGACTATGAGCTGGGGTTGGGAGAAGGCTCCCCCGAGAAGGTGGACTGAGTTCTGGCCTTGAGAGAAGGGAGAGGAGCAAAGCGTTTGAGGCACAGAAGCGGAGACGCCCTCCTGTCGTCCTTCCCAGGAAGAGAGGCGTGCGCTGAGGTTGGAGGAAGAGGACGGGTTAGGTACAGAGGGCTCTGAAAGCCGGTGGAGGGCTGAGTCTGGTTGTGACTTGGAAGTCCATTTGGGAAGAAAGCCAGGGTTTTATTAATTAAGAAGAGTTTTGGTCATGGCTTTCCTGCATTCTCACACGCTCTTACCAGTGGAACGGAAACGCTAGTGGAAACGAGCCTGGACAGTAAGATGGCAGCTCACATCTGGGAGTGGCTAGGACTTCCCTTCATAACCACTGGGGATTCTTGAGCAGGGAGGAGCCAGGTCAAGTGTTTCAACTGGCAAGAACATGCAGAATGGCAGAGATTTCATTATTTCTGGCTGACATGCTCTGAAATGTCCCAACAGGTCTTGCTGGGCCTGAAATCCTCCGTGGGTGTGCGGAACAAGTCCCCCTTGGACCCTCCACTGCATCCTGTCAGATGAGACCTCGCGCCCTTACTGAGCATAGGCATCAACAGGGCAGGGCTTGTACCACCCTCCTCCTTTCTTCTCCCCCATCCACCCCCGGTCCAGAGAGCTGACTCTGCTTTTTTTTTTTTTAAGCAATAGACAGCCTCCACCATTGAGACATCCTTTTTCATGTCCATCTTTAATTAATTGACTCATTAATAGAGATTTATTGAAAGTCCACGGTGGATAGGGCAGTCTCCCCGTGTCCTGTGCTTCTCAGGCTGCAAAAAGCTGCTTCCTCCTCAGGATGGAGGGCAGTCCCTTGGTCACCCATGGCCACAGTCCAGCCCTGCCCTGCGAGGAAGGCGTGGGAGGGAACTGCCCAGGTGGGGCCCTGGAAGGGTTTGGAAGCGGTCATTAATGGAGGACAGCACGGTGCCTGTGTGGAAGGGGAGCGGAATGTACTGAGGCTGCCAATATGGAAAGTGCCTGTTAACAGCACCCGTGACGCATCATATCTCACTCACTGACACGCGGGACCCGGGGCTTCTGGGAGAACGCAGCCGGCATGCTGATGATGCTAATGATGCCAGACGCCTCCTGCCTGGCCTTGTGTGTCCACCTCTCCTGGCTGCTTGCTGGTGTGACACTGCAAAGATCACAGCCCCCATGGGGTTCACCCATCCCAAAGCTCTGGAAGAGATCATGGGATCTGGAGAAAAACCATCCTGTGTCTGCAGCCCCGCTCCTCCTACGCCGACTACTGAGGCCGGGGATGACAGTCCAGCGAGGACATCCGTGAGGGAGTTGTGCACATCTCCAAGAGTTCCGAGCTGGGGAATGGGGGGAAATTGCTCTGAAGATACTCACCTCCCTCAGATCGCACAAAGCATCCAGTGTAGACAGAGTGAGACTGAAGAGAACGCAGACCCAGTCAGGGCTCAGGGGACAAGCAGCAGGAAGCTTATTCGGAAAACCCTAAAGACAGCCTTCTCAGTGCCCAGAGACGAGACCTCAGGGAGGGTAAGCTGGTACAGACTCTCTCCTTCCAGACCCCATCCTTTTCCAGCCACTGCTCTGGAAAACTCTGCCTCTGATGGATGGGATTTCTGGGTTCCTAAAGAGATGGATGCTAAGGGCTGAGTCTAGATCAGAAGCTTCGTGGATGCAACGGTCTGGGACTCAGATGCAAGGATGTCCTGCAGGTGGATAAGGTGACAGCCCATGAAGGTATTTTGTGAACAAACGAATAAAGGAACGAGTGGACGTTCAGTGTGTGCCTGTGACTTGCTGGACATGGCGGTGTTGCTCTGAGCTTGATGTGCTTCTCCGTCTCCATCCCAACAGCCGTGGTGGAAAGTCAGGGCTGTCGTGGCCATTTCTCGAAGGAGGAGGTCGGGGTCCGGAGAGTTGAGGTGACACACCCAGCAAGGCAGCAGCCACCCTTCTAGAGCCTCTCTCTTCACTCTCCCCGCTCTGCTGTGCTCTCGGAGAGATCTTCTGGACCCTGTTTCCGCAAAGGTACCACCCAGCTTTGTGCGTCTACCTGGAGGCCAGTGCCTTACGTGTTTTTCCCTAGCTGGTGTAAGCGACTTCACGCGAGTGATTTGGTCCCACGTATTCCAGCGGGCAGTTGGGGCAGAAGCAGGAAAGGGCGTGGCCCCTCGGTGGGGTCTCAAGGCAGAAGATGTCGAGAAAAGAGAAACAGGGCATCGTGGACCGAGTCTGCGCCCTCCGGTCCAGGGCTTCTGTGTCCACCCTTCCCCTCGCTCCGGTTTTTGCGCTGACTTGGAGAGTGTCATTTTTGTGGGCTGTGGTGAGCGCAGTTCTCCTGGGAGGTCAGATGCTCCTTAGAGGCAGGGCAGCGTAGTGATGAGAACTCCCCAGACCGGTGGCCTGGGGTGTCTCCCTCATCCCCGGCCCTCGCCATGTTCCTAGGCCCTGCCTGGTTGTCGCGTGTGGATGGATGTAGGCCGGGTGACTGGAGCTGTTTCTGCTCTCTGCTCCCGGGAAACGGCTGGGGCAGGGCTTTGGGTCAACCGCTCAGGGGCTCAGATCTTGCCCCCAGCCCCCAGGGGGACAACGCCTGCTGACATGGAGAAGGACTCACGAGCCATCCTGACCTTCCCTTTCAAGCCGCGGCTAAGCCCAAGGGGAGGGAGTCAACTCCTCGGGTCAGCGGTGACGCTGCCACCCTGGCTGCCGGCACCCAGCTGCTGGGGACAAGTGGCAGCGCGCCTCTGGGGAGAGTGGCCCTCCCCGCGCCGGGCAGATGCTTTGTTGCAACTCTCAATCATTTCTGTAGAAAAAACACACACACTTTCCAGCCAGGAGAAGGCCATACCCTTCCTCCCTTAGGGTTTGGTTAGGGCCGGGGGTCGTGCTGTTTGAATGGTGTGGGCTCCTGTCCAGGCAAGAATCCATTAAAAAGAAAGGAAGGGAGAATCATTTCAGTGAAGCAGGCTTTTCAGCCCCAAATGTTTGGGGGGACACAGAAACAGGGTGGGACGGTCCCACTGCAGGCGCCCTCGTGGCCTGGCAGGTCTCCGGAGTAGGCAGGCATCCCTGCCTCGTCGCAGCTGCGGGGACTGTCCAGGCTGCGCCGGGACTCCTGGTAACTTCCAGGGCAGGGAGAACCCTGGGCTAGAGCCTGCGATGCCTCCTCGACTCCACCTGTAATGTCCTCCTGTCTCTGAGCCTCCGTTTCCTCGTCTGCACCAGGGAAGCAGGGAGCCGCGCCCAGCTCTCTCCTGGGCTGTTTGGGGAAGTCACTGGGGGCTGGAAATGTGTCCATGGCAGAAAGCTGCAGACCAGCCCAACTGCCCGTGACCAACACTGTCACTCTGCCCAGGGAGGCCGCACTGTCTGCAGCCCTGGGCACAGACGCCAGGCGTGGCCACACTCAGGCCACTGGTCTGGCCATCCTGCTCCCTGGGCTGCCCCCTCCCCTCTGCCCCAGGCTTTCTTGTTGTCACCTCTGCCCCCAGTGGCCTGTCCTCCCAGCCCCCAGACAACGCCCCCCTCCACCTCTGCCTTCCCTCAGGTCCCATCTCAGATCCAAGCTCCCGCAGAGCTTCCAGCAGGATGTGACCCCCCAGCTCTGACCCACTGTGTCTCCCTGCTCCCGGGGACTTTGTTAATGGCTGTGGTGAGTGGGGGCTCGTCTTCTCGAGGGCTGTGAGCACAGTAGGGGTCATGCCTGCTGCGGGCCTTTTGTCTCCAGGGCTTGGTTCTGTGCCAGCCCCGGACTCAGTGTTTGGGGAATGGGTGAGTAGTCGGGGCGGGGGGCGGGGGCAGATGTAAGTGCGGTGGTTCTGAAGCTCACATACGTTTTGCAGGATCTTCGAGGAAAAGAACCCAACATTTTGAGCAGAGAGTGCGACGCAGGGCCGGGGAGAGGCCTGGGGGGCGAGGGGTGTTTGTGCAGATGCTTCCCCAGATCCAGGGTCACGTCCCCTCTGCGGGTGGGGCGGGGGTCCCTGGGTGAGGTGCTTTGGCCTGGCCTCCCAGCCAGCCCCTCAACAGCCCAGAGGGAGCACCAGGAGGGCTCTCAGAGGCTGGCAAGTGGGCACAGAGGGAGGACAAGGGAGACCAGAACACAGAGGCAGACCCCCCGAGGGAGACCCCTGCCCCTCTCCGCGGAGTCCTCCATCTCTCTGCCCCCCACCCACCCTGACTGTTTGAGTGTCTTTATCAAAGCTTCTAAGTGCCACCTCCGTTTGGCAAGTTTTCCCCCCGACCCTCTGCAGCCCTTTCCCCTGCCTCCCCTCCTCCCTCCCTCTCCGCTTCCAAAATCAATTTTCAGCAAGAGCAGCAGGTTCCGAGCCATCTGGGGTTGCTGGCAGCCTCCGCAGGCTGTAAGCAGCTCAGTCTGTTTCCCTTAAAGCAGCCCCTGAATTTCTCTGCCATCCTCAGCCTGGTCTTCCCCCCTCGAGGGAGGAGGAGGAGGAGGAGGGAGGGTGGGTTCCGGACCCTGGCGCTCTTCTCCGGAGTGGGTCTCGGATCCATCCCTGCGACGCGCCTCGCTACGTGGGGTTTCAAAGTCGGAGCCGCGCTGGCCCGGCCACCAGACAGAAGTCACGGCCGCTTCCCCACCTGCGGGGAGGGACGGATGCGTTAATTGGCAGGAAGAGCGCCGAGTGGAGCAGGTGGCGCCGCGCCAGGGTCGCGGAGGTGCGCTCTCCCTCACCTCAGCTGCAGGACGTAGCTGGGCTCTCTGTTTGCGGGGGAGGAGGAGAGCTGAGACCTGAGCTGCCCTCTGCTTTGTGGACTGCCTCCCCCGTCCAGAGCCCCCAGGGTGGACTGTTCTGCAGAGCAGGGAGCAGCGTGGGGATATTTTGGGTGTATGTCTGCTTTGGAGATGGAGACCAGCCCAGGGCACTTCCTCAAGTTAGGGCCCGCAGCCGCTCCTCGCCCGTACCCGCAGCGCCCACGCCCGTACCCGCAGCCGCTCCTCGCCCGTACCCGCAGCGCCCACGCACCCACGTTTTCAACTTTGACCTGCTTTCCCAGCTGTTTCCTAGGCTTCTGGTTAGAAAAGAGCATTTTTGACGTCTCCTTGCACGCAGACCCCACCGCATGTCCCTCCATCCCCACGCAGCACCTCCCGTATGGTTCTCTAGCCCCCGTGTCCTTAGTCAGCCTGCGAGGTACAGCCCATTTCCCAAGGGCCACAACACAGAAAGCACCCTCAAGACTCACATGATCCCAAGGAAACAGAGGTAAAGGAACCTTAGGTGGCATAGTATTTGCTTCTGGAACTTTCCCTGAGGGACTGGAGGAGCTGAGCCCTGAACCCAGGTCTCCTGACCCAGGGGCTGACGTTCTCCGCGTTCTGGGGCTGCCAGGAACTTGCTCCTGAGAGAAGAGGAGCAGCCCTGCTGTGGACGAGCCCTGGACAGGAGGCAGAGCGAGGCCGGCGCCCTGGCCTCCTGCCTCCGCTCTGCGACCTTGGGTGACCACACGCCCTTGAGCCCTGACAGCCTCCCCTGTGCAACAAGGACTGCTCTTGACAGTTAAGCTGTCCTGCACGGAGCAGAGCACCGGCC
Organism: Camelus ferus; assembly: GCF_009834535.1. Lineage (NCBI taxonomy): Eukaryota > Metazoa > Chordata > Mammalia > Artiodactyla > Camelidae > Camelus > Camelus ferus. The sequence continues at coordinate 17,607,487 of NC_045729.1, read as the reverse complement.
CCAACACGGGTGCTCCGTGAATACCTGTTGACTGAGACTCTCTGGGTGTGACCCCCAGCACCTACCACGTAGCAGGTGTTCAGAGCACGAGAGCTGCCGCAGGTTAGTTTTCACGTGGCTGCGGAAAACCAGTGGCATGCATTTGCAGTGGTGACATATTTTACGAAGCACCATCAGGTTCTTTGGGTGGCACAGAGGCATAGAGTCGAGGGCGAGGTCAGAATAGCCACGCGGAGGCTGCGGGGGGGGTCGGGGGCGGCTTGCTGGTTCTCCGCTCACTCCCTCTGCCCTCCGCTCTCCACCCTTGTGTACGTCTTTGCATTGGACACTGAGCGGATGGTGCAGGAACTTCCCCGTGTGGCCCTGTGTCCAGGATGCTTGTAATCTGGCATGGGATGGGAATTCCCTTTTATGGAAATAGTTCTCACTCTGAGGACTCTCTGAGCAACGCTGCAGAGGGATAGCTGAGTGAATGACCTCTGGATGCCCCTCGGCTCGCCAGGACAATCCTGACATTCCTGCAGTGCCAGGTGGGCTGGTTTAGGAATCAATACCAGTGACAGCCAAATTCCTAGGGGGGCTGAAAGGACATTCACAGAGGTCAGTCCAGGGAAGCTCCGTGGTCTTTCAGGAAGGTCTTTGAGGGACGCAGCAGCCCCCTGAGGGAGGGAGGGAGGGAAGGAGGGAAGGTGGACCCCTCCGGTCCAGGTTCAGGGGCAGTGAGGGCAGATGGCCTGGCCGACACCTCCCCCTCCATCAAGGCCAGAGGACTTCTCTGCCCTGTAACTTCCGGGGGAAACATTAATCAATTTCTATTCCTTTTTTTCCCCCACAGATGATTACCACATTTGTGTCTTGTAACACATGTTTTCAAGATGCTTTTAAAGTATTTGTTTGTCTTCTAATTTTCCCCAAAGCTCGTGGTTTATGTACTCACACTGCTGGCCACACACATAAAATGCTGGGGACTCAGGCAGGAGGGAAGGCAGAGTGGGTCAGAATGGTGGGCGACGGAGAGTGGAGAGTGAGGAGCAGAAAATCAAGGTCCAATGTTCCTTTGGTCCTGACCCAGCAGGGTGTCTCCACTTCAAGAGCCTTATTTAGGTGCAAATACTAGCCTTCCCTTGGAATTGTAGAGCATACTTTATGTTCTCAGAGCACTCTGACCTACAGAATGGCATTTGCCTTTTACCAAAATTTCTCTGCACACTAGACAAGGTTAGGTACTAGCATCTGTGTTTACCAGAAGGGGGAACTGCGAAAGACGGCAGTTGTGTGATTAGCCGGAGGTCGTCCAGCAAGGCAGTGTGGAAGCAGGGGCAAGACCCTTGTCTTCAAGCCTTTTTACCTTCTTGATTTTTGCCATATAATCTTTCCCCCAATACTACCACTCTCTACACACACACACACACACACACACAGAGTATATATACAAATAAATATACTAATTTATTTTGTTATGTATCTATGTGCATATACATATGCATACACACACACACACACACACAAGATTTTCTTTAGAAAATTCCACCAGGCCAGGAATTGCCTTTGCAATTCTTTGCTCTATTTGGATCATGTTTACCTCCACACATGGCATAAGATAAAAATGAAAATAGGCAGCTTCTTTTGAGTGTTTACAAATGTTATAACTAATACCCACAGTATTCCCATAAGGCAGGCCGCACGGAAGCTCCCTGAGGCTGAAACAACCAGTTCAAGGTCATACAGTGTGTATGTGGGAGAACAGGAATCCATGGCCAACCTTCTCTGACTCCAAATGCCACAGGGCACGGCCTCTGGGAGTTGACAGGCCCTGTGCTCCCGCAGCGCCTGGCATCATCTGGGGGTTTGCAAGGCTCAGCCTCACGAGGTTGCGCAAGCTCCCGTTCCCTTCCCTGGTCCTGGTCCCACAGTGGATGGTGGGCCTGGAACCCTCTTTCACTTTGATTCCATCTTGCCTGTCCTGAGGACCAGGTGGCTTTGGTAAAGGTGCCCAGAAGGATGAAGTTAGGCCAGCTCAGCTCTTGGCTTCAGCAGGCAGAGTATGACGGTAAAGAGGGTCTCCTGGTCATGGCCATTGTGTGTCCAAGGGCCGGCTCTGCCAGGCCAGGAAGGCCGTAAGCAGGAAGTCTTGTCAGATGCGGTCTGACCACCAGGGTGGAGTGTAAGAAGAGCAACCGTGCTGGGCTTCCGTCACCGCCTGGCCTTAGGCAGCCCGTCCCCAGGCCTGCAGGACACTTGCTGATGTCTTCAAGGCCTTGGGACATGATTGACACACCTTCCTGGGGCAAATGGGGGGAAAAAAGTACAGATTTCTTCAGCCAAGAATTCTTCAGCCAAACTGCCGAATTCCCCTTTAGAAGAAGTGCGGTGTGGAGCAGGGAGTAGGTCCACTGATTCAGGGAGAAGAGAACAGACACTAACACAGAAGAAGGCTGCCGTGCCCAGGAAAGCTGCTGCTGTAGACAGCACCGAACCCTGCGCCCACTGAAACAAAAGAAAAGCCATCTTGTCCACATGAGCTGAGCGACGCTGGTGGTCCCCAAAGGAACTGAGAACGGTGACCACTTAGGAAGGGCTTGACCCCGCATCCACCATATGGATTATCCTTCCACACCCGAACAATGAAACTGGACTTCAATTTAGAGGTTAGCAAACTCCAGTCTTGGAGAGCATGCATCCCATTCTCAGGTCACGTTTAGCTGCTTTCAGGATTTTATACATTAACCTTACTTCCCTGGATTGTTAGTCTGCTTCTTTAGGTAGGAGGCAATCTCTCAAATTTCTCTTGTGCTCTCATCTCACTAGCAGAGCACAGGTCTTATACACAGAGGCAGCTTCCCTGGAGGAATCTGAGTGTCAGAAATGAAATGATAGCAGTGACGCCCCCTCATGCCTTCTCTTCTCTAGGTCTTTGTCATCTGCTACAAGATGGAGATGTCTCTCAAAGCTCCCCCTGGCTCTAAGCAGTTAGCTTCTTGGGAGACAAAAACCACGTGGCATCAGGGAAAGAACCCTGGACTTGGAGGTGGGTGGGACGTTTGGACTCTTGTGGTGTCGCTCACTGGTAAGTTTCTCCATGCTTCAGCTTCCCCTGCAGCAGGGAGATGGTCAAGCAGGCCTTCTTTCCTTCAGGGGGTGGTGTGAGACAGTCAGGCACGAGGGATGAAAAGGCAACTTTGTACATCACAGAACGGCGCTCCCAGGGAAGCGGCCTCCGGAAGCGGGATGAAGCATTTGAATGGAGTCTATGCGCAGAGGATCCCACACCGTTAAGGGATTGCCCTGAACAAACACAAAGGTGGTGGGTTCAGATGGTATGGCGTGGGAACAGGCACGGGAAAAGCAAGAAGCATCTTCTGTGTAAACAATGCCGGCTTCAGACGTCTTGGCTGTTCATTACACAAAGAGACCAAGAGACTCGTGGGCCCATCTGCTACATCGCAGAGGATTCCATACGGCTGAAATCTGACTCTAGATCTTGGAGAGCGGGTTAAGTGGGTGCCGCCAGGCAAGAGCTCTGTGCGCGCAACAATAGGAAGGTGCATTTGGATCCTTCGTAACCATTTGCAAAGCACTTACCCATACATTACCCGGTTTAATCCTTATACCCGTGTGAAGTGGGTATCAGGTTCTTATTTCTCAAGTGAAGAAACTGAGACTCAGGGAGGTTAAGTGATTTCCTCAAAGTCACACAATGAATAAACAACAGCCCCCCACCCCCAAATTAAGGTTTTCCAACCCCAAATTCTTTGCTTCTTCCATGTTTGAAGGAAATCTCCTGTCATAAAACTTACTGGATTTACTGGGGCGGGGCAGGGGAGGGAGTCAAACCCTCTTAGCTTCTTAGGCAAGAGAGGCTTCGGCCCTCCTGCTGCGCTGCCCATCAGCCGTACCGCTCACACGTGTGCGAAACCTCTGAGAATGCTTTAAATGCGAATGCTCCTGGTCCAAGGAGACTGCAATACAATTTGTAAAGACGCGCGGAGTAGCTCATGAGTTTAAAGTCTCAGACGCATCATTGCCTTTGATCCTCAGGGTGGACCACTAGCGCCATCCAGACAAAGGACGTGCAATGCAGTTTGGTGAGAAGCTTGGAGTTTTAGAGGGATCCAGGAGCCTGTGTGCAAATGCAGTGTCTGCCCCTGGGTGGGGACACAGGCCCAGAGCAAATCTCCATCCACTGTCCAAGACGTCTACACAGGGCACTGTCTGCTGGCGTGGCGACACCTCTCTCCACCTCGGATGTGTGTCTGAAGGTAGGCTTTGCCTCCGCTAGAGAGAGGCCCTCTGTGTCCTGGCAAATCTGGAGAAGCCGCTGCTTGGCTGGATGTCAACTCACGTCGTGAGGATAAGCCCCACCTCAGGCGTCCTCTCTCTGGGGCCTCAGCACACCCAGGCCCTTCGTGGACCAGTTCTGGGGAGAGATGCTTGTGGCTCGGTTGTCCCTTTAAGCACGAGGAATGGCCTGAAATCCTCCAGCGTCATGAGATTCTCTTACGCCTGTTTCTCCTGAGCCATAGGGAACACAGTGAGGATCACGATGACGTCAAGCAATAAAAACGCTCCCTTCTAAACACCTCTGGAGTGTGTGTCCGTTGACTGCATCCTGTGGATTTACCCTGTTCCTGGTAGGTTTCTTCCCCAGTGGAGGGGCTGTACCCCTGAGTTACTGGGCAATACCTGGGCAGGCACTCACACTCTCTGGTCTTGATCCCAGCCTCTCTGGATTCAGAAAGGTCCAGAGCAAGATCTTCTTCTCTACTTCGTCACTGAGCTCCTGTGAGGACTAATTCAACTTCGAGCAGCGAGTTTAGATTGGCTGTTCTAATTAATGGAAAAGGTCAGTGAGGTGCACAACCCAAGAAAACGCCTCCTCCAGGAACAGTTAAAGAAACAGGAAGCCAACAAGGCACATGGGCTTGTGTCTTCAGTTTGAGGCTGGACATAGTGTGGGACACAAAAGACACAGAAGACATAGTTTTTGTCCCAAGAATTTACGAATCAAGCTGCAAACAGAATTACTCAAGGGATGTCAACAAAGTGCTAGGGCTCATTGTAGTTCATGTGTTTTTTTTTAACCAACAACTTGTACATCTAATGAGATATTATCTTGAAATAACTGTCTCGTAAAGTTATAATTCAATGGTGAGTCTATTGCTCCAAACATTTCAGGCATTCGCTTTAGTTTGCTGATGAATGGGTTTGAAGGGGCGGATTTTGGCACGCACCTCTCCGTGCAGGGGATCTCGGCTCTGAGTCTTCCGCTGCGGAGGACAGGGGCTCGGGGTGACACCAGCGGGCCCGGTTATCAGCTCCCGGCTACTGAAAGAAACACCTGGATGCTTGGAGGTATCAGGTGATCTGGGGGGAAATACAAAATGGAAAGGATTGGTTACAGGAGACAATGGGAGCAGAGGATCAAAGGGTCTCGGAGGCACCAGCAGGACGGGAGCAGGTGACACTCAGGGACACGCACCCGGTGTCATTTTCTAGCGGAGATTCCCGATTAGCCGGAGGAGCAGGAAACCGTTGGTAAGTGGCGAGCGCTCACTTTCTGTGCAAACTCTTGGCCCAGAAGCTCTGCATTTCCTGGTTCCAGGGGTTGTGAGGCCAGACCCTTTTTTGCAGATGGACAAATCCCCAGCTAGGATCTAAACCTAAGGTAGCTAATATTTATTTTTCTGATAGCCTGAATCCCTCCCCCTCTCCTTTATTCTTCCAAGAAAGGCTGCTCTTTAAAGATTTATCTGATCTAATTTCAAGAAAGTCCAGTCAACTCTTGATTTCCGCTTTGGATAAAAGCCTGGCTGGATATTAGTATCAGGCTGATCCCCCCCGCCTTCTATTCCACTCAATGGCCCACGTTTTTATAGCGCTACCGCCCTGCTGAGGTAAGACGCACGCCATGAGTCACGTGTGACCTCCTCTCTCAAAGGACCTCACCCTCCAATAGTGGAGACAAAACCGTCATCCATGCAACGACTGTCACACAGGCGGAATGGCTTAACCACCAGTGGGAAGCTCCAAGAGCCGTGGCATTTTGAACTGAGAGAGACCACCCAGGCATGGGGGCTGCAAGGAACACAGAGGCCATGAGGTGGGGTAAGAGCTCGAAGGACTGGCAGACTCTTCCCAACCAGAAAGGGCATGGTGGCCTCTTGGGAGGCGATAGGGAGGCATGGGGTGAAGCTGACATGGACAGTTTGAAAGTTAGGGAAGAGGGAGAAGGAAAGATGGCTCGGAAGGGTAGGGTGGGTCCAGAATTTGGAGGCTTTGAATGCTAGCTTAGGATTTTGTCAAAAGGTAGTGAGGAATCACGAAAAGCTTCCCAGCAGAGGAAGGGTGTGCCCAGCGGTGGGTGTGGGGAGGGTATTCGGCGGGTGGCCGATCAGATGGGCTGGAGAAGAGGAAGCAGAAGAAAGTCATCGCCACACGTGGAGAGAGGAGGTGTGAGCCAGGCGGCCGCACACTCGGGACGGAGGCAGTGGTGATCGGGGGGCGTGGCACAGAAACCGCCTCTGTGTGGCATCTTCAGTGCAACCCCTGGGCCTCAGTACCTCCTGAAGCGATGCTTTGCAGATCCAAAGAGAATGGACCCTGAAGCTGTCTGTCTTCTGTTTCTGATTTTCTGCCTCAGTGACTGAGTTGGTAAAAACCACCAAATACCGGAATCTAGGAAATCCTTATGCTTTCCTGGTGGGGGGTGGGGGTCCTCTCAGACCAGACTCTCTGATTACTTAAACTACAGCCAGTTGGAAAGCGTGGGGTCCTGTTTTCGAAAATATCAAATGTGCTCTTTCCTCAAGAGCATAGAATTAGTTGTCAGGAGATTTGAGCTCAGAAATTAGAGCTGGAGGTAGAGATAGAAGGAAGGGAAGGGGAGGTAAGGAAAGATAGAAAAGGAATTTCTTGAAGAAGAAAATATCACGGGTTAAAAAGATGTCCAGGCCCTTCAAACACTGGGTCCTGGACCACTAAGAAGCATGGAAGCAGCCCAGGGCCCAGAGCAGCCAGGACGACGGCACGTGCCAGGCAGTCTCCTCTGCCTGGTGACCTCCCAGTGGTGGACACACACGGTGAGACTGGCGCTTCCACATGGAAAACGGTGTGCGTGTGTCTCCCAAGTCTGTGGTCTCCCAAACTTGCTGTGGCTTCACTCCCCAGATTCTGATTATACAGAGTTCCAGGAAGCCTGCTGGAGTCTGTCCCAAGAAAGGCTCCTTCCTCGTGCTCCTGGGGGAGTTAAACTGTCCGCGCTCCAAGGCAGTGACACAGGGGCCTGCCCATCGCCAGGGACTGACTTACTACACCCTGTCCTCCAACCTGCAGGTCAAGGGTTATTCCGAAGCATGAAGCGTTTGATCCAGGAAGAGAGAACGATCGATTTAATGCACTGGGTTTTTTCCTTGGTGCAGGATGAACATCTCTGTGCCTGGTGCCTGGGCTGCAAGGTTTACACTTTTTAGAAAAAACTGGTGCTAACTGCCACATCAGGCAAACCCCATCATCAGTGGCTTAATATTAGTAAAGCACATGTACTTCCCCCTAAGTCACAGGCTGATAACTCGGGGGTTCAGGAGGCTTCTCCTCTTGTAGCTGCACCATCTGGTGCACGCGGCATCTGCAGCCAAAGAAAGGGGGCGGGATTCTATCTTTCTTCTGTGGAAGAGAGAGCTGGAGGATGTTGTAGGATGTTTTAAGGGCAGATCTCAAGTGGCTGATATCAATCACCGCCCACATTTCGTCAGCCAGAAGCCGCCAAGCCAATACCACAGAGGCCGGGGGACACGGGGAGCCCGTGGACGCTGGGTGCTACAGGGCTTTTGCTCAAGGGCTCCCTGGTGGCCAGAGGGCGCCCGGGGGTCTGTAGGTCATGCTCACTGGCACCATCCCCACGTTGCCCTTGGAGCCCCCAAGTTCATTGCCACTGCACTGAGTCAGGAGAACGAGTGTGACTGTCCTGTCAAAGCCCCGCGTGGCAGAATGATCTCTGCTGGCCCTGGACATGGGGTGAAGCTGAGAATTCTCTCCGGGGTCTGTGCTCTTGGCTTTGGCGGTGGGGGGAGGGGAAGCAGAGAGAGAGACAGGAACAGCAGGAGGCGAAGAACGCAAGGGCAGCTGACACGCTGCCTCACTGGGTCCCCAGATTCCAAGGCTGCATCACTGGCTTCCAGAACACCATGTGACCTCACTGGATTCCAGTCTCTATATTTGGTCGCCATCAGTGCCTATTACTGTAAATAATTGAAAGGAATATAATAGGGTGAGAATTATTGTTGCCTCCCCCCTTTGCCTTTCATAAAATCTTTTTATATCGGAGGGGTCTGGCCCCAGCCACTCCTCCTTCTATAATTAGTCCTGGGAGCTGTGAGGACTGAGATTTAGCTAATGACATCGCATGGTTCAATCTTGGGGTCCCTCGGGCCTTTTCATCTTCGCTGGAGCAAAGGACTGGGGCTGCAGGTGAACCTGGGTAATTTGCACTAATGGTACGCGCGTCTGTCGGTGGGTTCCTGAGTGTTGCAAATGAGCCAGGGAGGCGCCCAGGCCCGATGTGCCAATTAGAGGGCCCGCGTCAGCCTCCCAGCTCCACAAGCAGATGAGAAGGTCTGGGTTGCATAAGTCACGACTGTAGGCTTTCATTGTCCTATCATTTGTCATTCTGTCCTGTCTCCCTTGGCCATCATTCTGCCACCCAGACCTCCTGATGCAAAATATTCCCTGCATGAGACTCCACCACGATTCTGGAAGCAGTGTAGACTGCAGGAGACCTTCAAGGGCGACGTGGAGGATTTGAAGCATGTGGCGTGAGGCAAGGGCACGCGGTCAGACACGTGGCAGGCAACATCGCCCAGTGAGAGAAATGTTGGAGAGGGTCTCGAGAATATCTTTGGAAATCGAGCCCAAAGACATTGAGTGACTGGCAAGTCTGCCCTTTCCTGTCCGGCTCACACCCACCACCCTGTCCCTTTCCTCTCTGAGATGCAGATCCTTTATCTTGGGTGCCAGCTGGTGCCCATCTCCCTGGCTCTCCACTCACTCTTCCCTTTGATGGAACACCCTTCCCATCCGTGTCCTGATGAACGTCTGTTTATCCCTAAGACCCAGTGCACTATTTCTCGTCTTGGGAGTCTCCTGACTTCCGTGTCTCCTAGACTGAGTGGACAACTCCTCCCCTCGTGCTCTCACACCTTCATAAGCTCAGTTTTGCTACATCGATAATCACACCGTGACATAACAACTACCAGCTGTCTTTCTCCACCAAGCTATGAGCTTGAGCCCAGGAGAGCCATCCTCCTCATCTTTGCATCCTCAGAGCCGGGGTGGTTGAGGCACACAGTAGAGACTCAACACATGTTTTCTGAGTGAATAAACGTATTAAAAACGTTTACCCTTTCCCTCTGCACAGAGATAACTCTAAGACTGAGAAAGACGGCAAATGCGGAATGCCTGGGATGCCTTAGACTCCCGAGGGGGCCCTAATCAAATATTATTTTGAGACTTCAAGCTTCCATTTGTCCCAATCTCCCAAGTAAAGATGACAAGGCCGGGCAATTGCTGTTCCATGCAAGGCCCTCTCTCTTCTCCTCTCCTGGCTGCGCTGGATCAGAAGGTGGGGCCAGACTCTCACTGCCGGGGTGTTTGCGGGGCTGCTGTAAAAGGACGCGGCCTCCACGGCCAGGCAGCGCCGGGGCCAGAGCGAACCTCCACCTCGTCCCTGAGCCATTGTGCTTGGATATTAATAGTCCCGGGCAGAGCGGTCTGTGTGGGCAACTGCTGCTTTTTCTGAGCTGTGCAAGCCCCCATCTCCCAGAGACAAAGCGCGCCACAAATAACCGCAGCATGTTCTGAATTCCTCCGGGCAGGGTGCCCCGGGCTTCACTCGCAGGGCCAGGAGGAGCCGGGCTCCGGACCGAGCCCCCAGCCCCAACCGCTCGTGGCAGCCCAGGGCCCAGGGTGGGGGGCTTGTCTGGGGGCTGGAGTAGAAAGAGCCTGGGTAGGTGGGGAAGGTCGGCACTCCTGGATTTAGGTCCTGGCTCTCCAAGGAGTCAGCTGGGGACCTCAAACAAATCACGGACGTTTCGTAAGGTTCAATTTCTTCTTCATCTGGATTAAAGTTCTGCTTACGTCATGGTACTGTGATGAGCAAATGAAGTGCTACTTGTGAAAGGCATTTATCGATTGCAAGGGCAAGTGAGGAGGAGGCGGGTGCTGATGGCGGTGATGATAGCCACCTGTTAGAGAGCCCATCCTGGGAAAAAGACCGTGGGACATCGTCATGAGGGCGAGCTCTGGGCATCACTGACGAATTAGGGTCTAGGAACAGGGTCTGCGTGCTCAGCGCCCTCCCACCCTCTGAGCGGCCAAAGGTCAGACTTCCCCGAACCCAGTGCACCCACCCACCCTTGGCAGAAGCTTTATCTTCTCTGGAGAATCTTTCTCACACCCTCTACACGCAGCATTTTTGACTAGCAAACTCCTCCTTTTTCTCCAAAGATTAAATCAAAAGAATTGGGGAAACACTTCGATCAAGTGGGTCCCTCGGTGCTCCCTGTCATCCTCTCTGTGCCTGCTGGACCAGCCTGACACCTGTCCCACTTTCCAGGTGTGACCTTGGGCAAGGACTTCATCTCCGTGTGCCTCCGTGCCCTCACTGGAGCGCGGTCCGGATAATAACGATGTCTTTCTAGGACGGCGACAAGAGCGCCTGGCGTGTGGTAAGAGCCCAGGCAACGCTGGCTGTGTGTACTTTCCCCCAGGACCCGACTGGATTTCTTCTGATCGCCTTTGAAGAGATCCGGTGTTGCTTTTTTGCAGTGGAGTCCTTCAGAGTCACAGAAGCCCCCTGACTACACAGAACACCAAGAGAAATGGGAAGGAGGCCCCCCGCCAGCCCCCGAAGATGAGCATCCCCACTCTGCGCGATGTGAAGCAGCCGGACTCAGCGGCCCGTGGCTCTTCCTCTGGTCCGTGTTGGCTGGATCTGACGCCGGTGGGGGAGGTCTCCAGCACAAGTCACGTGTCCCAGGGGAAAATCCACCGGGTCCGTGTAGTCCAGGAGCCATAGACATCTTTATTTCCTGGGGCCACACGCTGCAGGGCTGAAGCAACAGAGGTGCGCCGTCTCACAGTCCTGCAGGAGGCAAGCCCAGGGCTGAGGCTGGGTCAGCAGGGCCCTGCTCTCTCTGAAGTCAGCCGGGAAGCATGGTTCCAGGGCTCAGCTCCTGGGAGTTCCCTGGCTTTTGAGAGCTTAACTCTATAGTCTTCTCATGCATTTTCCTTGATTCTTATCTCCCTGTGTCCAAATGTCCCCTTTTATAAGGACACCAGCCGTACTGGAGTAGGGCCCCCTAAAGATGTCATTATGACTTGATCACCTCTGTAAAGACCCTGCCTCCAAACAGTGCCACACTCTGAACTTCTGGAGCTTTTAGGGGCATGATCTAGCCCACACCAGGCATGCTGTCCCCCAGAACTCCATCCTTGCGTGAGAGGACCTTACAAACAGGGTGGATGGTCTCCCATTTTTTTTTGACAAAGAAACTGAGTACTAAGAAGAGAATGAAAGAAAAAAGAAGCACAAAGTCTCAGGTCTACTGACTGAATTCCCAGACAGAGACCCCTCCCTCAGGGCCGGGTCTCAGCACTGCTCCCCAGAGCAACCGCATCTGAGCCCCTGAGAGGCTGGGTAGACCTCAGGTCTCTCCCGTCTCACCCCGCCCCCGGGGAGTCAGAAACTGTGGGGACAGGACTTAAGTATCTGTTTAGCAGACTCGCCAGCCAGCTTCCTGCTCACGAACGTCCCAGAACTTTCCCGAGGTGCGGAGCTGGTGGGCCGGGGTATATCTGTGGCAGAGACTTGAAATCAAAGTGGAACTGGGAAGACGGAAGTCAGCCCAATTGAGGCCAGCATCTGGTGGCGTGAGAAGCTGGGTTCAGGCCTCGCAAAGCCCTGGCGTTTTCCACTGCCGCATTTTCCTGGTGGCTTAGGAGGGGCAGATGTGTGCAGTGACTGTGACCACACACTTAAGCTGAGGTTGGAAGAGTCGGGGGTTTTAGGAGGGGACCCCCGCATAGGATCCCTCTGAACCACCGCTTTTGGGGGGACCCCAGAGCTCCAGACAGGTTGTAAGGACACTAGAGTGCGTCACGGGAGCCGACAGTCCCAATACGAGGGTTTTACTCTGAAAGTTACCCTTTATGTCACCAACAGCAAAATAGGAATGAAAATTTCTTACCACGTACGAGGAAGAATCAATCCAAATTAATGGTTCTGAGGAATACAGATAAGGGCGCTCACGCAGGCCCAGGTGTCTGTGCCAGTAAAGCGAGCAGGGCAGGGTGGCTATCCGGGTCTAGACGAAACAAGGCAAGGCTGGCTTATTCTGCTTCTCTGAGACCCAGAGCAACAAAGCATTTTCAAGGGACGCCCTCCCCACCTCTTATGGAGAGACTGTCGCTTTTCAGGACCAGAGCAGGAGAGCATGAGCTGGTGCAGTTAACCACGCGAGACTTCTCCTCTGTCGTTGTCGAGGCTCCCAGTTCCCGACGGGGAGATGTGCTCCGTCCACTGAGAAACAGCCTGATGGGTGAACAGGGCAATAGCTGACAGAACCAGGGGGGACTCCGCGGACGCATTCGGAACTTGTGTTTCAAAACGTGATTTGTGGATGTGGGATAATCCGGGACAAACGGTAAACCAAGGACAAATCGCATCAGCTCTGCGAGGCTGCATCCTCTACTTTTTTGTGTGTCCGCTTGCTTCTTTTGGTTTGGGAGGAGTGGTCGAAAAATTAACTTGTGTGTAATGACACGTGGCTTTTCAATGCAGAATTGGGGCTCGAAGCTTCTTTGGAGGAGCCATGGATGGATTACCCACACGAGTGTGGCGCGGAGGAGCTGCCCGCATCCGTGCCGAGCTGGGCCACGGTGGGCGCCGAGCGGTGCTGGAATCTCTGAAGAAACGGCCTCCCCATGTCTTCTCTGGATTTGACTGCTTCATGATACCGGACACGTGCCATGTTTTCTGTTGTCAAAGGGGTGGAGAGTGACACATTGATACCAATGGCTGCGTGGGATTGTTTTTGTTTAAACTGGAAGCGGCCATTAGCGTCATAAGCAAAAATTTTTTTAAATACCAGGAGAAATCCCAGAGTAAGTCCTGATTTATGTATGCACTGCAGTGTTTTCAAAGACACACCGTGGATTTCCCATATAATTTCTACTTATAAAATAAAAGAGGGGGACATAGTCAGTATTACCACCATTTTATAGGCAGGCAAATCAAATTCCCATTTCTTGCTGCTTAGATCTATCGAAACAGAAACAGAGCTGCATTCTCTAGCATCTGCAGTCCGCCTTCCCAGGTCCTGGGTTCTAGCTGCAGGATAAGCTGTAACAAGGAGGAGGTTCAGCCAGAAGCAGTTTCCAAATCTGAGCAGTTTGGGACCCTGACTGAAGGAAGGTTATTCTGTCATTGCTATTGTTACTATTGTTACTTTAAAGACTGTGATTGCCAGGGGAGGGGACACTCGTGTCTCTAGGTTAGGGGAGGTGGAGCCCAGCGGTGGGGGGTGGGTGAGGCCCGGACTGGATGACCTCAGTGATCGCTGGGATTCTGCTCCTCCACCATTCAGAGTACAGAATCACACAGACCTTGTGACCACAGCCCCCCTGGAACGCTGGCCGTTAACGTGATGAATCGTAGCAATGCCCATAGTCTTGTTTAGAACAGGGCCAAGCAGAGTGATGGATTGTCATCACTATCAGTGGCGCTATTCGCAATTAGTAGTAATTGCATGCTCATCTTCGGAGATCTTTTGGAGGTCATTGAATCACACCACTTAAGAATTCATCCCTTCTGCTCTCTCCTCTCTTTTTTTTTTCCTTCCATCCTCACCCCATGCCTGGGAAGGAAGGAGAAGACAATTAATATTAATCAGGTCATTATGTTTCATTGAGATTTATGAAATGAATTGTTCAAGTACATGGTCACGTGTGATCCGTCAGCATCTTTGATATTCCGTGGTAGGCATGTGCTTAACTCTTAGGGGTCCAGAGGATTCTTGGCCGTTAACACCCTACTTCTGAAATACACAAGATCTTCAAGCAGGAACCATTCGTCGGAAAGACATACAGACCCCTTATCCCAGAAGGTTACATGGTGCATATGTGGATGAACCAGACCTCCAATTCTGAACTCTGGGCCGCCAAGCCACTGTTCTTCCTGGAACACCCACATCTCCTAATCAGATAGATGTTTTGCAAATCTGTTCTCCAGCTCCGTAGGCTGGCTTTCATTTTGTTGATGGTGTCCTTTGCTGTGCAGAAGCTTTTTAGTCTGATGTCACCCACTTGCTTATTTTCCTTTTGTCACCTTTGCTTTTGGTGTCAGATCTAAAATAGCATTCCTAGGACTGAAGTCAAGGAGCTCACCCCTTACGTTTTCTTCCAGGAGTTTAATGGCTTGAGGTCTTGCGTGTAAGTCTAACTCATCTTGAGTTGATTTTTGTGCATACTGTAAGATAGGGGTTCAGTTTTATTCTTTTGTACACGACTGTCCAGTTTTCCCAGCACCATGTGTGTAAGAAATATCCTTTCCTCGTTCTGTATTCTTGATTTCTTTGTCATAAATTAATTGACCATATGTGCACGGATTTTTCTTTTCTGGGCTCTCTATTCTGTTCCTTTGAGCTATGTGTCTGCTTTTATGCCAATGCCACACTGTTTTGATTACTACAGCTTTGTAACATAGCTTGAAATCAGGAAATGTGTTGCCTCCAGCTTTGTTCTTCTTTCTCAAGATTGCTTTCATTATCAGGGGTCTTTTGTGACTCCATACACGTTTTAGGATCTTTTTTTCTATTTCTGTTAAAAATACCATTGGACAGGCTGTTCTTAATGAGCCTCAGGAAGGTCTGCCTCTGCCCAGATGGAGAGCATCTCCTCCGTCACTGTTGGGAGCACCACTACCAATGTCTCCTGTTGTCAACCCAAGAGCATATTTCCTCCATTCAGTTCCAACAACGACTCTGCATCCTTGCTCCCATAGACCCAACGATGGTGCTATCTCTTGGCTTTCTCCCAGTTAGGCTTCACAACCTTCAAGCCACTTCTATGACTTTTCTCAGTATTCCTCCTTTGCCATCCCTGTAAAGAAGCCCCCTGCATGTATGTATATGATGATACAAGAAATGAAGACACTGAATAGCCCAGGGAGCTTTAAGAGCAGGGGCCATCGATGTGCACTGCGTCACCTGACTCCTGTTCCAGCTCCTATCCTGCCTCTTGGAGAGACTGACCTCTGCCTGAATCCAAAAACCTCCTCGTGCAGTTTTCCATGGGTCAGAAAGGAATTCTTAAGATCCACTGGGGCTTTGCTGCTTGAAGGGAGTCAGCGGCCACTGTGTCTGCGCTGTGAACCTAGGGTCTTCCTCTCTTGTTTGACGGGGCATTTCGACAGCACCTGAACGAGGCGCTGGTCTCTGGAGGAGCAGAGGCACACAGGTACGTGGAAGGCCCGGATGAGAGCATCTTCCTAGGCACACGGAGAATGTGTGGCACGTAAGGGACCTGGGTGGAGGGCACCAGGCATCGAGGGAGGATTCAGGAAGGCCATGTCAGGGAAGCTAGGGAGGAGGAATGCGTAACTCTGCCCATTTCCAATGCTCAGAAAAGGATGAAAGGTTGCAGAAGAATGTGCATAAGGGCTGGAAAAAACCATGGTGCCATCTGTGGGCGATTCTTGCTCTTGGGTGCAGTTAAACCAGCTGTCGGAAAGGAACATGTGAGAACGGAGCTACAGAAAGCAAGGGTGATTGGCTGTGTGGCCTTGGGCAAGCCGCCTCCCCTCTCTGGGCCTCAATTGCTTTGTCATTAATATAAGTGCTGGAAGGGGTGAAGCCGAAGCCCCTTGATCTCTCAGCTTCCTTAGAACTCAAAAATTCTAAGATCCCTGAGCCTAGATAGTCTCTGATGCACCTTGAACTCCAAAATTCTGTAACTCTCTGATTATTCTTCTCGAGAGCACTTTTAAATAAGTCCATGTGTCTGGAGAGACGGCTGCCCTGGACGTCTGCATGCTCCTGGGGAGCAAACTAAATGCTTCACTCTGTGCGCTGTCACTACTCAGATTTGCACTGAGGACTACGTGGGAGGGCAGCCGGGGTGAAGCCGGTCCGCTCCATCCGCGACATCTGGGCCAAGATGTTCTCCTGCCGCTCCACCTTCCTCTCTAACTGCTCCCCTCTTCCTTTCCTTGGCCCTTCCTTACTGCATGGCCACCCTATGCCAGGTCCCAGGGGGCAAGGGGACGATGAAGCGGAGAAGGTGTGTAGACATTAGACCGGGAAGCAAACACCGGGAGAGCTGCTTCCTTCCACCTTTCTCCTGCTCCTGTTCTCCTAACCAGATGTTCCTCAAAGAGCTGGCGCCGGTCTCATTCATTCCACCAGCATCCAGTGAACATTTACTAGGTGCTGGGCGTCGTGCCGGGAGCGGGGAACTCGGGAGATGGATGACCTCGTCTGTATTCTCCCAACTAATCAATCAGCCTTCTGTAAAGTGCTTCGGCAGAGCCTGTGGGGAAGACGGACAACGAAACAAGATGGGGCAGTAATCATAGTCATCCTGCAGTGTGACACAGGCTGAAACAGACCGGCAGATATGCAGAGGGTAACGGGGGAGTCCAGAGACGGGGCAGTGGGCTCTGCTCTGGTGGATTAAGGGAAGTTGTCTGTGTGTTGGGGGAGGGACAGGTGAAGGGGTGGGTGACACAGAGGAGTGTGCAGGGCTCAGCCCACGGGGAGGTCAGGTTAGGATGTGAGGGATTTGCAACTTAAGCCCGTGGGCAGTGGGGAAGCTGAGGCGGTGGGGAGGCTTATGCAAGGAATAAGCAGGTGACAGTGGCATCTCAACTCTGTGAGTGTCTCAGTGTCTTAGGGTTGTCGTAACAAAGTACCGCAAACTGGGTTGCTCCAAATTGTAGGCGTGTATCCCCTTACGGTTCTGGAGGCTCAGAAATCCAAAATCGTGATGTGTGCAGGGCTGGTCCCCTTTTGGAGGGGGGTCAGGGGAAGTCTGTTCCTTGCCTCTCTCCTGGCTTCTGGTTCTCGGTGGCAATTCTCTGGTGTCCCTAGGCCCAGGGAGAATGAGTAGCCGTGGGGAAAGAAAGGGTGGTGACGGTGGAACCCGGGCAAACCAAAGATGTAAGGAGACACAAGGGACACAAGGGATGAACAGAATAAGAGAAGCCTGACTATCAGACTCACAGAGAAGGAGTGAAAAAGAACACAGAACTTCTTAAGACTTGGGTCTTCTTAAGATCACCCAATACACCTCCCGGAGAATCCTTGCTTTTATAAGGAGGGTCGGGGTGTTCTCAGCAAGAGAAAGCATCTGAATCTCAACTCCCTGACTCTTCCTTCTATCCTGATGGTCCAGCTGGACGCCTCCTCTCCCACGTCAAGTCTCCATTTCCACTTTTCTTCAAGGACGCTGCTAGGTGGTGCAGGTCTCAGCAGAAGGTTCGGGAGGGCAGACATTTAAGAGGGTGCCCCCCATCCCACTCCAAGCAGCCTTCCTCCTCCATCACCACTCCTCAGACCCTAACCAAGGGGCTACGTCATAAAGTAGCTATCGGGCCTCCTCCGGGTGAATCACAAAGGAAGCCACTCCTTTCTGTCCGGGTCTTTGTCCTACCGCATGGACGGCACAGGCAGAGTGACTAGATCCGGCCGATTTTCCCAAGACAGTAATGCTTTAAGGCAACTTCTGGGTGCCCTTTCCTTTGCATTGTAATTGGCACTCTAATGTTGAATTAAAATGGAATTCCTATGGAAATGTACAATATCTAAATCAATACTTGCTGATTAGTGTCACGAGGATGAATATCGGAAGATGTAATAGCAATGGCGGGGCCCCAACCAGAGCGGATAAAGCGGCCTGTGCCCATTAACTCAAGCCTGACTCACGCTAAATTACAGTAAAATACCTGGGAGGCTCTGGCCAGAGCCACTTGAAAGCCAGCAGAATGTAGCTTAATTAGCACCATGATGACAAATGCAGGGAGAATTCATTACACCCAAAGACGCCTCACAGAGTCCAATTTTACAAACTTTGCCTTTTCCATTCACACAACGCCTTGAAGGCTGTGGGGAGTGCAAAGTCCCCTGTGCTTCCGCTGACCACGTGCTGAGTCAGGCCTCGCGTGGGCATCAGGGAGTGAGCTGCAAACCTCCCCCCTCTCTGCGTTTCTCAGCACAGTATTCATTTTCCTCTTTTCCTCAATCATGTCTCTTGGTCTGTCTGTCTGTCTCCATCTGATTGTCTGTCTGTCTATGCATCACAGTGGCATGGTTATGAGCACACACTTATGTCAGATTCCAAGTTTCATTCTACTGCAGCCTTTTCCTACTCACATAACTTTGTGAAGGGTACTCTGTACCTCAGTTTTCCCCATATGAAAAATGGGTCTAATAATCCTACCCACTCATGGGGTAGGTATAAATTTCAAATGAGTTATTGTATTTAAAGGGCCTTCAATAGTGTCTGCACCAAGTAGCATGCAGCAAATGTGACACTATTATTATTTTGTTCTTTAAAAAAGAAATGTACTCCAGAAGCAGTAGGATGGAAAAAAAAGACACCTGGACAACTCTGCCCTGTCAACACCTCTCTGCTCAGAAGCGCACAAAAGCATGGGGAATTACAGAAGGAATGACCCGCAATAGAGAACATTGTATCCAGCCCCGAGTCATCGACAGATGAAGAATCTGAGGCCCGGGGAGGGAGGGTGGCTTCCTAAGGTCAACCAGATGGTTCTGTTGCATTCAAACATTTATTAAGTGCCTACTGTGTCCAGACTGTGTGTCAGTTACTAGCCTACCATGATGAATTAGTTCCTGTTCTTAAGGAATCTACCATATTGTGAGGGAGCAAACACATTCACAAAACATTCAGATATAATTTGGCAAAGGGAGGTGATATGAAAGACAGTGAGATGCAGATGTTAAGAGGCTGGGGGAGCAGAGGAGTCCAACCTGCAGTTTAGAGGAGGCTTCTCAGAGGAACCCATGCTGGAAATTGGTTCTGGTGGAGAATGAGTTAGCCAGGCAGTGAAAGGAAGGGAAGAACATTCTGTGCATGAGCAATGGCACAGATATGCAAGAACGTGGTGAGGATGGAGAACCACCGGTGGTTGGTCAATGTGGGAACATGCGGTCCAGGAACAGGGAGTTGCAGGAGATGAGATTAGATGGGGCTTTTATGCCTTGGCAAAGAGGTGGGAGTTATTTCTGCAGATACTATGAGCTTCTGAGGGATCAAGCAAGGGAATACTATGTTTACATTTAGATGGAACATTCTGTTTTCATTTGGAGAGTGGATTTTGATGGACTAACATAGAAGGGAGGATTTCAAAAGGCTGAGTAAGAGCTAATAGGATCTGAACTAGGGCAGCAGAAGTAGAGACGGGAGGGACAGACTGGAAAAGTGATTAAGAGGTAAAATGAGCTGGACTTGGTGACTGGTCAGATGTTGGGGAGGAGAAAGAAAAGAGAGTGTAGGATGATGTCAATCTTCTCACTTGGGTGAGAAGATGGGTGACAGAATTATGAGCTGAGAAAGTGAGACTATAGGAAAGAGGGGAAATAGAATGAGAAAAGACAAGTGGCCAAGACGAGTAGGCAGTTGGAGGGCAACTGTGACTCTTGGGGAAGAGAGTGGGGCTGGAGACAGGAATATGGTGGTCCTCGAGATACAAGGAGTGCTTAAAACAATGAGTTAGAAGAACATTCAAAGAGCTTTTATCAGAAGAACAGTAGTGGGTCAAGGTCTTATTCTTGAAAACCGCATATGTAAGGGGAAGGCTGAGATGGCTGAGAGGTCTCCTACGGAGAAGTCAAGGAGGGGTCATCAAGGAGATGCAAGCTAAGACGCAAGAGACAAGTACCACAGATGTGATGCTGAGGGAGTCAGGAGTTCATGATCCCAACGTTAGAGAAGAAGGAATGTCTGGCATCACAGGGCTGGAAAGCATCCCGTGGATATAACATCATCCCCCCATGTGTGCTGCCCTTGGCTAGGGCAGTTGGAAGTGAAGCAGAGAGAGAGACCGGACTGAAAGGGGTTGAGGAGCGATGGGGTGTGAGGTGGTGGAGGTAACGAGTGTAGACGTCTATTTTAGGAGCACATTTTTTTTTTTTTTTTTTCAGAATGAAAGACAGGTTGTTGTTTGGAGGAGGATTTGGAGTCATGAAAAAGGTTTTACGAGGAGAGGAGAGACTTGGGCATGTTTACTGGCAGACAGCAAAGAGCCAGGAGAAACTGAGAGGCTGAAGACGTAGCAAGGGAAGAGGCAGCTGTTGAAGCAAAGTCTCAGGGAGACAGGAGGGGGTGCCACCAGGAACCACAGGGAACTGGAGAGAGACACGTTGCCCTCTGACCCCAGAGGAAAGACACTGACTGTGAGGAAGAATTGGCAAGTTTTACATCGTGATGGTGGAGGAGGTTGGAAGCCGAAGTACTTTATTCCTCATAGTCTCATTTTTTGAGGAAGTAGGACAAGTTTGTGGTGCTGTGAGTGTGGGGTGTGGTTCAGTAATGGATGTGAGGAGGGAATACCCTGGTATATAAGGATCATCAAACAATGCAAGGAGGCCAGCCGAGGTTGGTGGCTGAGCAGGGGTTCAAGCTCAAGTCCACAGGTTCTCGGAGGACGGCAGTTCTGCCGGAGCATTTAGCTTCAGTCTTGGTGGTGTTCTCACACCTTTGGTTTCCAGTGCCTGTGTTCCTCATCGGATTCCAAAACAAGTCATTCTGCGTCTACACAGCTGAGGACAAATTCCAGGAATTACTGCTGCTCGGCTCCATGTTTGGACTTCAGTCTCTGTTAAGAAAGAATATTTACAATCCTGTGGATAATATAGGTATTGAGTCTGAGAGGCAGAAGCCTTCTCTAGCCTCCGTGTCCAAAGCCAAAATAATCAAGTCATTCAACATAGCTGCTGCTCTCCATCCCGTAATCAATCCAAACTTCTTCAGATCTTCCTCCTTTCCCTCCCTTGTCATGGAATAGACACCACGTTGGGAAATCAGGTCCTGTTTTGGTTCTCAGCAATCTGGAAGAACAGTGTACTTCAGTGCCCAGTGCCTAAAGAGCTGACTTCTTAGAAGAACTCACAAAGGGTTAGGACAACCCCAAATCCATCTGTAAGCAGAGAGCTGTGATTGGTGACCTTTCCCAAAGCCGAGAGTCCTCTGATGGTCGGCTTTCTTCCTGTGGGCTGAGATCCTGGGGACCTTGATGGTTCCTACAGCATGCTGGAAGCAGAAGCAAGCAGGGCATAGATGATGGTGGTGAATCTGGGAGTGCTCGCTGGAGCCAGAGGGGGAAGGGTGAAAGGGGACGGTGGTGGGGTGAAATGTGATTAGATGTTTTCCTGATGGAAGCTAAGGCAGGGTTCTAAACCCTGGAGGTCTGTGGAGACACCTATACGGTCTGAATCACCATGAGCTACAAGTATTTGGTCAGTTTGTCTACTCAGCCTTGGTGGCCACACTAGCAGGATCAGGAGTGCTCCATGGTGTCATTGTGCTATGTTGACACTTACACAACTGTTTTAATAATGAAATTCCCTAGACCATGCTAAGACTTGATTTCGAATAAAGCAGTGTTTTTAAAGACCAAACTGTGGATCTTTAGGGGGAAAAAATCTAACCATCTCCTTCCACGTGGCACAGCACAGCAGCTAAGAGAGTTGTCAGATTTTATGGACAACATGCCTTTCGCTGCTGCCTGGAGATGCTCAGGAGATGGTCAGTTCCTAAGGGGTCTTGGGGAAGATGCTGACAGGACCGTTCTGTGTCTTTGGGAGGGGACCCCGGAAGACCAAGCTGCCAGACCCCACGATGGCAGAGGGCATCAGGAGTGACTCAGCATCTGAGAGGCGTTGCCATGGAGATCCTAAGGCAAGACCACAGAGCTTCTCGATCAGATGAGAACTTGAAACTGCATCTTATCTTCTCCCCTTTATCGCTCAAGATCCCAGCGCAGCCATCCAAGAGATTCCCGATTGCTGACACCACCCAAACTTTCCAAAGCACGAGATAGCACTCCTTGGCACCCCTGTAGGCATTCAAATTTTCATTTACTTTTCCTTCTCGTCGCTTTCAACACAATAAGCAGGTGTTCTCTATCAGCTCCCTTTTGTCTGTGCTGTTTTTGTTTTTGTTTTTTGTTTTTTGTTTTTTGGTCTGTACTGTTGAAGAGGAAGACTGGCACGCAGAATCCCGAGGAGCTAACAATTGGCTCAGAAGCATCCGTGCCAGAGTGGAAGGGGCTTTTTTGAGCCAAATGACTTAAGGCTAAGTCACGGTTAGTCACTGAGTGAACATAGAACTGTTGGAAAATCTTTTTAACTCTTCTGAATTTAGCTTTTTCAACTGTAAAGTAAGAATAACAATGTCTTGCTTCTGGGGTTTCCATGGCTCAAATGAGTTAATACACGAAAGTGCTTTATCAGCTGTACAATCCTCGTCAGGCAGACGGGGTCACATCTGGACGCCGCGCCTGCGGCCCGAGCAGGAGCGAAGGTCGGAAGGCAGTGCACAGGGAGGCCGGGCAGCGCTTCCAGCACGCCCCGCGGACGGGCCCTGCGGACCGGCCCCTGGACAGAAAACGCGGCTTTACCTGGCACCCCTCGTCATTGACTCATTCCCTGGTGGGCTTATACTTCGAAACCGCACCTCAGAGGAGGTTGGGGTGTCTGACGAGGTGCTCTGGTGGGGAAGGGAGCCCCCAGCCTTCCCTGGCCCCCCCTGCCCCGGGGCCACCAGCCACAGCCTCGGAGCGTGCGCCTCCCCGACACGCACACTGCAGAGTGAGACCTCCAGAGAGAAGCTGCAAAGTGAGTCACGAAAGGCCCGCTGTTCTCCCCTGGAAAGCAGGGGATGGCTTCGCTTTGTGCACTGGGCTGGGAGAGACACCATCTTAGCCTCAGAGTCATGTAACGTGCAGTATTACTGGGGTTTTTTTGTTGTTTTTTAACTAAAGGGTCCACTATGATATTACATTTTCTTACCAGCCCGATCAGCTTACGCAATTTGGCTTTTAATGCCTCACGGTCAGCTGGCAATCCTAGGAAACTGCTTACATGGCAGGAGACCCTAAACAGAACACAGAAAGCCTGCCCTCCCCCCAGTCCACACCCGCACCCCCACCCCAGCCCCGTCCGAGTCTGTCTCACCCCGCGGTGACCGCCCCGGGCAGCCACGCCTAGTCACCAGAGATGACATGGGGAGGAGCGCCCTCACCGTCTCAGCCCTAGGTGCAACCTGTTATTGCAGAGATTGCTCTGGCTCCAGTAAGCCCTCTCACACGGCACCGAGAGGTCTGACAGGTGAGATGTGTGTCACTGGACTCCCAAACTTTACCTAAGGACAGAGTGAGACGAGGCCGAGGTCAGCTACCGGACAGGACAGCAGGACTCGTCAGGTCTGAGCCACGAGGCAGGGCCAGTCCTGGGGACAGATGTGCCATCCAAGCTCCCCAGGCAGGATGCCCCAAGCACGGCTCTGCCCGGGGGGGTTGGGGGGGGCTTGGGCTCTGTGTTTGGCTTAGCTGGGTTCTCTGAACTCCATCTCATGGTGCTGGCTGAGAACGGACCTTCAGGGGGCCCCAGACCCTGCTGGCCTGCAAGGTGGGTTCTCTGAGCAGAACCCTGCAGGGATCTCTCACTTACCTTCGCGTCCTCCGGGTCCAGCCGATGGCTCGATGCGGGGTTTGTGCTTAGTGAGCGTGGAGCGAATAAATGCGAGGCAATCCGGAGGCAGGCTCTGACCCTGCGTCTCCCTTTTTCTCTTCAAAATGGGCTCCCCTACTGCCTCCTCCCAACCCTTGACGCAGTGGTAAGCAAGCAGCAGAAAACATTCAAAGAATACTTGCTTTATCTCAACGGAGTGAACCCTGTGCCAGCGTTAGAGAAAAATTCCTGCAAGGAAGAATGATTTCTCCCTCCTGCCTTCTCACGGCATTTTCTTAAACAGCTTTACTGTGTTCTGGTTCCTGTGCAGAGAACTGCACATACTTCAGACGTACCATTTGATGAATTTTGATAGATGTGCACACCCATGAAACCACCACCACCATCAAGACAGCTAACACTTCCATCACTCCCCAAGAGGGGCGCATTTCGAACTCTGGATTTATCCTTCCCACCCCCTTACCCCCTGGTAACTGTAAGTTTGTTCTCTATGTTTGTGAGTCCGTTTCTATGTGGAAATGCAAAAAAACAAAAACAAAAAAGGATACAAATGAACTTATCTACAAAACAAACAGACTCACAAACATAGAGAGAAACCCGTGATTTTTTTTATTCTAGTGAAACACGGAGCACACTCAATCACACTTCAAAAACATGTGCTCGTTATCCACCCCTGTTGGTGTGGGAACTATGCAACGGTGGGAGATACTGAGGAACACGCCTTATGCCCCTTTGTGCCCCGGACCCTAACGGCGGCCCTCGCACGGTCAGTGGCTGGGCGGTCCACGTACGCAGGGACATCTGCCCCAGCAGCGCTCGTGGCAGACCAGGCCCTCCCGCCAGTCCACGTCCTGCTGGGGCGCAGGGTAGGTCTGTGGGCTCTGGAGGGTCCTGAACCCCAAACCTCCCAGCCCCCACAAGCTCCATCCTAGAGCACCCACGTGGCACGCGCCATTCCACCCACAGGACAAACGCCAAGAGTAACACAACTTTGGGCTCCTCTCTTTCAGGAAGCAAACATATATTTTCAGAGAATGGGAGGTCTTCCATCATTCCACAGTCAACACAGAACCAGCAACCCTAACTCTCAGAGCTAGAAAGGACCCCAAGTGGCCACCTGCCTTTGAGAGAGTGAGCGGCTGTTATGGCTTTTGCCATGTTACAAAATCCACAAACTCACAGCCTCTCCCATGGGCACCATGTGCACACTCATACATCTTCCGTGTGTATGTGTATGTGTGCGTGTGAGCATCTAGGCACACAGGCAAATGTTTGTTTGAGCTACAGATGTCCTAACCGACATAAAGAGAGCAGAGACCTTATAAAGACTTCTTAATACAGCCCTTTGTTTTTACAAAGCAGGAAATTTCCACTCCAAGGAAGGGAAATGGATTTTCCGAAGGCGGCATGAAGTAGCCATGTGGGCTGAATTCGAACCCAGTGGTGAATCCCAAGAGGAGCCTGTGAGTGTGACAGGGAAGTTGGGCCATGGGTAAGTATCTTTCTTCTCCTCTTTCTAAACGCCCCGGGTGCCCTGGGTCACACAACCTTAGAGCAGAAGAGGGAATCTGATATAAGAAGCAGATCTTAATATATGTGTATACATGCGTGACTGGGACACTGTGCGGTCCACCAGAAACTGCTGCATTGTAACTGATGGCACAGGAAGGAAGGAAGGAAGGAAGGAAGGAAGGAAGGAAGGAAGGAAGGAAAGAAGGAAGGAAGGAAGGGAGGGAAGGAGGAAGGAAAGAAGGAAGGAAGGAAGGAAGGAAGGAAGGAAAGAAAGAAAGAAAGAAAGAAAGAAAGAAAGAAAGAAGAGAGGGAGAAAGAAAGAAAGAAAGAGAGAAGAAAGGAAGAAACTCCCTCCCTCTCTCCTCCCTCCCTCTCTCCTCCCTCTCTCCCTCCCTTCCAGCTTCCTTCGCACGGAAATCCCTGACCTTGACCTCTTGGAGCTTGTTAATTCCCCTTGTGTTCTAGGTGGCAGGAAGCCATTGACCATGCTGTCCCAGACCAGGAAACCAAATGCAAAAGAGATGGAAGTGTGTATGTGAGGTCAGGGCAACAGCACCTTCCCGTGATTGTTACCTGACTGTTTATAAAACCCAGCCACACTCCACCGCTTGGAGGAATTTGAGTGTGATCTGAGTTTGCACACGGGGAAGTCAGGGCGCAAAACGCTTACGGCGGGCTGAGCAGTTGGCCTCATGTCGCCCAGCTGGTCAGTGGAAGATAAGGAAGAAGAGTCCGGTTCGTCTACATGAGTAAGAAGGAATCTGCCTGCAGAAATAGGCATCTTTAGGGTGAGCCCTGCAGTGGGCTCGGCCAACCTCGGGACCCCGGTGAGCAAGGCCCTGGGCAGCTGAGGACACGGGAACGAGCGGGGCAGAGGGGCAGCTGTGTTCAGTAGCCTCGCCCGTGGGCCACGCCGTGAACGTCTGTCTGGAGCAGGGATTAATCTGGACTTAGGCCACATAGTTGGCAACCAGCGAGGACTGTTTTACTGAACACGTTGACGGCCGTTGCTTCAGTGCGTCTTGATACCGTAAGTGTCAGATCACTCGGCGATTGCTTTTGCCCTTTTATAAACTCCTTTTGACACAGGCGCACGTGTTTTGCGTGCTTAGCCTGCACAGATGCCGCTTGGGAACCGGCAGCCGCATGCTCACCCAGACCTCCGGGGCGATGCGGGGCCTGCCTTCCCGGCACCAGCAGCCCGCGGCACCAGGCCAGAGACGGCGGACTCTGCGCTAAGAAAACCCGGTGACAACGACCGCAACTCGCTGTTCAAAACTGCATCATCGGCGGCGTTTTTTCATTCTGTTAAAGAATTATCTGCAAATTTTTTTGTGTGTGACGATTGAGATTATTTAATATACGTCAAGCACGTTTTCAGTTTTCAAAAAAAGCTTAACATTTTGGGTCTCTCTCAGTGCTTCTGTGTAGAAAGTGTGGGGCTCCCCGAAATGAGGATGGGAGGACGCGCCTGGGACGTTCATAAATTCAAGGCAAAACGTTGAAACCATCATGCCGTACGTGGAAAGCACCGTAGCATTTCGAGGCACTTTTAGGTATTCCTCGCACGATTATAACAGCTCATGTTTTTGAGAACCTACCACGTGTCAGACTTTAATTTAAACATTTTTATTTACATAGCTTCTCACACCAACCCTATGAGGTCTGTATTATTATAACTTCCTTTTTATAATGTGGAAACTGTGAACAACATGTACTGCAGCCAAATCGGTAAACAAAGGACGCTGCGGCCGGCAAGTCGTCGGCCACCGCCGCTGCCCCCAGCGGTGAGCCCAGACGGAACGCAGGATGCAGACAAGCAGGCAGCCCGCCTCTGCAGCCGCCCCCCACCCACCAACGGTGCCCCCGAGGGGACTCGGGATGGGGAAGAACAGGGCGCTGGCCCTAGACAGCTACGGTGCACATCACAGGGGTGACTGCAATGAGCCCAGACGCTTGCATCTTCCCATATATAGAAAAGCGCTAAACGCCTTAACTTGGGGTGTCTGATTTTCTTTAATTAACATCATCTTTTGATGTTCCGGACCACCTGGTCTTTGTTGCAAAAACTCCTGTGTATCCTGGCTCCGCCCCCCCCTTCGGAGCGGTCCCTCAGAGCTGTCTGAGAGACCACTTCTGGGGCTTGAAGTCCTAGGAAAGTCCACCGAATAAAACGGAGCTCTCAACTGTTAGGTTGTGCTTTTTTTTTTTTTTTTTTCTTTTCAGTTGGCAAAACCAAAGCATCATAATGTTAAGTAACGTGTGCAAGAATTCCCGGGAAAGTCAGAAGTCAAACCCAAGGCCCAAGGCATGGCTGTCATGACAACGTCCCTGGGAAAAGGGTTTTCCCGTTCTACCAAGGAGAGAAATGAGCCCAAGAAGGCGTGCAAGTTTACCGAGACCACCTGGCCGGCTAGTGACGTCAAGGCCGGGTTCTTCCCCGAGGGGGCCTCGGAGGAGAGACTGCGGGAGGGTGGCGGGAGCGGGCCCTCCCTCCCTGCAGAGGGGTGTGGAGTCTGCCTGCCTGCCTGCCTGCCGGCAGCAAGGGCCTCTCTGCTGGGACTGTCCCCTGCCATGTGGGGAGTTGGCCCCGGGCCATTGGTTTGAGGCAGACAAGCAAGAAACAAAGAGCAACAATGGGGGAGTAAAGCAGCCTTTGTCTCCAACAGGCAGCTGGCACAGCGCTGACCTTTAAGACTTCAGAGGAGGCTTGGCCCATCGTCACGCAGACTGCATTTTGAAGGTTGGATAGAAAACGTCGACTGTGCTCCGGCTCTGCCCTGGCCCTTCTAAACAGCAACCCTGACCACTATTTACTGAGCCCAGTTACGCGCAAGACGCTGTGCTGGTTCCCACATGACTTTGAGCCCGGGATCACCCCCTTTAAAGCCAGTAGCACTGTTACTGACTCCTTTTCGCCCATGGGGAGACCGAGACCCAGAGGGGCGAAGGGACTCGCCCAGGGCGGTCCAGCTAGTAAAGGCAGCGGCGGCATCTCCTCCCTGCGCCATGCCGCTCCTCAGAGGTCAAGTCCAAGATGGAGTTTCTGTTCTGACTCCCCAGCTAGACTCATCATGGTCTTCTTGACTCAGGAATGGCAATTCCATCCTTCCAGTGCTCAAGATAAAAACCATGATGTCACCTTGACCAGCCCCCACCATACACACACTCTCTGCATTCAGTCTAACAGGGAATCCCATTGGCTCCACCCTCCAAATAGACCCGGATTGTGACAGGCCTCACCTCTCCCACTGCCACCAACCTGATTAAAACTACCCTCATCTCTGGAGTACTGAGACAGGAGGGAAGGGGGCAGGGCACAAGCATTGAAAGAATGACACAGCAGTTAGCACCAAGATGGCAGAAGACTCAACTCCCAGGAGACCCCAAGGCCCAAGACGGTGGGAGAATCGACTCCCAGTCGACCTTGACTTTCATAATACACTCACTGTAATACATTAACGCTGTAAATGGCCCTCCCACAGGCGCCAGGACAGTCACAGGCTGACCATAAAAGGTCACAAAGTGGGTGGTGACCCAGTTCCTGGGAACCCCGGCCCCTTCCCCAAAGCAGTTGGAATAACCCTCCCACTTGTTAGCACGTGCAGTTACTGAGCCCATGAAAACAGACAACCCCGCACCCGGGGGTCACTGTCTCCAGCCTCCTGAGCCGGCCCGCACTCTGTCTGTGGAGTGTGTGTCTACTTTTACTTTAACCGCCCCCATGCCTTGTGCCCGAGCTCCCTTTCCCAGAAGACCTCATGCTCCGGGGCTGTCTCTCACCTTGCGAGATGGCCCACATTCTGCCCGTGGATTGTGCGTCTCCTGGCCTCTCAGTCTCTCTGGCCTTCTGAGACGGTCAACAGTCAGCCTGTGGCGTGTGTTCTCTCCCTGAGCAAATCTGCTTTGATTCAGCTGTGGCTCGCTCCTGACTTCTTTCCTGCATGAAGCCAAGGACCCTCACTTGGCGGGGTACGTCCCAGGAACGTGCCCAAGACCTGGGGCATGACCATCCTCCTCTCGCAGCCCATTTTTCCTGCATTGGTACTGAGAAGGTTTCCATCATGTCTCCGTGCTTCTGCCACCCCTCCCAACAGCCGGCTCCTGGTGCTGCCCCCGACGCCACGCTGTTAGCACAGAACTCTGAACGGGAGGCCACTTCCCCTGAGGCCGGGCTCCTCCGGAGGGAAGACCAGCTCCTTACAGCAGTCCACACAGCTCAGGAGAGTCTGCGTCCCCCAGGAGCCCTGCCCTCACCTACCTCTTCTCTCACTTCTTTTGTTCCTGTCCACTCTGCCCTGCCAACCTCCTGAACATTCCTCACACACACACTTCAGGACACTTCCTGCTTGGAACCTGGCAGCAGCTCTCCCCTCTGCCCACAGTGTTCTTGCCCCAGGTGGCTACAGAGGTCACCTCCCTGCCCCATTTCTTCAAGTTTTTACTCGAATGCCGCCCTCATGGTAAGGCCCAGCTGACTCTGACTGCTGCATTTGGAATGACAGTCCTGCCCTCTGAAAGCCCCGCCTCCCTCAGCCTGCTCTGTGTCTGCCATCCCACTCAGCACGCGCCGTGATGTAACGGTACATCCGTTATCTGTCTTACCCATAGGTAGACACTAATTACTCCACGAACAGGCTCTCCCAGTAGAGTGCCAGTGTCACCAGGGGAGAAGTTCTTGTCTGTTTGATTCATGGTTGTGTTCCCAGCATCCAGAACAACTCCTGGTACTTTGTACGTATTCAAGAAATAGGAGAAAGGAAGGAAGGAAAATTGAATGAATGAATGAATGAATGAATGAAGGGCTTTTTCTACCCTAGGGACAGAAGAGATTGAGGAGGACGAAGTGCTCATATGCGGGGAGGGGTCCTTAGATGGGTCCTCCCAACACCGAACACACAGGCGCTGCTCCATCACGAGCCAGACCCCGCTCTACCGTCCTGATCAGCCTCCAGGTCTGGGAGGCCCAAGACAGACGCGGTCCCGCTGGAGGCTTTGTGACTCAAGTCGACTCCTGGCCTGTGAAGGAAGCAGGATGAGTTGGCACAGTTGCCACCAGAAGCCAGGTCCTGCCCTGGCTGTGGACCTCAAACCCCTTCCTTTGTCACCTGGTGGCAAATCTGAGGGAAAACTGTGCAAGACAGGAGAGCACTTGTCCGAGGGAAAGGGTGCTCCCCCGGGATCAGGAACTTCCTTATGACTCTTGAATTGGAATCTCCCAAAGGCAGGAGCCAGGCCAGCCTGCCTACCTTAGTACATGCTAAGCACTTCCCAGGTGCAAATTAGTATTTCAAAAATAATTTTGAAGATGATTTAATATTGATTCTATTACTTCTATTCATCTATGAGGAACAGAAATATTCATATTCCACCAAATGTTCACAGAAGGTTCCAAATTTAGCTTTGTGATACAGTCTTCTATAAAGCTATGGGGGACCCATCTTTTTTTATTTTAATTGAAGTAGAGATGATTTACAATCTTGTGTTAATATCCGGTGTACAGCATAGTGATTCAGTGATACATATATATTCTTTTTCATTATATGTCATTACAAGCTACTGAATATAGTTCCCTGTGCTGTGCAGCAGGACCTTGTTGTTTATCTATTTTATACATAGTTATTTATATCTGCTAATCCCAAATTTCTACTTTATCCTTCCTCTCAACTTCCCCTTTGGTAACCATAAATTTGTTTTCTATGTCCATGAATCTCTGTTTTGTAAATAAGTTCAGTTGTATCATTTTTTAGAGTCCACATATAAGTGCCATCATATGACATTTCTCTTCCTCTGTCTGACTTATTTTACTTAGTATGATCATCTAGGTCATCTATGTTGCTGCCAATGGCATTATTTCATTCTTTTTATGGCTGAGTAATATTCCACTGTATATATATACCACATCTTCTTTATCCCATCATATGTCATGGACATTTAGGTTGCTTCCATGTCTTGGCTATTGTAAATGGTGCTGCTGTGAACACTGGGGTGTGTGTATCTTTTCAAATTAGAGTTTCCTCTGGATGTATGCCCAGGAGTGGGATTACTAGATCATACAATAACTTTATTTTTAGTTTTTTAAGGAATCTACATACTGTTTTCCATAGTAGCCACACCAAATTACACAGAGGGACCCATCTGTTTTAAGTGGGTCCCAGAACTTCACGTGTGGCTGGGATGGTAATTGTTTCTTTGCTCCGAGCTGTTCAGACATTACTAAGACCCTTGGCAATTTCACTGGAGGCAGCAGAATGCCTGCCAAGGACTCTTTTCTCAAATCCTTCCTATAAAGTTTGTAAATCAACACTAAGAAGATTGTTCTTCCCTGGGACTATTCAGTTTCAGGCACTATTCACCTGAGAAGGCAGGAGACAGATGTAACTTACACAGGTGGGCCACAGGGAGACGGGCACCTCTTACCGAAGTGTTCCGAAACCCCCACCAAGAGAGGCCGCTGTGGAAGAACAGAAAGAGCCCTGGAATTGGAACCAGGAGACCTGCATTTGTGTCCCAGCTCTGCTTCTTCCTTGCTGTGCATCCTTAGGCAGGCCACCCCGCCTCTCTGAGTCTGATTCACTGCTCAGGAAAGGGAGGCTCACAGCACGTGCCCTCCGCACGCCACCTCAGTAGATGGCTCTTATGTTCTTTGTAAGCTACGAAGCTCTGTTCAAACACGAGGGGCATTTATGCTTCCAATAACAGACCCTGCTCCAAGGGTTGTTCCTAGGGTGGTATGTGATGTCTCAGAGGAGAGGGACGGAAAGGTGAGCAGGCTGGTTTTCACCATCTGGGCACCGGCTATTGGGGGGATGCACTGCGAGGAAGTAGCTGTGTTTGGGGCCCCTCTTTCCCTCCAGCCCTGGCCCTGCACTGGGGCGCTGTGTGCCAGCGGAGATGGGCATGATGGATCTCCGGTCCTCTCCGTCCTACAGGTCGGGAAATGGATTCACACCCTTAACAACTCAGCAGGAAGCAGCAGGCGCAGCCCGAGGCCTGGCTGCCTTTGTTCTGGCAACACCTCTCATTTATTCAACAGCTTCCCTGGGGGAGGAGCGCCAGTGTTGTTTGGCACCAACCGGGAACAATGGGGCAGGTATTCATAGCTCTGCCCTCACACCTGCGGGGCTGAGCCTGGCACTGCCCTGGGGCGGAACTAGAGGGGCTGTTTCCCTCCTCTGCACAGAGCACAGAGAAGGCACGAGCCCCGTCAAACTGATGCGAAGGGTGGAAGGGTGCGCAGTGAGCTCCGGACCACGGATGCTGGGGGTATGGGGTAAGGGCGGGCCCGGGCGGGAGGGAGGGAGCCAAGCCCTGACCTGCCCTCAAAGGGTGCGAAAGGGGACAGAAGCTTGGCTCCTCTTGGTCCGGATTCTGATGTTAGTCACGTTGTAGTCACATGACCTTCGGCAAGTCTTTGAAACAGTGTCTCCCCTGGAAAACTGCGACAATAACAGTACAGTTTTAAACGTGAGCTCACGTGGCACACAATGAGAAAGTGGATACACAACGTTTGTTGTTGGGTCTTGCTGGAGTGGAAAGACGGCCACCCAGGGAACAATGGAGAACAATGCGCGGCAGTCTGTGATCCGGCGCCGGATTAAACAGCACCAGGTGCCAACCTGCGCGGCCCCGCCGGCCGCCCTCGGCCCCAGCGGGGCTGAGGGTCCGGACAACAGGGCGCCTGTCTGACTTCCCGGGACGGGGTGGGGCGGGGGGGGGGGGCGGCCGCCCACCGCGGGGCCTGTCTGTCTGCGCAGCGGAAGGCACCGTCTCCCACGGGCCCGCCCACCTCCGCGTCCTCAGCGGATTCGTGGATTGGAGGCTTTTTTATCCTTTCGAATGTAATTCACGGTTACGAAGTCCTTAAGATGTAGGCCTGTCGTAGGTTTACGAGGATGAAAAATAGGTGGCACATAGGCCCGCCCCCAAACAGCAATAGGAAGACAGTGTGTGTGTGCGTGTCTGTAGATATAAACTCATTATTATATCATAGACATATATATTATATATCTCCTGTTTATCTGTTATAAACAAAATACTACGGTGTTTTTTTTTTAATATGGAACTTTTTTGTTTTGTTTTTGTTGTTGTTGTTAGTTCATTTTTTTGTTGTTGGGGGTCATAATTAGGTATATATATATATATATATTTTTTTTTTTAATGGGAGTACCAGGGATTGAACTCAGGACCTCATGCATGCTAAGCACGCGCTCTACCACTGAGCTGTTACCCTCCCCCTACAGGGTTTTAAAGCAACATAAAATTTGGGAAATCAGGAGGTCTGCCTGGTGGAGAGGACATTTACAAATGGCCTTGGGGCAGCTCTGGCTTGCACACAAATACAGACTCACCCTCTAGCTAAAAGACACAGGCCCCTCAGCTGTTCCTAGAGCATGCCCAAACGCAAAACGAAAATGCCTGTTCTGAAAAAAGAAAGGGTGCCGTCTTGTGACAGAAGCCAATTCTGGAGGATGAGTTTCCAGCCCAAGCAGAGAAAAAAGGAAACCCGTGAGAATAGCAAAAGGAAAGCAGAGGTGGCTTGGAGGCGGAGGGGCTGGAGTCAGAGCAGGAGCTGGGAGGCCTTCCCCGGCCAGGGCGCAGGGAGGGCGCGGTGGGCAGGCTCCGGCAGTCGGGCCCCACGGGGGCGGAGGTGGAGGCTGGGGCTCTGGGGGCGGCAGGGGAGAGAATTCCGTAAGGACGCTGAGGCCCAAGCCTGGGGCGTCTTGTGCAGCTCGCTGAAGCATGGGGCTGAATGTCACCTTTTCTCCTACGAGAAACAGGACCAGAGAAGTGCTCTAAGATGGCTTTTCCCCTCAGCGTGGAGGAAGCAGTGGAGCGAAGAGAAACAGAAGCAGAAAAGCCTGCAGGTTGTTCCCAAAACCAGGTGCAGGGGTGCCGGCGGGGACAGAGAAGAAGAGGGAAGCAGCGGGACGCAGTTTGGAGCTGGACTCGCCGACTTGGCAGCGCTCTGCTGGGGGGCGGTGAACACACATCGCACACAGCTCTTCCCGGCCTCTCCCTCCCGCGCTGCCAAATCCCCCAAGAACGGGCTGCACCTGCCACCTCCGCTTCCTCCCGCCTGCCCACCTTCTCCTTCACATCCGGCAGTGTCCCCACCCCTCCTCTGCTCAGAAAGGGCTCTCTTGAAGGTCACCGAGGTCCCTTCTTCAGTCCCATCTTCTACATAGAACTTGATATCTCTGACCTTTTGCTCTTTGGAATTCTTCCCTCTTGGCGCTGGTACCAAGACACCCTCCTGGTCCACGCCTACTTTCTGGCCCTTTCTTCACCTCATTCTCTGGGTCCTTATTTTCGTCCTCCTGCATCCTGAGCAGAGCATTTCCCCAGAGCGTGCTTTATTCATTCTCAGTTCTCCATCTTCTCTCGCATAGTACCATCTTCAGTCTCTTGCCGCAGTGTCAATGGTTGCATCTCCTCAGTCTATGTTAAATTTGTGTTCCCAGCACTGGATCCACATTTCAAAAGCCCTGTGGGACTTTGCAACTGTATGCCCTGGATGACATCAGACCCATGATGGCTTTACTTCAAGGTCACCTCCTCCTTACTTCCCTGTTTCTGTTAATAGACCACCAGCCCCCTAAGCACCTGCACTCCGAATTCCAGAGCGTTTTAGATGCTTCTCCTCCCTCACTGCTCCCCTCCGGCAGCATCACGTCTAGTCAACCTGTCCTGGGATCTCACATCCCCTCCCTCCATCCTCACCCCCGTTCCCGCCCCCTTAAGTCATGACTGGAGCCCAGCGGTTGCCTCTGGGTCCTCTCTATGCAGTCTCTCCATCAGGAGCCGTCCTGCACGTGGCCAGCAAATCAGCCTTCCCAAATAGTGCTCAGGTTATACGAACTCTTTTCAGCCCCTACTGAGTCCCTGTCACTAAACTGATTTCTAGAAAGAGGAAAATTAAAGCATCCGTGTACTAGTTGAAGAGACAGACTTGAAAACCGGTCGTAGCCAAAAAGTAACACAAGACAATCACTCAAATGTAAACACACTGCTGGTGGAGCCCAAGGGAAGGAGTTAGTAACTTCTGAGCTGAAGTGGGCCAGCTTCAGAGGAGCTGGCTTTTAGACTGGTCCTTTAAGATAAATTGAGATTCAGAAAATTAAGAAAGGGGAGGAAGGTTACATTTGAGAGAGGAAACCAAGTCCAAAAACAAGGAAGCATGGAAGGACGTGGCCAGGGGAGG
Source organism: Camelus ferus (assembly GCF_009834535.1). Taxonomy (NCBI): domain Eukaryota; kingdom Metazoa; phylum Chordata; class Mammalia; order Artiodactyla; family Camelidae; genus Camelus; species Camelus ferus. Next base: position 17,572,006 of record NC_045729.1, on the reverse strand, counting down.
AATGGGTGCCAGTGGGTGTGGACCGTGGCTGGAGACATACTGGAGACGGGAACTGCGGCTTCATATGTTGTATCAAGGAGATGCACTTTCTCTTACAACCCACAGGTCAAGGGTTTCTCAGCAGAGGACGCTATGGCAGGTTAGCCATGAGCAAAACAGGAGACTAGAAGTGGATCATCAGGCCTCTGGGTCTGGAAGAGCATCAGGAGACAGATGAAGGTGAACAGTAAACCCTATCTCAAAGTAAGTGACACCAGCATCAGAGCAAAGTCAGATGCCAGGGTCCTTCCAGCAGACTCCTGACTGGGAGTCCAGGAGAAGCAAGAAATTCAAGAACCCAAGGCCATACAGACGGGAGGCGCCAATGAAATGCAGGAGGGATGGGGACATGAGGCTAATTTACCTCCAGCAGGTCCTAGTTTCTCCACAGTAGCGCCCTCTCTGAGGGCTGGGCGCTTTCCCTGTTCAGACACAAGCTCTCAAAGTGTCAGGGAGTGTCACATTGCTCTCACTCCCGTAACTCTGCTGACAGGATGGAGGACATCATGAAGGAGAACAGAGAGGCAGGTGAGTTGGGAGGCCAGGTCTGCGGTCAAGGTCGGGGGCAGTGGGTCACGAGCACAGAGGTGATGGGGTGGAACTGAACAGTCTCCCACGATCCACAAGCCTTAGTGACTGTCAGCATTTATCACTTTGATGATATCACTTACGGGATCAAAACACTTTTTAAAGATGCCCATCTTCTTAGAAAGGTTACCAAAATGTGAGACACAGATTTTAGGACCTAGTGCTGAATTAACTTCAGTTTTCATAGTTGTTTCATTGAAGTAACTTGTTGATTCAATCCTCTTTTGATGCATCTGATAAAATCAAACAGAAACTGTTGAATTTTGGTCTGTATGTCGCACCTTTAGACCCTTGATAACACCCTTTTCCAATTAGGGTAGAGCAGCCTCGCGGTTTGACAAGCCACAGTATCTAACCCTAATTTAATCTCACTGTAATGTAATCATTTTCCATCAAGCCTCTAAAATCTCTTTTAAGCATTTCTGATTTTTCCTTTTTATTTGTTGGAGAAGGTTGGAAAATAACAAAGGTATTTGTTGCTACTGCCCCTCTTCACACAGCAAAGTACAGATAGTCCTGGATGATGAATAACTGACAAGAAAAAGAAATGAGATGCATAAGAGTTGGAAAGAGAAAAATCATAACAAAGAAAATGATGATCTGCACAGCCCAGAAAATCAACAAACCACAGTAACAGCTATAACCAAGCAGAAAACACCTTTGAAAGTAAGTAGCCTTCATACCCAGATAATAAACTCACAAAGAACTCGTCAACAAAAATGCCATTTAAAATAGGAACTAAAAGCTCTAAAGCTCTGAAGTAACTAGAAATTAATGAAAATGCAAGAGACCTACATGAAAAGAAATGATAGAATAGCCAACAGGACATTAAAAAACTAAACAGAGAACCATACTATGAGCATGAATGAAAGAAAACATGAAAATTCCAATTCTCCCCCAAGTCATGTATAAAGTTTACATAATTTCACTGTAAATCCTAGAGAATAAGGTAAAATAACACTAAAATGTATGTAGAATAATAAAGGTCTATGAAGGGCTTATATGTTTTGAAAAAGAATGAAAAAGGAGACCCTGTTTACTTACCAGATATTAAAACATGTTGTAAAGACAAATGAGTTAAAACCAGCACCATCCTAGTGCAAGAACAGAGGTTCGCCAGCCACAGAGAGCAGGGTTCAGAAACAGAACGCACATGTGCAAGGGGACATGGTTGATCGTGGAAGAGCCCTCACAATTCAATAATGAAACAGGTATTTGATAGATTCCTTGGGGAAATTGAAAAACGTAGAGACAAGTAAAATTAGAACTCAAATTCAAACTACTTGCGAAAATAACTTCCAAGTAGATTAAAGGGCTAAACATGAAAGGCAAAACAGTAAACTATTAGAAGAAACTTGAGGCTGTCTCTCTGTTCTTTAATTGAATGGGGGTTTCTTAAGACGCAAAAGCATATAGCATAAGGGGAAACACTGTGGGTCTGACCACATGGAAATGAAGTATTTTGTTCTGAGAAAGACTCTTTACGCAGATTTGACAGTTGCCCGACAGGGAAAGCATGTTGCAAAGCACATGACTGATTGTAATCCAGAATATATAAGAAAGTTATGTAAATCTGCAAGAAACAGTCAAGAAACCTAAGTTAAAATGGGTCAGGAAAGTATGGAGATGATTTATGGAAGGTAAAAGCTGACAAGATAATGCATATATGAACAGGTCATCAACTTGATTACTAACCAGGAAAATGTGAAATCAAGTAATGATTGGAGACATCACTTCATACCTACGAAACTGGCAAAAATGGGAAAATAAATCAAGTATTGGAATAATGTCAAATACTAGGGAAATGGAAACGCACACACTTTGTCGACAGGAGTGAAAGCCAGTGGAGCCATTTTAATATCAAAGGTACAGGGTTTGGTCAAGTGTGCACTGCACCCCGCGATTTTACTCCTAACAGCTTTATGCATCAGACGTATGAGGAGACGTGTGGGCAAACATTTTTATAGCTAAGAGTTGGAAACAACCTTTGGAAACCAAACCAGAGGATTAATCTGAAAATTCAACCTGGTGCAAAATAGTGGAAGAATAAAAATACTTTCTAAGGCTGAACCCAAATGGCTTCTTGATTAAGGGCAGAGATGACTCCTCCCAGCTTCCCATTTCTAGAATGAGTAATGGTGAGTTGAGTCTAGGTGGCTTCAAAACCAAGCCTTTCATTTCCATGTCTATTTTATTCCAAAAACTAGATTTGAAGACTATTTCAGACTGAATGGTGTTTCCCCAAATTCATAGGGTGAAGCCCTAACCAACCATGTGACTTTGCTTGGAGACAGGGTCTTTAAGGAGGTGATCAAGGTTAAATTAGGTCATAAGGATGAAGTCCAGTAAGACTAGTGTCCTCCTGAGATGAGGAAGAGACACCAGGAGCTGAGCACACACAGAGGAAGGGCCACGTGGGACGCGGAGAACGTGGCCGTCTGCAGGCTAAGGAGAGCTGTCTCACGGGAAACCAGCGCTGTTGACTCGCTGATCTTGAACTTGCAGCCACCATAACTGTGAGAAATTTAATTTCTGTTCAAGCCATCGCAGTGTTGTGTGTGGCCGCCCAAGCAGACTAATATAAAGAGCATCTATAATTGCGAGAAAATCACCAAGAAGGGTTACAACAAATGTTTAAATTTAATTTTCAGTTCATCTCAGCAAAGACCACCCTGCCAAAAATATGTAGGTCCAATGCAAATGCATATTTTGATCTGAAAACCCTGTTCTTTGCTGCGCCCTTCTGCATATGGATTTGCATCCATCTTCCTATTTTCACACGGGTTTTTGTTATTCATCATTAATCATTTCAACAGCGCTTCCGATGTGTTCTCATGGGCTGCTGTTTCCTCCTCTTTATGTGATCTCAGGCAAGACGTTTTGTTTCTTCCAACATAAATCCTTTTGAAAAAGCAGTAAATTTGATTTGGGGACAGGATACAAGACGGGATTCCAAAGTGATAGATGATAACCACTCTCGGCAAGGACTTTACAGATCGGCTGTTGGCAGAGAGTAGCACACACACGTGTGCACACCAACATCCTGACTGAGACCTTTAGGATATGTGCGGGCTTACCTGTCCCTCCACGAACCCCCCTCCCACCTCCTAATAAGATCCAAGGAAGAGGAGGCTGAGTTGGATACTGTAAAACCCAGGGAGAGAGCTTGGGTGGAATACTGCAGTCAGAAGTCCACTGAGGGTTATGAAGAGTGTGTTTTGCTTCAGCATCTGAGATTAGCTTTTTGCACTAAGGCCAAATTGCTCTTGTGTGGGAAATTCTCTCACATCTGGTTTCACGTTCCTGGAAGAGTCCTCTGTGGCCAGGACCAGACTGAGTGGGGTGGATGCCAATGATTCTAATTAATTCATCTGAGAACCTAGAAGATCAGAAAGAGTCACAGGAAAGAACACGTGATGTGGCAGGAGGGGGCACCGATACTTTATTGATGAGGCAACTGAAGTTCCTAGAAGAGAAGTGCTCACGCTGTCTGAGGAGGGGGGAAATGGGTGGGAAGAGCTGGGGCTCCAGGATGAAGAGCTGGGGCTCCAGGATCACGAGCAGGGGCAGGGCTCCATGATCACCTGTGGGGTGGGGTTCTGCAATCACGTGTGGGGTGGGGCTCCAGGATCACGAGCAGGGGCGGGGCTCCAGAACACAGCTGGGAGAGCTGGGACTGCGGTCTGGCAGTCACATCCCTCTGCCACACCTCAGTTCACACCACCAGACCCAGGACAGTGCCACTTAAGGAAGGTCACTGAGTGCTTGGTGGTGCAGATTAGGGAGAAACTTTTCTTGAGCATTATAAACTTTATTTTTTGCCTACTAGCGCATTAAGTGTTTTCACTTAACTTGGATGTAATGAGTACCAGATCTGTGCAAATCAGAGGCAGTGGGTGGGAAGGAGCAGAGATTGGATGCCAAGGTGATGAAGGTGGCTTCTGCCTCTGAGGGACATCCAGGGCTAGCTGGGAAGATGATGTGCACACAGCACAAGGAGCGCAGGAAGGAAAGAGCTAAGGGCGAGTTATGGAAAGGACATCGGGATAAAACTAGAATGAAAATGCTCTGATGGAGCCTTGGGGACAGAGCAGGTGGCCAGCTTTAAAAATCCCATGCCATCAGTTTACTAACTGGTAGTTTAGAGTCCTTTTAGGGCACATCCAAATTACACATAAGGTGACTGATCACCCACAATTCATTATTATACTATATACTCTGGTTTAAGGAGAGGAGAGAGTAAAGTAAAGGTGACTTACTTACTGAGTCAGAAACTGTGTCAAAGGTTTACAGAGTGGGTAGAGTGAAGGCAGGAGGGCTTCCTGGAGGCAGGTAGTCACTTACTGACATTGCAAGAAGGATGAAGCAATTCAGTTGGTGGTACAGAAAGCGTGCACCTTTAATTTTGTGGCTTCCAGGAATCCGGTCCAGCCAGCATAAGCTTAATATGCTTCTGTACTTTTCCTTGCCCTTGGGAGAGGCAACGGCCCAGGTGCTGGAAGACCAGTCTGCCATGAAAGGCTTGGCGGGAGGGACCCGTGTCAAGGTGTAGAAGGTGAGAAGGCTCTCCCTTCCACGCCCATTTCCAAGTTCTCTGAGTTCAGCTCAATTTACGATGTGTGGAAGACAGCTAGAAGGAGACGGCCCAACTCAGGACGGCAGGTGGGATTACAGAGCATTATGCACAGCAGGAAGCGGTATTTGTATAGACCAGTCTGACTTCCCGGCCAAGAGGGACTGTGAGTAACACAAATAGAAAACACTTTGTGAGAACGGCCACAGAAGGAGCCTGGGATGTCAGACCAGGCTGACTAAGGTCAGAAAATCCCCAACAATTGTGAGAACATGTAACTGACTCCTAAGATGGGCTGGGCAGTGAGAGGGGCCTTGGCGGAGAGGAGGAAGGGGAAGGAGATGGGAACTTGGCCAGAGGTGGACCAAAGTACTTCTGGATCGGACAGCCCCTAGATGACATCTCGGGCCAAGTTCTCCATGAAACGAGCTCTCAGATAGAGATCCACGTGCAGGAGGAGTTCCATGGGGGCAGGTGGGCAGAGGGAGAAGTTGAACAGCAAAGCAGTGGCCACAGAAGCACCAGCCAACCCCACAGGGTGCTCTGGAGTTGAGATGAGCATCCAGGCATGTCCAGATGGAAGCAAGGAGGCCGGGCCTCCAGGCTCCAACATCAGTCAGTCATGAGATACAGGTTGCCCACATATCATAAAATGTATTATTACTTATACTCAAAATACACATAATTCATAAATAATTATACTTTTATTTCATTAGAATGATTTTTTAAGTGTTATTGCCTTCATTTCAGCAAAATTACTAATTATGTTCTTATAATCAACATTTGCACATAATTTGTGTCCCATCCCTAGTAAAACCGAATGACATTTCTTGACCCATTTTAGTTTTAGATAGCTTCCTACTAATTTAAATTTGGAGAAACATAGTTCTACAGAGGTACGACCAGTGAGAGTTTTAATTGAGTTCTTCAAACCATACTTCTATTTGTATAACAAATATAAACTGTATACATCATCTTCAGATCCTGTAATGGAGTGGCATGTGATAAACTAATATGATCAAAAATATTCCAAATATTGTAAGTATCTCACGGTGGCTTTTATTGCAGTTTCATCATCGCTACATAGCTGTACACTGTGATGTCAAGAATCAGTGTCGTGTTTCTTAAGTGTGTTGTATCTAGACTCACACGTACACAGACTTCAGGGTAATATGAAGGGTTTGCTGTTGCAAAATAATCCTCAGCGCCATGTGCAGCTACGGGGAAAGCCATGCCCTGTTGCGAGGACCTCGGAACAAAGAATCAGAACATGAAGATAAGTGGTAATTGGATACTTGACAACACTGGGAATCACCCCTGGACACTCAGGACCTGCCCTGGAATCTCAAATGAGCTAGTTAATCCGTCTGTAACCTTGGTTTCCTAAACTCCCTTAGTTTTCATTTTTCACCTGTAACAGGAATAACACAGGTTCTACCTAACTTGCAGGGTTGAGATGCCAAGTAAAGGAACTGATTTACATAAAAACCTATTTTAATTTGTAAAAGACAAAATTAAGGTATGATTAGACTTTACCCACTGAAGAATGATGATGTGGGCATAACTGACAGTACAGGAAGTTAAAGATCATCTTTTAACCAGTTGGTCTGTGGCGGTGTGTTGTCTTAGCAGGTAAGTACCTAACAGATTGGGGGTAGCTTTGCATTGTTGTTTTGTGTTGAACTCAATCAATTGCTAATATATATATCTAAATGATTACCTTATGATAATCATAAATCCAGATACAATGACACCCTATGGTATACACAAACCACCTCCGTCGTGAACTCCAAACACAAAGCATCTGTGGCCAAAGCTCGTGCCTAAATCCCTAGTGAAGCGTCACCATGGATTACGGTCAGCAGCCACAAGCTTTCCTCCACACAGGGTTGTCTGCTGATGCTCACTGGCCAGTTACAAAGGCCATGAGCATGTGTCTTCCCATTTCCAACCCCATCCTCGCAAGGACAGAGACCCCTGCTCTCTGGGCGGAGCTGCGGACTGGTTCCTTTGGCTTTAACTCTTCAGTCTACCAGACGAGGGGCCTGGCTCAGCCCGATCACTGGATTCTCCTAGAGCCGACAGTCTGTGACCATCGGCACAGAGCCTACGCGGGAGACCGCCGGCGACACACAGGTGCACGTGAGCCTGTGTGTGATTATTTGCGTTGAGCCGCTTCGGAAATCCACGTTGCTGTTGGCGCTCAGCGGGACAAAGATGCATCGCCATTGGGAGAAATAGAGGAAACCACTGCAAACTCTCCAGGAGTGTGAGGGGGTGTAGCCCCGATGTGCCACTCAGGGACGACCCCACGGATCCGTGCCTGCTCTGACTGTAGTGGTCACCAGGCTTCTGGTGGCCGCAAACAAGGGTCCCGGAGTCAACAGAAAGAACGTGACTTTAGGTTAAGCTTGCCCTACATCTGGGGCCCGGGTCCACCGCTTCCTGGCTGAGTGAATTTAGACAAGCTACTCAGTCTTTCTGAGCGTCAGCTTTCTTATTTATTATACGAAGCTTCTAGAAGCTGTCTTGGAGGTGTGTGGAGAGATAAAGGAGGTCACATATGTACAAACAGAGCATGTTCAGGAGATAATGAGAACCAAACAGGTCAACAAAAACCACAGAAAGGCTGCAGGGGCGGCAGTTTTGACACATCGCTGTAGGATCTGGGTTGGAAAGTGACAAAGACTAACGTAAGACAGAAATCAACCAGTTTGGTTGTAGGAGATAAGTGCCTTTGAAGGGAGAGACTTTCAGGATTTGCTCAGACTTTAGTTAAAGGAGAGGAAGTTGCATAAATACAAAGAAACATCTCAACCATATGAATATATTACTTACTCATAACAAGTAGCTATAAATTTTGAAATGTGATCATAGTCTCTACATGTGAACCTTCAGAGATGCCTTTTAAAATTTTTCTATGTTAAAAACTTTTATTCGTTAAAAGTTATTATTGCTTTGCTGTTTAGTATTTTTTCAGAGGAAAAAACATAAAATTTTAAAAACTTTAGACAGTAACTTTCTATAGTACTCTACATTACATTGTACTTTACTAAATTAAATTTTGTGTAATTGAAAAAAAAATTTAAAGTAGAAGAAGTTTATAGAACTCTTTTGTACCAGGTCAAGGGAAAAAGAAAGCTTTCCCAGATGGCAAAAGTAGACATATTTCTTTAGTTGAAAGGAATTTTCAAGTTTTTGAATGGATTTGTGTGTTAGCAATTAGGAACACGAGTAGCCAAGATGATTGACATATAGTCATTGAAGACTGTGTCCTCAAAACTCTGACTTTAGGACATGCAGAACAAGAGAGAGGTGCTGAGAGCGCCTTGCATTTACCACCTTCTATACATTTATGGCTTTCTGTACATAAAATCTACATAAAAAGTAGCTTTTACAAGAAAATAACCACAATGACCAGCCCTAACATGCACTCATCGGAGATGCAGAAACACCAAAGGCGGCACAGAACTGAGCACTCACGAAAGACGTCATAACTGGAGCCAGCATATCAACTGTCGTAACCACATCAAAAGGTCAAATTTGATATGGATTGCCCAAAGCTTGCTGCATTTAAAATTATTAGTTACTGCAGATAAGCACATACTCCCTTTTAAGAGTACCTTGCAAAGAGGCACACGTAATAGAAATTAAGTAAATGTTTCTTTCCTCTTCCTTATTTCTTTCCTTGACTGAAATTGGGAAAAGTGGTAGAAAATTCCTTGGAGGAAGAGGAGACCGAGTGGTGAAGTGGGAGCTGATTCCGTGATTGGCTCAAAATCGGTTGATGAACTAGTCAGCGTGACAGCTTTTTTCTCTGCACAAACATAGCTGGACTTATGTGTTTAGAAGGTCCTGCGTGTCTTCAAACACCAGGGTCTGACAAATGAGTGAGCCTGAGGGACGGCCTTCATACAGAAGGGCTGAGCTTTGTTCTCCTTCCATGTTTTCATCTAATTCATCGACCATGACGAGCTACGCAAATGCAGACTGATGTGAACACCAACTCGCCTGCCATCATGCAGGCAAGCAATGTGCTTTTCCATTTAAGTCCCTGGGAAGCGGCTCTGAGAGGTGCTGCCTGAGCCGCTGCCTGCTCGGGAAGAGACCCCAGGCCATCCGCACCGCCATGGGGGCGGAGAAACGCTATACATCGCAGCACGTGGTGGACCGGGAAACTTGCTCGGAGGACCACAGGTTTACACATATCAGTTTCATTTGTTGCAAACTAGCCCAAAGTTAATCTGTTCTAAATTATCTCAAAGTCAGTCCTTAAATTTTGGGGAAAGGGGTTTGTCAACCTCACCAGAGACTCCAAGGCCGTCCATGAATTGTCTTTTCTGTTCTAATGCTACAAAGTCTACAAGAACAACCACAATAACAGTGACAAATGATGATGTCGATGATGAGAGTAATATCAGGTGCAGAAACCCACAATCAGCCTGGGCTGATCAAAGCCAGAAACCAAGCACTGTAATTTCAGATGAAGAGAAGGAAATGACAGAGGACAGTCCATAATGAACCAGGAACTTTCACATTTATGATTTTCTTGAATACCCCTAAAGCCCAGGGAGGTATCTACCATTATTTTCATTTTACAATGGAGGAAATTGAGAATGAGAAAGTTTAGATAAATTGCTGAAGACACCACAGCTAGTTAGTGGCACGCCCGGGACTCCAAGCCGGTCCATCAGCACCCATATTTTTACCTGTGTACCGCTTGCTGTGCTGTTCATCTGCCTTGTGACTTAACTGTTGCATAGACCAGCCATGCCTTGTGTGTGGCAGTCCCTCCCCAGGAAGCAGAGACATTAATGAGTCACAGTCAGGGGCTGGGTCTCACTTGGCTGCTGTCAGTCTCTCTAATGCCACTGCCAGCAGTGGTTGACTTGGACACCTGAGTATCACCCACCTGCGTCTCTCTGTGTTTCACCCAGGTGTGGAGATGTAGACGGCTCATGATTGCTGACTACCTACTGCCTAGATTGTAGGCTTTTAATATATACTCTATGTTTAAATAGTATATATTTATTAAACAAAACAGATAACAATGGATTTAGGGGTTTATAGTATATGTAGAAGCTAAATAAATGTCATAGTAAATCAACACATAAATAAGCATGCAATAATAACAAAAGGCAGGAAAGGAAGTAAATGGAGTTCCATAATTGTAATATTCTTCCACTGGTTGTAATATTATAAATATGTGGTATGATATTACTTGAAGGTTAAAAAAAGAGTAAAAAAGAAAACAAAAAAAATTTTTAAGCAAAAAAATATTACTTGAAGGTATATAGTAAGGAGACATAGGTAAGAAGTTGATCAATGAAATAAAATAGGGTATTGAAAATAATTAATTCACATAAAAGAAGTCAGGAGAACAGAAAAGTCGACAAACTTCAGATGGCACAAATACAAAACAAATACAAAGATGGTAGGCTTATCCCCATATGCATTAAATGTAAATAGACTCAGTGGTCCAATTAAAAGGCAGAGGTTGTCAGAGTGGATAAAAAACAATGCACTGACTATAAGAAACCTACTTTAAATACACAATCAGTTTATATATGAAGACAAGGATAGATTAAAAGGAGAAAGATGAGAAAAGATGTATCATGTAAACACCAATCCAAGGAGAGCTGGAATGACTGTATCAATAGCAGACAAAATAGAATTCAGACCCAGGAATATTATCAGGGATAAACAGAGGTAGTTAATAATGACGAAGGGTCAGTTCATCAAGAGGACGTAGCAATTCTAAATGTATGTGCGCCTAATAACAAGAACTTCCAAGCACATGAAGTAAAAACAGATAGAACTAAAGGGAGAAGTAGACAATCATCTTATCTACAATTATAGTTGGAAATTTCAGCCCTCTTCCCTCAGTATTGATAGAAAGAATAGACGAAAAATCAGTAAGGATATAGAAGACCTGAACAGACAATATCAACCAACTTGAAATAACAGGCTTTTAGAGAATGTATCCACCAGCAATAACAGATGCATATTCTTTTCAAGTGCACAGGGAACATTCACCAAGATAGACCAATGCTTATTATAATAAATTTAAGTCAGAATAAACTTGTCAGAATAAATTTAAGTCAATTGAAATAATATAAAGTATATCCTCTGACCACAACAGATTTAAGCCAGAAGTCAGTAATAATACAGAAATACGGAAAATCTGAAAATATTTCTAAATTAAACCACACACTTCTAAATAGCCCATGGACCAAAAAAATTTGAGCTAAATAAAAACAAAAACAACATATGTCAAAATACGTGAGATACAAATAAAGCACTGTTTAGAGGAATGTTTATTGCCCTAAATGTTTATTGTACTAATTTCTTATTTTTTGAAAGAAAAGAAATCTCAAATAAATGATAAAATCTTCCATATTCAAAGAGTGGACAAGAAGATAAAATTACAACAGAAGTAAGGATGGAAGCAGAGAGCAGAATCAATAAAATATAAAGCAGAAAAACATCAAGGAAAATAAATGAGACCAAACCTAGTTATTTGAAAATATAAATAAAATTGATAAAGGTCTAACCAGACAAATTAAGAAAAATAGAGAAGGCATGAATTAGGGGACATCACAACAAATTCTATAGACATTAAAAGGACAATAAAGGAATATTATGAAAAGCATTACACTGATGAATTTAATAATTTAGATGAATTAGACAAATTCTCAAAAGACAGAAACTATCAAAGTTAACTCAAGAAGTACATAAGCAAAAAAGCTTTGTATTTATTAAAGAAATTGAATTTATAGTTAAAACCCTCCCACGAAAGATGCTTTATGCTTAAGTATCCTTACTACTAAATTATGCTAAACATTTAAGGGAAAAATAATGCCAAATTACCAATAGCATGAATGAAATATGATAAACATTGAACATCCTACAGGCATTTAAAGGACAGCTATTTATCTATCTATCCATCCATCTGTCAACTGTCATTCTATCCATGTATCTATAATGCTTTAAAAGAGATGTCTTTTAAGAAAAACATCTCCACCATCAGGAGAGGACCTGTAAGCGGTCAAACTCGACTTTTGTGTGCTGGGGCAAAACAGTGGCGCTCAGTCTCTACATCAGTAAAGTGAGAATTAAACCCAGGGCCGTCGAGAAGCTTAGGCCAGGGCTCACTGCTGACTTGTAAACGCTGTAAGTCTCCTCCTGCTTCGGGCACTCCACCCTGAGACGAACCCCGCTGGGGCCTGGCTCTCCCCGTGGCCCCAGCAATTAGCACACTTCACACTTGAGCGCTCATTGTTTTGACCCGCCCTAAGTCTCGGCATCCGGACTCCATCGCCCACCATCTGTGCACCTGCCAGGAGGACCTCTCAGCACCTCTCCAGCAAGCACCGGAAGTGGGGCTTGGCCCCAGGCCAACTCTGTGACACGCAGCCAAGGGACAGGGACTTCTGTCATTCATGGTCTCCAGGACCAGAGCTGTTCAAAACCGACTTGGTGCAGAGTCAGCTGCTCAGCACACGCTCCGCCTTACAGAGAAGGCAAAGTAAGAGAGAAGGGGAAAAACTCACGTCCAGGGGACGCACGGGGCAGAGAAAACGTAACGGGAAAAGAACCAAGGAAAAAAAGAGAGAGAGAAACTGAGCAGGAAGGAGAAGAGAGAGAAAAGGGGAAGTCAGGGACGGGGAGCCCACGGCCAAAGAGAGGCAACATGACTTCTAAACAGAGGTGGCTGTTGCGATGAAGTTGCACCCTGAACGATGCTTAAATACTTTCAGCATTAAATAAAACACACACTTTAAGGGAGGTTGTTCTTCATCCTTAGCCAAATATTTATTTGTGGAAGGGGTTTCCGTAGTAACTGGGGAACAGCAGACCAGCTCTCCAAAAGACCATTTTGAGATTCTGGGGAGCCGGCTGTCAGACTGGGCCAGTGATGACAGCAACATGCCGGGGCGGCAGCCCCAAACTCCGGCCAGAAAGAGCATGGTCGGCACGGGCAGGTGCAGTGGCCTCGGGCTTCTCGGCACAGGCACCCGCCAGCGGGGAAAGCCGCTTTGGAATGAGGCTGTGGCTACTGATCAGATCGGAGGAAGGGGTGCCTCCAGCCTCCACAACTCTGCGTGGTCCTTAACGGTCCCCAAGGCTAAACGCACACTCTCACCAACCTCACTGTCTTGACTGGGTTTGGAATTTTTCAGAATCTGCCAAGAGTAGCAAGAAGCTACACCCTTGTGTCCAAACTCATCCCTGGTGGGAAAAGACAGGTGATCGGGTGTGAAGATAAGATTTTGTTACTAAAAGTTACCAACATTTGCAAGCAAATTGTTTATTTTAGATATAAATTGGAGAGGACCCAAGATGGCCTCTATAATGATGTCCTGCCCCAATATTTAGTCCCAAGTGGGATGAAAAGGGACAGAATATATTGGATGGAGCGGAGATGTGGGGAGATGCATGCACATAACCACTGCCTTCTTGTCTGACACTGAGCTCTTAATCGCGATCTGCTCTGGAGATTTTTATTCTACGTGTGAAGTAGAAAATAGCATAAATATAAGGGTATGCATAGAATATAAGTTCCACAAGATCAGAGTTCTGTCTGTCTGACCCAGTGCTCCATCACTAGTGCCTAGGACAGTGTCTGGCATACAGCAAGCCCTCAGTAGCTGTTTACTGAAGAATCAATAAATGAATGAATAAATCACATCTCTTATGCATGGTTACAGAGCTGCTTTTTGGGCCATGCCCCACAAAGCCTCTAAAAATAGCCCTTGTCTAAAAGGGTTACTTGCGTGGCTGGCTTTGCCTCAGTTTCAAGGTTTTTGGGTATCCTGACTGTTGGGTGTGTTTCTGCCCCGTTGAATGCTCACCTGAAAACCTCTCTTAACTGCTGGGCGTCGCCCGACTCCACGTCTCAAGTGCTGGCCCCGATTTGATTCCTGGCTCTGCCTTGACCGTCGGCCTCTGCGTAGCCCGTGGGTTTAGGATTGTACCCTCCATATTCTGTCCTTCTTTGGTGACTTGCACCTTGGCTCATGGAGAGGACGAGGGCAAGGTCCTGAGAGGGAGGGAAGCCCATATTGGCAGAGGACTCTCTGCTCGCTCAGAAGAGAATTAGCCAACACGTGTCAAGCAAGTTCCAAACAGTGTGCGTGCTGATTAATCTGATCCTTGTGCAACACAATCAAGTAGGTTTCATTTTCACCTTCATTTTTAATTAAGGAAACTGAGGCCCAGAGGGATGAGATACGTGGCCCGAAGTCACAGCTAATAAAAGGCAAAGCCAAGATTTAACGGTTTGCTGCAGAGCTGGACCTCGTAACCACTGCGAGACACCCGTGCCGGGTCTCAGAGTGGGTGTCGCCTCGTCGGGGGGCCGGTCACAGGAGCACGATGGGACCAGATGTAGGCAGAGTGGGGAGAAGGAACACAAAACTTGGTTTTCTTCCATAATCAAAGCACAGCCCCCGTGCCGAGTGTGTACTGAGTGTTCACTGTGTGTGTGCAGACACAGACCAGGGTTTCAATTTCTCTTCAGAACAAGCCCACGAGATGTGACACTGGGCTCTCAAAGCTCTCACCGATTTCTCCGAGGTCGCTGGTCCAGAACTGGCCCATTAAGATCCATTCTCTGGTCTCGTCTCAGGGCTGATGGTCGTGTAGGACAGAACCTGAGCTCTGTGTTCTGCACATTATTTTAGCATTTGTGTCCCAGGGAGTAAGGAATAGGATTACTTCGTGTTCCAAATACGCTTGATCTTGAACTCAGGACTTTTTCTCAGAGTGACCTAGCATAACATGGAAAATGGGTTGAGCTCAAAATAAGCCACCACATACTATTACTGAATGTGGAAATACAGTGCAGTGCTCCAAACTTCCATCATCTACCAATACGTTGCCTCTGACGCCCATCCCTTGAGATTTAGCTGTTGGACCAGATTTTCCCTGACCTTTCTGATTTTCCCGTTAGGCAAGTCTTTCATGCTGTGCACGTTTCTCACCACTTGAATTTCCTGACTTCTTTCCGTATGTCATGACCGATGCCATTTCAAGTACATAAACTTGTGTTAGGTGCCTCCTGTGTGGGGGGACTTGGGCTCAAATCCTAGCAAATTAACCACATACACAACTAATTTGCAGTGAGGGGCGTGTTACAAAAGAGCTGTCGGAGTAGGACTTGAGGGGAAACCTGCAAGGTGAGAGTCAATCTGTTCTTTGCAAGACGAGAGGTCCTTAGACCCAGGAAGTTAAAGAGTGTGGGTGGGCATCATTAAGAGGGCTGGGAGACTCTCAGATACCCAGGCTGGGAGATTTGGGTCTGGCATCAACAGAACATGCAATCCCACGTGAACCATTTTATGAACCTTTTTTTTTTCTCATCCATAAACTGAGTCAGTTACACTGAATACTTTCCCAAATCCCACGCAACTTCAAACCCTCTGTGATTTCAAACGATGCTTTTCTATATCAGTGCCGTGACCCATCCAGTCTATTATTCTGCTTTAAATATGTCAACAAGGAGTACAGTATAGTTGTTACCCACTCATGACAGGGGCCATAAAATGACAGTGCCATGGCATGGAAGCTTGCCCTGCAGAGGTCCGGCCACTGACCGACGCCTGACAGCCATCAGCAGGCAGATGAAAGAGGGTTTTCCTGCTGCCTGTTCAGCTCCTGGATGAATGGATGGCTTTTTAGCTCATGACCGCTTCCCTTTTTAGGTTGTCTTAGCACGTTCAGTAGTTAATCCTGGCCTACTAGTGGGCGTTTGCTTATGGCCAGAGGGAACTCAGAGCATGTCAGGTCCTGGTGGCAGAGGAGAGAGGTGACCACCCCTTGGATTTCCCATATATTGTCAATTCAAGGAAGGAGCGGTGTGGTTTCTTAAAGTGAAGTTCTGCTCATTCATCAGTGTCTTCAATTGAAGTTTGTTCTATGGGCTCTGCTGAGTGAGGGGCTTCTGTCGTGGGCAGGGCCCAACAGGGACTCACTGTCATTTCCGGTAAAACAGGCCCAGCCCAAAGCAGAGAGAAGTTAAAGAAAGTGCCCCCTGAGTGCAATTCTGACCCTCGCTATTTCTTTCTCCTGGCCCCCTGCAGTCTTCTGACTCCAGGAGTGGTGGCCATCTCCGTGCAAGATGCCGAAAGCCGCTTTCAAAGTCATGGATCAACCAACAGGGTGCCCTTGGCCTCTTGTTCGGGCCTCGTGGGCCTTTGCCATGGACACGCCTCTGCACTGCAGACAAATAACAGGCGGCTGAGTGAGAGGGGGCGGTGCTGAGCCAGCCAGCGCTCGAGGCGTTGCATCCTTGGCCCGTGTCTGCCATAGTACAATGGATGAATTATTAATTATGATTTATCACCAGGATAAAGGAAACTCGTAGGAGATTCTCTCCAAAGACAAGGGTACAAAAGACTCTGCCTGGGGCTCAGGCTTTTATTAGTGGCAGATGAACATTTGGAACTCAAATAAATATTCCAGCAGCTTCCCATTCAGTACTCACCTAAAAATCCAATTTGTTAGAAAAAGTTTCACAGCCCCAAATATTGTTGGTAAATGGTACCAAATAAAAACTTTTTTTGTAGCTACATTTTCTAGAGTCGATTCCTAGAATCAAAAATTAAGGAGCAATTAATTTCACCTATAGAGATACGTGAGTTTTAAATGCGTTAAGGGCCCTCACCATCTCCCTGACACATGTTGGCTGGCGTAGAGGTGAGGCGAAGATAAACAGGAAGCAAGGAATGAGTGTCAAGGACCAGAAGGGAGACGTTCATATTTCAGTTTATTGTCACCTTCACTATTAATTATGTACATTAGTATATTACATCACAATTCCCAAGGGCCTTTTTCAACATTGATTGACTTGCGTTCTATAAGACACCTACCGGGTAAATTCTGGGGTCTTATCAGAGACCCTGCCTCCATGGAGACCAATGTAAGTAACATGATCTGGAGAAATGAGGGGTGTTGATATATGACATTATCCTTTTACAAGCCTGAATGCTGGGCAAACTGAGATGGGAAAACAGACATCGAGAGAATGTTCCCCTTCTTAATAAAGTTGTCAAGGTGAGGGGAGAAGCCCCATAAAAAGACAAGCAGGGCCACTACTCTCCAGCCAGCACCATCCGGTTCCCTGGCCCAGAGGCTCTCTCTCACTTTTTGCCTCTGAAACTGGCTTACTTACCCTAAAATTCTATTGGTTCCCTGAGCTCACTCCTGATTGGTTACTTCCCTCACTCCTGATTGGTCCATTTGTAGTACTTCATTTGCATGGAGCTCACTTCTGATTGGTTATTTCTCTCACTCCTGATTGGTCCATTTCCCTCACTCCTGATTGCCCTCCTGATTGGTCTATTTCTACAAAGCTTGTTCCTAGTTGGTCAACTTTTGTTATACCTCATTTACATATGATGTTGCAAAGTGTAAACTGGCAGCCTACAAAAGCCAGTGTAAACCTACAGACGGCGTCCAGAGCTTGGAGTGTTAGCTCTTCTGTGCCTGCTGGTGTAATAAACCTGAGTTCACCAACCCTCCAAGTGCTGCTTGATCTCTTGCCTGGATCCAGGTTGCTGTCACAACTGAGGTATAACACCGAGCTGTAATACATTTTTCTGCAACAAAAGAACTTGACTTCAAAATGCGATTTCTAATTCTGAACCCCTAATGAGGCAGTCACCAGCACTCAGGCACAGGCAGCACTGGGAAACCACAGGTCCACTCCAGAAGGACAGAGAACATTTCAGAATCATTCTGGACACAAACTCCCTGCAAGCATATCCTGAAGAAAGAACAGATGAACCTTACAGGGGCAGCTGCTCGTGCCAAACTCATCACCTAAAAAGCCCCATCGCCCGTCTCAGGGAGAAATGAGCGAGGGGTTGGAGGGAGGTTCTAATGGATGTCTCTCCATTTGGAAGGATGCTCAAGAGGACAGACAACACATGACACCTTCTATCTGAATTTTCCACTATTTATGTTAGTGCAATGCTTTGAGACAGTTGGTTTTTATGAAGCCTTTTGTTTGTTGGCTTTTGGGGTTCTGCTCTGCTTTGTTCTTCCCTCCGGTGCTCTGTCAGCTGCTGTGTTGGCTGGTGGGGGCAGGTGCTCAGCCCTGGTCAGCAGAGGCTGAGGCAGGAGATTCCGCCAAAGCAGGGAGGGCTGGCAGGCAGTTGTGGGGTTTTCTTCGTGTTCAGTACATCCCTCTCCACTGCCTGCTAATAGCAGAGCCGCCTTAATACACCTCATTTTAAAAGGTAACTGGGTAGCCCCCAGGGCATTTATTATTTGTTTTATCTTAGAGTAGTTCTCCATCTTAGCGGGATCCAAGTTAGTTGTTCACGATACAGAAGTTACAAGCTGGTTCTTTTTTGTGTGTATCTTCCATACCTCCAGTGCACTCTCCGCTGAGAGCTGGAGGAGCCCCTCTCCTGGGGAACTCCCACGTCTGCGTGTTTAAGTCTTCCTTGCAGTGAGTAGCCTCTGTTCAAGGACAGGCATGTGTCACATCTGAGAATCTCCTTAAAATATGTGCCCTTTGTTCCTTCCTCCTTGACCCCTTCTTCCATCCTATCCTTGGGATACGAACGTGAGAGCTCAAATCTAGCAGCCACATTGAACTCAGGGAGCAGGGGCCGTCCTGCGTGTGCTCCGCCGAGAGCCAGAAGGAGCCTGAACCTGCTGTCCCGGGCTGCGCCCCTCGTCCTGAAGCGTTTAGCTCTCACTCTCCTTACATAGTAGAGAAATAAACTTGGGGATGTATAGGCAGCCCTTTATGGGAGTAAGGAGTTGGCTGCACTAAAGAGAGCATCGGGTTTAAAGAACAATGATTTAGGTTGGGGTGGAAGGACTGTCTAAGGATCGAGAAATTTCCCGGTGTGACTGGTCCTGAGCAAAGCACCCCCATCATCCCACTTCCTGCTCTCTAACAGTTCGAACAGTTTTGTTAAACATTAAATAGATGATGCCACTTCTTTGCCTCAAACTCTCAAAAGCCAGACTCCTCATCACGGTCTCCAGGACCTGTCTCCTTCAATCTCCATTTCCACCACTCCCCACCTGGCCTTCATGCTCCTCTTGAGAACAACTTGCCATCCTGCTCAAGGTCTCCACACACAGGGTTCCCTCTGCCTAGAATGCTCTTCCCTCAAGAGTTTTACATGGCTCCCACCTTCCTTCATGCATCTTGAAGATGCTGTCTTGGACCATCCTGTATAAAACAGCAGACTTCCAGCCCTACTTCATGACGCACTGACCCTAGACTCTGCGTTTCCTCTCCTAGCACTCGTCCCCTCCGTGCGGTTTATCATCCCTCTGTTGGCTCGGTGGTTCATCGTCTGTCTCCTCTACTTGAATGCAAGCTCAGTAGGTGTGGGGACCCTGACCGAGTCCTGCTCACTGCTGTTTCCCCAGGACCAAGGGCTGCGCACACTAGGTTATTAATAAGTATCTGCTCAATAAGTGAATGGGCAAATTAGTCAATTAATTAGAAAAAAAAAAAAAAGGCAACTAATAAACCAAAAATATTTTTAGCAGCAAAAAACCAAACTGAGTTGACAGACTCATTTCCCCTGGCCACTGCACAGGCGCTGGTCTTGCTGTCCCCAGAGCTGCCTGGACAGCCCTGCCTGGGGCTTCTTGAGGTTTCCTTGAAGTCCCTCAGAGTCTTTTGTTGGGAACACCGTCCTCATTGACCCCAGCTCTAGTTACCTTTGTTCATCAAACCAGCCACCACCCATCCCAGGAGACGCGAGGAACTGAAAAATGACCAACTTGTGTAGTGGGAATTTGATGAGACTGTTCATGGCAGTCAAAAGAATCTGTTCCAGATCTTCAAGGCAGACTTTGCAAATGTAGCTGTAAGCTCCTCGCCTGAGCTGTATGTCTTTGGAACAGGGCCCCTGTTTGGATAGGGAGATGAGACTTGAGAATGTAAAATTCAGTCTTCACAAGTAATGGAATATTAAATGAGTGGGGACAGTGCAGGGACTTTGACAGTTCTGTGTAGCCGCCTCAGAGAACTTGGCTTGTAAAATCCAAACGAGGTGTGGACCCTGGGTACCCCCATGTTTCCCATTTCGTCCTCTAGCTGTCCAGTTCACTCCATCTGGCTTCCCACCTGGACTTTCCTACTCTCACTGTTCCTCCCTGTAGGCGAATTGCTTGTAGACAGACTGAAAAAGTATACAACGGTCAGCGTTGTCTTCTCTTGGCCTCTCTAATAACAAAAAGTATTTCATTATTTCATTCTCTTTCTTAGATGCCTCGCTGTTCTTCACCGGCATGAAGCTGTGATTCCCTGACGTGTAAGCTGGTGCTTCGTGGCGGGGACCCAAACGCCCATTTCCCTGGGACACACACTTGCTCTTTATCCGTGTAGCCAAGCTCAATCCCAGGTAAGAGCTGGGTTAAGGGACAAACGGGTCCATTCGCTCTGGACATTCCCATCGTAAAGGTTTTGAGAGATCCGACTCTAAAGAAATCTGTGCAACTTGGCTTAACGCAGTAGCTGATCACTGAAGCTATTTTACTTCTGCTTAGCAGGATGGTGCTCAGCCTGGCAGTACCGCCCGCCTAGCGCTGCCGATCTGGGGGATGCTTCGGTTACAGCGTCGGGAGGCTCTGTTGGCATTTGAGCGGTGAGGACCAGGGATGCTAAACATCTTGTGAGATGAAAGCAGTCTTTCCCGTTTACTGAAGATTTATCCCACTCAAAAGGGCAGTAGTGCCCCTTCTGGGCACAACACTTTATTTACATTTCAAAAACACTAGTCCTGGCCAGTCTCATTGTACAGAGAGAGAGACAGGCTCAGAGGGCGGAAATGATGTGTGTGTCCATGGTCAGAGTCAGGACTGGAACCGTCTCTCCTTTCCCCAATTCTGTGTTCATTCCTCAAAACTACACTGTCTTTATTATGCAGATACCAGCAGACTTGAAAGAAAAAACAGAAGACGTTATTCAAGAGTATTAAAGAGAGAGTTCCTTAGAGCCTACAGAGTGTCTAAATGCTCGGGGAAATATTAATTGATGAGGGACTGAAGCAACAAAGCAATAAGAGGAAAAAGCAGAGCTAGCTTTCCCGTGGCGACTCCGTATGCCAGGCCCTTTGTCCATATTAGCTTTTCTATGCCCCATAACCATCCTTGCGCATAAAGATCACTGACTCCATTTTGCAGATGAAGACACTGAGGCTTAGAGCACTTAGCTAAGCTCCTCAAGGTCACAGACTTCATAGAAAGTAGTGAAGCTGGGATTCAACCCGGTTTTCATCTGACTTCAAAGCCTGAGTACATTTCTTCAGGTCACGCTGCCCCTCGGTCACCAGCCCGGGCTCCTGCTCTCAAAAATGGGAAGGAAAATGTGCTTCTGTATTGGTTACATGTCTGTTGTTAACAAGTAACAGAAACCAGTTCCAGTAGGCTTAAGCAAAAGTGAGCATGACTGGAAGGATACTGGAGTTCATGGAATCCACAGAGCAGGTGAACCGCCCGCTGCCCAAGGGCAGGAGGCAGCTGAGGTGTGTGGACACACTGCCCGGCGCCGTGCTGCTGAGGAGGCTGACTTTCCCCCAACTCCCAGTCCCTGCTCCTCAGGTCGCTTCTTGAGAGAAGTACTAGCTCTGATTCCGTTTCCATCAGGTGTTCGCCCCGGTGTAACTGTGGTAGCGGTGGGGTCACGGAGCAGCAGCACGGATGCTGATAGAGCGTGTCTGTGAACAGGGTGTGCATCCCCAGCTGTCACCGTGACCATGGGTACATGGTCAATCCTGGATCACACTGTGAGGCAGCTGAAGTTTCTTTTGCATCCTTAGCAAAATGTCTTTCCGTCTCTTCAGTGTTTGTATGGCTTCTTCAGAAAGTTACTACCGCCTTTCTATACTTTCCCTCCCACCCAACTTCCCTTGGGAGAGAATTCTCCATACTTACTGAAACTCCTGTTTGACTGATAGGCATCAATGTCCTCCTCCAAGAGGCTTTGCGTATTAAGAGGGCTTAATGCAACACAACCCAACAACTATTGATGGAGCCCACTTGCCTGTGAAGATTCCTGAGCAAAGAATGGTCCCTCCCTAATTTAAAGGGATTCAAAGACGGATAAGGTGAAAATCTTTCCCTGCAGAAGCATACAACTGCCTGAGCTCAGTCAAGAGAATGAGTCTGTAACTGTAAGAAGGGAGATCTGGGGGAGGGAAGTAGCCTTGAAGGAAGGGTTGGCTCCTTAAATCATACCAGGAGGTGACCAGCTGTCTGATCTGTCGAGTTCCGTAGGTTTTCCATGGCACAGAAAGTCAGAGGTTCACATGACGGCACAAACTCCAAAGACAGTCTTATAAGTTGGGGGCACGGGTAGAGCAAAGACATCTGGTTAGACCCTGGGAAACAAAAGAATACCATCCAACAAAATAAATCTTCTAGCCGGTATCCCTTAGGAAAATATTCCCTCTGGGGCCACTTGGGTCCACGTCATGGAACTTTCCATGGTAAAGGCCTGTCTCCCATGGGGTGCTGGCCAGGATACGTTTCAGTCATTCACATCCCCCGGAGGAGGCAAGAGAAAAGTGAGGGAGTATGTCCTCTTTCTGATCAGATCACAGTACTACAGTGGAGGGAGGAGCCAGTTTGCTGTCCCTAATAGTCTTGCCTTTCCATGACACAGGGGGCCCTAAGAAAATCATGAACAGACCTGGGTCTGCACTGTCTCTTGATCTCTTTTCTCCGGATAAAGCTCACCCCATGAGCTTCTCCAGGGCATCTGCTGAAGCATCTTTTCTGGGCTTGTTCAACTCAGATAGGATCATGCTGTGGACACTTTGATGCTTTCTCATTCCCTCCATAAAAAATGCATTGTTTCTGTAACAATCTGCGTTGTTTACCTACGATAAAGTGACCTACTCTAAAATGTTTGTGATGGATACTGACATCCCTTTTGGGTTTTCAAGTGCCTCCTATTTGGACAAATACCCAACACAGCTCTACAAGTGGTTACTACGACAGGCAGTGAGGGAGTTACCTGGGGGCAAAGGACAGGGGCTTTTCATGGTATGTCTCAGAACATACCCTATGAGCAACTGCTTACTTTGCTTCCGTGAAATGCGATCTCTACATATGTGATGATGACTGGAGTCTTAAGAAGGTCTGTGACCTTGAAGGAATTTTAAAAAGGAGGAGAATCAATCATGCTGTGTGAGTCCTTTAAAGTCAAGAAACTCAGTTCCACACTTTTGAAGACTTGAAGCAAATGTATTTCTAGACTCTTCCACCCATCCCCCTAATATATTTATAATTAATTAAAAATTCTTAAAAGCTACTTTAAAATTTAATTCCTTTGTGACTGACATCATGTTTTATACTACTTTAACCGTCTTAAATGTTTTGAGATTTGTTACACAGCCCAGAACGTGGCATCCTGGTGAGTGTTTCTGTGTGCTGAAGGCGTGCTTCTGCTGTTGTTGGGCAGAGTGCTCAGTAAATGCTAATTAGGTCAAGTTGGCTGATGGTGTTACATCTTCAATATCCTTATTTTTTGTCTGCTGGCTCTATCAACTACAGAGAGAAGAGTGTTGAATTATCTAGTTGTAACTGTGGATTTTGCTGTCTCCTTTTAGTTCCATCAGTTTCTGCTTTTTGTGTTTTGAAATTCTGTTATTGTGTGCATAGTATTCAGGATTGTTATGACTCCTTAAGGGACTGATTCATTTGTCATTATTAAATATCCTTTGTCTTGGTTGTGATTCTCTTAATGAAGTTTATTTTTGAAATTAATATAGCTGCTCTAGCTTTCTTACGATTGGCATTTGTGTGGCATATATTTTCTACCCTTCATTTTAAGTTATCTATGTCTTTATATTTAAATTGGATTCCTTAAAGAATATTTTTAGCTGAGTCTTGTTTTATTTTCCAATTTCTGTTTTTCAATCAGAGTATTTACACTCTGTATATTTAATGTATTTAATGTTAGGGTTTAAATTGATTCTCTCCTATTTCTGTTCTATTCATGCCATCCACTCTTTCTTCCCTTTCTCCTCTGTTTTTTGTCTTCTTTAGGGCTCACTGAGTATTTTTATTATTCCGTTTCAACTACAACATTGACTTATTAGCTATACCTCTTTGCTTTAATCTTTTTAAGAGGTTGAATTCTACAGAATTCACAATAATCATCTTTAAATTATTAGAGCCTGCCTTCAAATAATATTACACCATTTACTGTGTACTCTAAGAGTATTCTAACAGTATATTTCCATTCCCCTCCCAAACTTTTGTGCTATTGTTGTCACATGTTTTATTTCTATGTATATTATATACACAATAAATTCTCAGCTTTGATTTAAAAGCTGATTTTCTTTTCAAGAATAAATCTATATTTTAGTGTAAAATTTCTCAATTTAAAATGTTGGCCACCAATTCAGAAAAATCAAAGGCAAAATGCAGAGCCCGTTTTGTGCAGGTAAAACAACATCCTCTATGATTAGGAATATTGTTTTGAATATAGGATCTTCAACTTGCTGCTTTTGTAATTTTTCACTCGCCAGTATTAAGTGTAGATTTTCCCTCATCAGTACCCTCTCGTTCCTGCTGCACAGCGGAGCTTGGATAGGTACACAGTGCCTTGCTTAGCCTTTCCCATGCTGTTTGTTTCTTATTGTTTGATTATTGTTTAATTAGGTTTGTTTGTTTGTTTAATATAGGGACTGGGGATTGAATGCAGGACCTTGTGTATGCTAAGCACACGCTCTGTCACTGAGCTGTACCCTCCCCGCTAAATTTTACTAGAAACAGTTAAATCACTCTTCAGTGTGCTATAGTTAGTTACCTCTCCACCAGCTGGGACTCAAGTTATCTCTAGAGTGCTTATGAGGCTTGGTGGCAAGATTTTCACAGCTTTTTAGTGTTGCAGCAATATATAAAGTGTTCAAGTATTTCCTATGGTCATATGAGAATTACATTTTTGGAAATAGTGTAGTGCCCTGTAGCCACTATTGCTGAAAAATGTCCATTTGCAGATGTCAGTGGGCCACATTCTTAGATATCCCCTGTCAAGGACCAAGACATGGGAGCGGAAGAAACGACTTCTTCAAGCAGACCTTGAATTTACACTTTGCAAGATAAGTTTTCAAGAGTCTAGTTCCACCTCATTAGTGATCATTTCTCTAACTCAGTTATTTTTATAATTCCAAAAATACAATAAATCAAAGACTCTTTCTGAGAGCAACCTTAGAGATCATGTAATTCACACCTCCCACTTTTCAAATTGGAAAAAGAAAATAAAGAAACCCAGAGAGAAGTCACTTGCCCTGCTGATTCTTAGAAAATAATATTTGAAAACCAGATGTCACTGTCCTCAGGCCAGGGTGTGGAAACACTAGCCCAAATGCAGGATCTTTGGGTTGGAGGCAGTCTTAGAAAGGACCTAGCAACCAGGCTGGTCTTCATACAGCCTCCCTTGCTGCACAGAAAGCCTCCCAGTAGGATACCAGATGCTTCTCACAGCTTGAGTCGGGGCATTTTCTTTGAAAAGCAGTTCATTAATTTGTGAGAAAAAAAAATACATCATGATTGGGATCGCTGTGATTATTAGAAAATCTTCTTTTCATTGGGCTGAAATCTGCCTTCCTGTAGTTCCTTGAATCTCCTGTACGTTCCCGTTTCTTGGAGCAGAGATGAATGAGATTCCAGGCTGCTCGCCATCCCACTTTCTGCCCTCCACGTACTCTCCTAGTGGTCAATGGCCCCCTTAGGTGGCGGCATTTAGAAGAAGACAAGGCGACAGTCCAGCTGGGGTTTGCCCTGTGCAGGGTGCAGTGGGGCCATTCTCCTTTGATCTGCTCTGTATACCTCTATTAATAGAACCCCACCGTGTCTGGCTTTCTTGGCAGCTGCATGCCAGAGCTTATGGTTAATGGGAACACCAAGTTGTTGTTTGTTTGTTTGTTTGTTTATTTGTTTGAATTGATGCCTAGTATGCCGATCTCCTTCATCTTCTTTTTATGTAATTAATCACAGGAATTTGTGTTAAAAATTCTATTCTTTAGCTTTGAATTAAACTCCCTCATCTCTTGAGAATGTTTGCATCTTCATCTTGTTAACAAAAGTGTTTGTCTTTCTCTGCGGCATACCTCACACAAGTTTGATAAACGTCCCTTGTAGAAACCACTGAAGAAGGGACTGGCGGGGCGTGGTCAGCGGGGCGTGGTCGGCGGGGCGTGGTCAGCGGGGGCGCAGATTATGGCACAAACGACTTTTGTCCAAGTTGAATGATGACAGCTAGGAATTCACATGCAGTACCTGGACACAACCTTTATGCCTCTGCTTGTTTGATTGTTTGTTTGTTTGTTTGTTTTAATACATGAAAGACTGTTAGCTGCCTTTCTGAAATGGAGATACTCTGTGTAACTACAGCATTCTCCTGATTTACTGCCTGGGAACCATTTCAAAAAGAGGAAATGGAGTTAGTTCCACATGGCCAGTTCTCCGTGAACCCATATTGGCTTTTAGTGATCATCTCCTTGCAAATATTAACTTACAGATCTCCTGAAGGCAAAGAAGCAGGGAACTCAGTGCCAAAAACATAATGCCAAAGCCAAGGGGGAAAAAAAGAACTTTTTGGAAGCATAAGGAACCAATGTTCTTCCAGCAACGTATTGTTTAAACCTCCTGATGGAGGGCAACCCACAGTACTGTGTTTAGGGAGAGGAGATGGCCAGATTGTATGAGTCAAAGGCTTCTGAAGGTCTTGGGAAGAGAATGAGTGGCGTCTTTGTGAATGGTGCAGGCGCCCTCCAGGAGAGCCCAAGCTGGGACTTGCACCAACTCTGTCCTTCCCGAAGCACCCAATGCTCCCTCCCCCCACCACACTTCACTTGTCACCATTCTGCCTGCAGCACTTGGAGTCAACTCTAGCCTTTTTAATAAGATGGTTTGGAAGAGAGACAAGCCTTTTCAGTCTGAGAGATAAAAATAAAAGTGTCAGTGATCAGAATTTCCACATATGGGCGCAAATGATAGATGAAATTTAAAGCTGGCAACCGTCCTGAGTTGGAAGGATGCAGGCGGCAGAGGCTGGAAAGAGGTTTAGGGTTTTGTTTTGTTTTGTTTTCTCCCCAAGTGATAATGGACCAACCCAAAACACAGCAAGCTCTTTCCTTTTTAAGGGCAGCGAAGGTTGCCAGGCCTTGTGCGTTTGCAGACGACCTGTTCGGAGGCATTCTGCAGCCCCTCCCCCACCTCTGTGAATAGGTTTTCCCAAAATTCCAGGAGGGGGTCCTCTACAGACCGCCCATCTGTTCTCAGGCACGCAGGGAATCTGGGTAACAATGACACTTGGGGATCACCTGTTGGAGCTCCGGAAGAGAGACCATACTTCTCACCAAGCCTTTGGGGATTTTTCCTTTTCTGCAAAACAGTTCTGCTTTGGGGTGTGGTTAGAGATTAGGAGGAAAGGCTAGAAGGGGCAGGGAGGGATTTGCATCTCAGCTGAGAAGGTCAGAGCCCAAGAGGGGTTGAGAGATGAGCACACTGCCTAACACGAGGGATGAAGGTGTCTCCGAGGCCGGCCCTCGTGGGAACACTATGCCCTGAGCTCTTAGAGCTCTGAGTGGGAATCCGCGGACTCGGGCGCTGTTAGGAATGTACTGTGTCTTTGGGCAAATCGTTCTGGCCTCAATTTACTCACCTGAATGATGAGGAGGACGAACAAGATGGTATTTAAAAGACTTCCTGTTTTACAGTTCCATTCCAAGTTCTAATCTGAAGAAACCCAAGGCTAAAATATGGTCTAAAATATGGGCCAGTGGTTCTCAAACTTGAGGTCAGTGGGAATGTGACTCCCCTGGAGATTGTTAAAACCCAGGTTTGTGGACCATGACACACTGATCTGTAGTGGAGCCTTGGAATCTGCATTTCTGACAAGTTCTTGGGCGATGCTGCTGCTTCTGCCTAGGGACCACACTTTGAGAACCTCTGTCCAGATCAGAAGAACGCCCAGCAGGTTAGTGGTCATGCTTGGGAAGTAGCTGTCTACAGGGCTGACTTAAGGACTAGTTAGTAAGAGATGACTTCAGAGACGATACCCAGATTTGGGTGTGCTCCGTGATGTGGGAGTCAGGGACTGGGAAGAGGAGCAGTCAGGGGTCTCACAGTGCACCCGGAGAGATGTCATCAGAATCCAAGGAAATGCCACCGCTGCTCGGAGTAGTTCAGTGTGTCTCTAACCCAGTCCTGGCCTTACAGATCGATCGTGCTCAAGAAAACCTGGTCAGAGAGGGTGCGTTAGCTTGGAGAGGCCCAGCCCTGCTGCTTAGAGCCAAAGAGCAGAGGCATTCAGAGGATTTGCGCTCTCAGACCCTTCTGCTCCCTGGTTAAATAGCACCTCAGTACTGTTAAGTTCAAGCAACTACAGCAAGTCCAAACCCCAAACAGGGGAAGAAGTCCTGGCTTGTTGAGAAAGATCTTAAGGTCATTTAATAAGTATCTACTGAGTAACCATTCCTTGCCAGGTGCTGGGGACGTCCTGATGAATAAGACAGGCAATGACCTCGATGCCATCGATGGGGCTTACAGTCTAGGAAAGGAGACATGATCTAAACAGGTCAGCCCACAAACCATTAATTACGGCTATTGTGTCACGGTGGACAACGAGGAATCACACCAAAGTATGGTACTATCTACAGCGTTCAAAGCTAACTGAGTCCTGGCGTATAGAAATAAAGTCAAAGCTTTGACCATCAGCGTCCATAGCCACCCCATGAGACCCTCCCCAGTGCTGAGCCCCACATGAGAGGCAGCAGAGTGTAACTGAGGGTGGCAGGGCTTGTGTTCTTTTTATAAAATGCCACGTAGATGCTTTAGGGCAATTCTTCCTTCACCCCCGGCCCTAGACAGACCTCTGCCAGGGCCCGGCTCCATGACTGCCCAAGGATTATTTGAAGTGGGGTAAGGAAGGATCTCAGGGAGATGGAAGGAACTGGGGAAAAAAGGGTTAAGGAAACTTAAGACAGCTCAAGAATTGGACAGAGAACTGACTTGCTGTCTCATTAGAGGATGGTGGCGTCTCCTCTCCATGGACACGCCAAATATGACTGGAGTGTCCCGGTCTCTCATGATGGGGGATTTCAGGGATTAAAACATCAACGCGTACCCACTCCTGAAGTACAGTTCTGTTTCTTGGGGACCTTAATTCAACTGACAGGAAGTACTGGACCTTGAAGAGTTAGGGTAAGGTTCTAGCACAACCTTTATACTTTGAACATGACGAGACCCACTTGTTGGAAACACGCCGTAAGGCTGAGCTCTTAGGCGGGAAGGATGCTGGGAGGCTCAGCTCGCTGACTGCCCGTCGCCAGGCCGGGCCACTCGCATCATTCCAGACAGGGAGGTGACACTGCCATGCCACCTAAGGCACCAGGACAGCTCTCAAGAGGACAGTGGTTCCAGGAAGGTTCTCACCCCAAACTAGCCACTCCAAGTACCATGCAGAGAACCACAGGGTTATTCCCTTGGTTTAGGGTTTTGCCTTAAGTTATAGCGCAGGTGTCACTAGAGGGGTAGTAGTTACTACGGTCTCTTATTCCATCAGCGGGAAATACTTTATCAGGTCCTTTCCAGTCGAAGCCAGCAGAGAGCGAAAGAAGGCTACACCCCTGGGGAAGTGTAACGTGGGAGAGGAAGAAAGAAAAGGCCTTGGGAGGCTGCACGGAGGAGAGGATTCCCCAGTGAGGGAGAGCGCAGCGGTGTGCTGTTCTGAAGCATCTGCTGATTTCTGGGGTGCAAAGGCCCCCACCGTGGCTAAGTTCAAGCTGCCAATGTGATGTCAACACAAAATTCCCGGAAATTAACAATCGGTGGGTGCTTGCTGCTGGGTGAGCGTGGGCCCCAGCGCCCTGCCGGGGGTTCCCACGGGCGGGTGGAGAGGCACTGAACGGGGAGCCAGGGAGTCTCCGACTGTGGACCCGGCTGCCGTGCTGGTCTGAAGTTGTCGAGGACTGTACTGAGATTCTCCTGCGCTGAGGGCAGGAGGTGTCGTGGGGCCTGGGTGGCCCAGGCAAACATGGGTGGGACTGAAACTGCCGGCGGGTGAAAGGTTTGATGGGCCCCTAATGAGACCAGGTCGCCCCATCTGCCTTTTGTCACCGTCACGGAGAGACAGCATTAACGACACCATCGAACGCTCACCGCTAATGTCCTGGAAGCGCGCTTCTCGGCGTGGGGACACCCATTCCGAGACAATGTCCCGGGATCACAGAGGGAAAGTGACAATGAGAAGAAGGGAGGGCGAGGCCAGCTGTTCCCCTTTGTGGGGGAGGCAGGGACAGGCAGGGTTATTAAAAGCTCCATGACATACTTTGGCTTTGGCGGTGAGGTTATGTCTCAGCCTGTGGACCGCTCCCTTCGGAGCAGATCAGGAAGACACCAGGGCCAGCCTGGTGGAGTTATTCATGTCCGCGGGGCCTAATCCGGCCCCATGTGTTGGCTCTTTGATAAGGGTCTGCCTTATGTC